>NW_011948425.1:7164309-7190251 GCF_000503995.2 Ceratosolen solmsi marchali | reverse complement strand
GGGGGGGGGGGGGGGGGGGGGGGGGGGGGGGGGGGGGGTAAAGCGGACAATTGAGCGGGCTTTTCATCGCTCATGATTTTTTTTCAGGGCCACGATGGATGCGTCTGGCGCGAGTTCCGAACGCGAGCTTTAGTGTTAAAAGGTTGAGCAACCTGGCGACTGCGATAGTAACGCTGCCGTGATGATAAAACGATGACGGTCAAGCCTAGGAGAAACAATGCCACATTGTACTTTGTGATATTGGTAGGATGTGACTCGTGAGATACGTAAACAGGTGCGCCGCAAAATTGGTCCGTTATTAACGGAGCGAGCAGACGCTCGAAGAACGATGAGCTTCATTACCTTGGGCAGGCCACGTGCCATTTTACTAACGGAAATCTCTAGTCGGCATTGCCAGAAGCTTGATACGCGAGATTGACAGCATCGATTAATCCTTTAACGCTTGTGTTTTTGCTGAGACCAACGCGAAAGTTAAGCACGAGTTAAGCACGTTTTAGGGAAAATGCAGTTTTGGAAAATATGCAATCAAGTATTTTATCGCTAATGATACTTGGCTTGGAACATTAAAGTCCTTCACATAATTTGCGATCCATAATATGCGCAAAAGTTATACTGTAATGGTGATTGCTAAAGCCTTCTGATGACATTTTGTTTCGTTTCGCCCCCTCACAAATGACAAATATCGTGATTTTAAAGATAAAAATTCCTGACACGAATTTTCTAAAGATCGATTGTCCATGCTGGCGACATACAAAATATATGTATCAATATGTATTATCGTGTTAGTTGAGCTCGAGCTTAAGTTGGATAATTTTTACAGCGTTTAATAAAACATCAAATTACCTTCCGCATTTCCTAGGAAAATTATGCATTATTTAGCGGCCGTCATTACATACTGTACAAACATTGTATTATTCACGATAAAGAAACGAGTATGCATAAATCCATGAGAAAGGAATAACGATCGCCGAATTATAAGCCTATTCGGCAATACTTTAATCTTGATTACATTTTATGAATAATAAAGAGAGAAACGAAAAAAAAAACAAAAAAACTAGGCGATTAAGTTTCAGTTATTTCGAGCCGTACCTTATACCCCGATCACTCCACCTCCCTGCCCCTGCCCCCTAACACACCGCGTCACCATCACGCCCCGTAAAATACAAAGCTTTGTAACCCGCCTCGTTATACTTTGAATTATTATGGAGCCGCAGCGGTTTTACCTTGCCTGAACTCCGAAGGCACAAAATTTTTGCTACGCGATAGCCGATCTTCCCGCGGTTGAGATACGCAAACTTACGATAAAACGCTAATAATTCTACGGGCCGTCCCGTTTAAAATCGCGAAAAACAGAATTAGCGCGTGCGAGCAAAAGGAAGCAAACCAGTGGCAGTGCCCGGTAACTCCATATACCGAGTGCCTTGAAAACTCCACCGGAATTCCTCGGCACGGCGCGATCCGCCCCCCCCCCCCTTCCGACTTCCACCATCACACCATCCCACCCCACGACACCGATTTGGCAGCGCCGTCACCTGCGGACGACCGAGCTTCTGGGTAGCGTAGCTTTCTCGGAAGTCGCGAGATCATTTGGAAAAGTCCGGGGCACGGTGGCCCACAACGTGCGACACACTGCGGCTATTTCGCTCCTCGCGAGAGCTGCAAGTTTTCCCTTTATCGGTGGATCGATAGGCTCGGGGGCGGGGGAGTCGCTTGAAACTTCGCCCCGCTTTGCCGCTTAAATTTCTTGGCATTCGGGGAATGCACGTGAAAGCGATGCCCGACAATGGCGGTGTTCAGCCGTGCGAGGACAAACGGAACGCCTCCGAGCCGTATTTCTCTCTTTCTTTTAAACCCCGGAGAATTCGCCCTTTTACTCTTGTTTTCTTTCCTCCTCTCCGTCCTTCCTTCCTTCTGCTTTCCATTTTTTTTCTCCTCCCGTTTTGTTTTGAACGAATGCAACGGTCCTGGAAGCTCGGCTAATTAAAAACTGTGATAATCGCCCTTTCTTAGGCCTCGCTGCCTCTGCCTGTTTGCCTGTTTGCCTGTTTGCCTGTTTGCCCGTTTGCCTGCCCGCCTGCCCTCCTCGCGCCCGACTCCTTTCGCTCACCCGCTCCTCCCCCGCTCCCTGGACGCTGCCAGCCGCCGCCGCCGTTGCCGCCGCCGCCGCCCCTACCCCCTGACCGCGCCTTGCTGTGCGGGACTCGCGGTGCTGCCGCTAATTCCGGCGTTATATCTAAGTAAAGATGGCAAGGAACTGCGGAGGTTCGTGCGGGAGCTCTACGCTTGTGCCTTCGAAGAAAGGAACGACGGAGAAGAGCGGAGAAAGAACAAGAAAGAGGGACGGCGGGAGGGAGGGAGAAGTAGAAGAAAAAAAAAAGAAATACAAAAAGTAAAGAGAAAAGGAAAGAGGAAGAAAAAGGAGCCGAAGGAGCAAAAAAAGCAATAAAAAGAGCGGCTCTCCGCGCTCGCGCCCGCGCGAGTGGCGGCACTTGGAGCAAAAAAGCTTCGGGTACACTTTCGTCGGCCTCGTGGTGCTGCTGCGGTGGAGTCCCGCGACAAAGGCTGCTTGATTCAAGGTTCCACGCACACGTACTCGCGCTCGCGCATGCGCGCGCATGCTCACCCACTCGCACGGCTCCTCTCTCGTAATTCCCTTCGGTCCCTCTATCTCTCTATCTTCCTTCGTACCCAGCTACATCTATCCGCCTCGCTCTCACTCACTCACTCACTCACTCACTCACTCTCTCTCTCTCTCTCTCTCTCTCTCTCTCTTTAGCTCTTGCTCTCCATCTATCTATCCATCTATCTATCTATATATCTCACTCGCTCACTCACTCACTCACTCATTTACCCGCTACCGCACACGCACGCACGCATACGCGCGCTTCGTCTCCCTGCCGCCGCTCTCTCTCCCACTTGCGCGCCTTTATGCCCGTGCACGTATGTATACGCGTACACAAGTCGTTTAGGAGCACGTGCTGCTACTACCACCACCTCGGACTACAAAAAAATACTCCACGGCCGGCGATTAAAGCACAGCGTAACACGGCTTTTTCCCTTTCCGTCCCCCCTTCTCGCCACGAACTTTTCGCGGAAGTTGCGAAGCTCGGCGGGGCGCGCGGTGCAGGAGCCTGCGGAGGAGAGGAGGCCGACGAACGACGGTGGGCGCGGAAAGCATCGTGAATAATGACGCTAATGACGGCGAGGCGTACTTTTTTTTATTGCGAGACTGTATTTACCAGCGCTTTGGGTCAGGGCGTCGCGAGCATCTTTACGCTGCCGTACGTCCATACGTTCATCGAGTCGGCGGGATGGGGAGGGGTGGGGTTCGGTGGAGCGACGGTGGCTGATGAGCGGGTGGGTGGAAGGGTGGTGAATAGTCATCGTTGGGGGGATGAGGGCGGGGAAGCTGGTGGAGGGCCGGATTACAAGAGAGATTTACGGAGTGACGAGGGGGGCGACGACGAGGGCCACCCACACCACGTCGTAGGCTGCGCTGCGTCGGTAATGATATAAAATTGCGTCGAACGGCCGTTACTTTAAATTGGTCCGCTAAAGGAACTCTGCCCTTCTTAAATAAACGACGAGAGGCTCGCGGGAGAGAGACCGATAGGCATTTTTCGCGAGATGCTTTCGCGCTTACGGGGCCCCGATAATGGGGCTCCCGTGGCGGCAGCGTAAAAAAACAAAAGCCCGGCGGTCCGCGTCGCGCGGGCGGCCCCCGAGACCGAAAACCGAAACAAAGGGAAAAACGCAAAGGAGAACAATATAGCATTACGGGCCTAAGGGCTCCTCGTGTGCGCGGTCCGTAAATCTCTCCACGAGAGAGGCCGTTGTTCCCCCGCGATCCGTTCGCGCTCCCTCCCTCCTTACCTCCCTCGATCTCACTCACTTGCTCGCTCGCTCACTCACTCACTCACTCACTAACTCTCTCTCTCTCTCTCTCTCTCTCTCTCACTATAGTAGTTTACTAAGAGCAGGTTTCGATCCATTTCGTCTGTCCGACTACGAAGGGAGAGCGAGAACGAGAATAACATAGATAGATAGATAGTGTTAGTGAGAGTGAGAGTGAGTGAGCGAGCGAACGAATGAGAAAGAGAGAGCGCAAACCGGCCGAAATTTCGCGCTGCTGCCCGTGGCTCCCTTGCATCGCGACGGATAAGAAGAGACGATGGGAGAGGAGGGAGGAAAAAACGGAGGAAGAGGAGCGAGCGGAAAAAGGCCGCGCGGCGCTGGAGGAGCCGAAGAGGCAAAAAGCCCCGTGGCCCCGAAAAGGAGGGCGCGTCAGTGTGCGTCCAGCAGTGTGTATGTCGATTGCCCCGATGCATCGCGCGCCTCGCGGTTCAACTCTAAGACCGGAGCCACGGCGCCGGCTCTTTCTCTCTCTCTCTCTCTCTCTCTCTCTCTCCTTTAATCTATGCTCCGATCGGCGTTCCTAGAGGACGAGTTGCTCTATAAATCAGCACCCAAATTATGCTGATTAGACCGCGAATCGTGGCCGAACAATGGTTCGTCTCGGAGCGGTGCGCACTTTTCACCCGATGCGCCTCTCTCCATCGGTATATAACACTTGACGTACCCAGTGCTGGGACACCAGAGACTGTCGGCCCTGGGCACGAAACACTTCCCGGAGTCTACGTCTGCTGAGAATTTTATTTCGGAGTGGTCGTGGAGAGCCGCAGTCGATGAGGACGGATTTAAAGACGCGATTACTGCTCGAAGCGAGCAAGTTCAGAGTCTGTTGGCAACTCTAACGCCAATGCGAGTCAAAACAAATAATCCTGATAGGTAACCGGAGCAAGCATCATACACTATTAGGATCTTACATAACTACCCTTTTAAAAGATACACCACAAATAATGCTTCGTCCCTCTTCTTTATTCACACCACACTCGCGCACGCACACGTTCACGCTCGCTCTCTCAGTCATTCTCATTCTCTCTCCCTATCTCTCTCTCTCTCTCTCTCTGCCCCTCTCAGTCTCACTCTCATTCTCTCACGCTCTCTCTCTCACTCTGCTACCCCTCTCACTCTCACTCTCATTCTCGCATGCTCTCTCTCTCTCTCTCTCCGTCTTTCTGTCTCTTATTCACTTTTCGACTCGCTCTCTCGGGTGTCTTGCACACTCTCGCACCACTCTCGCACTTCCTCTCTTGCTCGTTTGCCTATTCTCTCACTTTCTCACTCTCACACTCGCTCACTCTCTCTCTCTCTCTCTCTCTTTAGCTCTCGCTCTTACTCTTTTACTGTATCCCTCCTCACTCCCTCTCTCGCTCTATCTGTCTGTCTCTCATAACAACGCGACTTGCTCCAGCACTATTACACGAATCGAGTTCTTGGGGCCGCACGTACACACAATATTTTTGAAGTTTCACACTATGGAAGCCATAAGAATGCACGTATACACTACAGGAGCGCGACGCCATAAAAACGTCGCTCCGAACGAGTACTGCGGAAGGAAGAAGGTGCGGGTGGCAGGAAGGAGATGATGAGGAGGCAGAGGATGTCGCACGGAAGGTCGTCGAGGCGCGCCCCGTCGAAAGCGAAAGCGATCGCGTCCCGGGGTAGAGGTCGAGCCTTGGCCTTGGCCAAGGGAAGCCGGTAGGTATGGTGCGGTTCGTATCGTGCCGTCGTCGTCGTTGTTGTCGTCGTCCTCGTCGTCGTCGCTGTCGTTGTCGTCGTTGACATCGTCGTAGTAGAGGGAATTCGCGCACGAGGCTCCGGATCGACCGCTTCCCTCTCTCACTCTTTCACTCTCTCTCTCTCTCTCTCTCTCTCTCACGGTAACTCTCGTTCTAAATAATTTTTCTCTTTCTCCCTTGTTCGCTCGCTCGTTAACTCGTTAGCTCGTTAGCTCGTTAGCTCGTTCGCTCGATCGCTCGCTAGCTCGCTCGCTGGGCGTTCGTACCTTTGGTTGCGGGCTGCCCCGTGCTGAGTGTGCTCGCCGCGCGGTGACTGTGTGTACGCTCCGAGAGCATTCTTTGTCCGCCGAGGCTCGCAGCTGCCCGCGTTTCGGCCCTCGTGCGAGCTCGGGCCCACTCGGCAGGCCTCGGGTGTCATCCCGCGGCCATGGCGGGAAGCCAGGACACACACGAGCTACGGCGGTGGGAGAGAGAGAGCAGGATACCCCGAGCCGCCGCCGTTGCCGCCGTTGCTATTGCCGCCGCCGCCGCCGCCGCCACCCCCCCCTCCGCCACCGACAGCGCCGCTGCCGCCGTTTTTCACTACGTAATTTGAACCACCACCACCACCACCACCGCCGCCACCGCCGCCGCCGCCGACGACGACGACGACGACGACGACGACGATGACAGCGACGGCTGCTTAACAGTGGAAAGGGATGCGTGCGCCGCTGAAAGGGAGAGACAGCGAGAGAGAGAGAGAAAGAGAGTGAGAGAGAGAGAGAGAGTGACCGCGCAGGCGCAATCGAGGTCGTCAGGCGACACCCTCCACCCTGCCGCGATCAACCCCGAGCCGCCAGGGATGCTGCATGCGAACCTGCCGTTGTTCGCGTCCTTCGCGCGGTACCCGCTCGCACTTTTCCCACCGCACCGCTACGTCACCCCATGAATTTTCACGCTTAAGCACTCGCTTAGACCATTGAGCTCGTCAATTGGGAAAATGCTCCTGCCGAGCCATGCTTTCTTTCTTAATTCTGCCTCTGCCCTTCCTCATTCGTATGCCGAGTTGGGCCGGGCAAGCCTTAGCAAGCCAGCCAGCCAAGCCTTATCGATCCATCGCTCTCTTGTTTACCATGGGTACGTTCTCTACCTCGCACACGCATACGCGCGCGCTCACACGCACCCCTCTACCTCCACCCCATCCCATCTCCCTTACCGTACCCTCCTCCTGCCCTCGTACATCGCTGGCTCGCTCCCTAACCGCAACCACCACTACCCCCAACACCACCAACATCGCCGCCACCTCCACCATCACCGTCATCGCAACCTCCTACTCCTCCTCCACCTCCTCCGCGGCAGATAAGTTCCTTATTAATATTGATGCTTGTTTGTTTTGCTTGGCTATGCGCGCGATATGGGCTCGACGCATCGTTTGCTTATGCAACACACAGCGCCAAAGTTTTTAAAAAGGCGTTCGCAGATAAGGAAACTTCGTAAAGAGACAAAAAGAAGCAGGCGATTGTAATCAACGGGAGCGCAAGCTGCGCGCAGGCAACACCAATCGACTACGTTGTTAAGCGATGCAACGTCCTCGGAGGTGAGAGAGGCGGCGATACGCATCTCGTCTGTCAGCGGCAGGGCCCATGTGATTTCGTTCCTCGTCATCGCGACTTCCTCGACTTCGAGATATCGTCGCATTACCGAGACACGTTGACGGTGAGGCGCGCGGCTCATGCGGGCGTATTATCCATTTTGCCCAAAAAAAAAAACAAAACAAAACGAAAAACCAAATAGAACGAAAGAAGAAGAAAGGCGACATGTGGCCCGGAGCCATAGCCGATGATGCGCACTCGCAAGACCTTACGCTCCGGCGGCGAGATTTACATCGACATAGACGAGAGGAGGACGAGGAGGATGACGTGGATGAGGATAAGGAGGAGGGTGAGGTGAGTGAGGAGGAAGAGGAGATGGAGGAGAAAGAGAGTAAGGTGGAGGAGGATGAGGAGGATGATGAGGAGGAGGATGAGGAGGAGGAGAGGATGGAGGAGAAGATGGTGGAGGAGATGGAGGAGGAGGAGAAACGGCTGTCGACGGGCCACGATTTCGTCGTAAAAAATCTAAATTACAAAACCGTTTCTCACGCGTGAATCGTTGTCGCGAGCGCTCTTAGTTTAAGCTTCCGCGGGATAAAGAAGCCTGAGTTTAATCGCGACGAAGAAAGGGTAGCGGAAGGGGCGGCAATGTCGGCAATGGCTGACGGGATGATGGCGAGCGGGAGGGCGTTAGGGAGGGTGGTAGAGCGACTGGTTGAGAGGGGGTGGCGGCGACTAGGGTCGGAGGGGAGAGGGAGGGGGGCAAAAAACAAAAAGCAGGTAAGCATGTGGCCGTCAGGGCGAATGGATAGAGCGGAGTTTTCTTGGCGAGACATTTTTATTGACAAACAGACGAAAAAATGAAAGGATAGGAGCAAGGCAAAAGTAGACAAAGAAATTAAAATACAAAGTGGAGTAGCTTGTGTATGCACGTACACGCTCTCATGTAATTGCGTGTATTATGAGCGCGGGGGAGCCATTCCGTCGTAGCCAAGTGGAGCTTCGATGGAAAGTGCGTTTGCTCCCGATTTTCCTAGATAGCCGTAATTTTTCCCTCTCGCATATTTAATCTGACACGCACTCGTGCATCCTCACTTTCATTTCGAGTCTCAGGCAGTCTCGCTCCAACAACGCCAATACGTGCTCGAGTGTATCTGTGTCGGCCTGTATTTGTCTCCGATGATGATATTAACACGCCTGCGCATATCTCTATACGTTTATGCTGAATGGCAGTTTTCTCATGTGGCTGCATGTTGAATAAGTAATCAATATATTATCGTTTGTGAATAATGAAAATATTATTCTTGCAAAGAAGCGCGGAGCTCGTTGAAATTGTATTGAAACTTGGGACTATAATCGACGTGTTATAACGGTTTATCGAAGCCGAACTTATAATCGCTGGTATTATTGATATATCATCGATGCCTGTGCGGCTCATGTCGGGCAGCGCTCATGATAATTGAAAAATATATCTTAAGACAACTTTTTTGCTCCCTCGACGAGTTAAGCATTAACCTCGCTTCTTTTCACATTTTTTATTTTTTCTTCTGCTTTTTATTAGCTTGCATTTTCTATTAGTGATAGTACGAGATTATCTTACATTATTTACAGAGTATTTTACTAATAAAAAAAAAATGGCCACTACTTAAGAGAATACATGGATATCGGCATAACCTAAATATGTTTACTTTCTACGATATTCTACGCCTCCGCGATAAGTCGTTTAAACGTTTTTCTTTTAAATGCCGCGCGGACAATAATTATTATATGTAAAATTTCAAACAAATCGCTGGGCGTTCGTCAATCTGTGTGGTCAATCTGTGTCAATATAGCTTAGCGTCCAACGAACATTTCAATTTTACGAGCACAATTATTTATTAGCTAAACGTTCGCACTAACGATATTGTTAATTCCCGGAAAAGCTAAAGATTTGATGTTTTGCCAAATTTAGCGAGCCCGAACTTTTCTTATCGAGCACAACACTTTTGCTGCTAATGCTCGGGCATTAATTCGTCAAGTGGATCACAGCGGTCTTACGCCCATTCCTTTAATCATTAGACATTAAAATTTTTTTGTAAAATTACGACGGAGTGTAAGGGTGAAAATTATAATAGATATGCATTTCCATTTGTCTTTATATTGATTGCCACTAAGACTATATTTAATATGGCTCACACTGTGCAAAACCTTTTTATCTTTTTTCTTTCTTTTAATTTCATTGACTCCCAATAAATAGGCAATAATATATTACAACAAACCTTTTTATCCTAAAATTACATGTCACTATTATATTCTTCTATATATTGTTTTTATTTATCTATTTGGATGACTGGATAAATATAAATGTGTGAACCTTGCAATTTACAATACAACGTCACTTGTAATTATGAACAACTTGTAAGAGTTAACGAGCATGTTTTTTCAGTAGTTTACATCTAATTTATACGGCTAGGTTTACCAAAGTATTGTAATCACATTACAAGTACATATAATTTTCAAATAATATTTTCAACATCGTGTAATTGTAATTTTCCGATAAATTACGCGATAGAAATATTGCTGCATAATAATAATAATTTCTGAAGATTACTATATATATATATAGTAACTGTATATAATAAATAAAATGTAAGTACTTTCATTTCATCAATAAAAACAATAATTTGCTATTCTAAATTTGCAATTCTTGTGGTATTTGGACTCGATTAATAATTTTCTGACTATAATTATTAAACATAAGCTTTGCTATTGCGTCAATCGAAATGGCTCTTTATAAACGTCGCGTTCATTGATGTTAAAGTAATTTTAATAAATTTCATCGATATACACAACAAAAGATAGAATTCGAATTGTTATAATTATTCAATAATTCTGCTTCACCGTTATTATGCGTAAATGTCTATTATTCACATAAGGTTGTTCCAGGCAATTATGCTTTAATTTATTATACGCTCATACAAAATAAAATTTTACATGTGCTTTTTGGATCGCGAGTATAAAAATCAATGTATTATATAAATAACATATAAAATTTTAATATATATAAATATATATCAAGGTGCATTTACGAGAGTCGTAAACAATTTCGAACGAAATGAACGTTAGCTTTATTAATGGCATGTTATATCGAATTAAATATTTCCGGTTAAAGATAGTTGTGAAAAATATGTTTAAGTTCATTAAATCAGTAGATTATAATGGCCCTGCCTAGCTAAAGGTACATGATTATCAACTGACTCGTGCCTTATACGCATTGGAAATATACGCTAAAAGTATTAATTCAATCATCCAATACGTATTAATATTAATATTATTTATGTTGTTGTTGTTGTTGTTGTTGTTGTTAATTTTACAATTGTCGTTACGTAGTTCCGAGGTCAATGGCGTAAGATAAGGCTAGTCTTATTGCTAAAGTAGCGCCTTAAATTTCCGCCCAAATCGACCGACTATCTAATTCACAATACGTACAATACGTAATTCACACAAACGACGTGGCTTAAAGAACCATTGGCAACTAACAATAATTGCTAGAGCAAAAGAGAAAATCATCGATACTTTTGGAGGAGAACAATTCATTTTATAGTAAAAGGATATTATCGTAGATTATCGCTTCGGATTAGTTATTTCGTAGCCTTTATTACATCCCCAATGCCTAGATTATCATCGCAGTCGATTCGAGCGATCTGAAAAGGAGAAAGCAAATGAAAGAGAGAAAGAATGAAATAGAAAAGAGTAGGTAAAGAAAAGCATTAATGTCAAATGCGATTTAAATGTTTGTTTGCAAATATATATGTATATATATATATATATATATAGAGAGAGAGAGAGAGAGAGAGAGAGAGAGAGAGAGAGAGAGGCAGAGAGGCAGAGAGGCAGAGAGGCAGCCGAGTATGTGAAACGGTGTATTAATTCGAAGGCCAAGGTAGTTATAAGGGTGTTATGCAAACTTCGGAATCCCCTTTTCCATTGACAAAAATAATGTTTATAGTTTATGCATTTAATGTGCATCATAATAACGTGCTTTATATGTACGATACATTTCATAAATATATATATATATATAGTCTTTTATGGGCCGCTTGATAGTATCTGTACGCGCCTAGAGCAATAACCAAATAACGTAAGAGATGAGCGGCGTATCGTGCGAAAGGTGGCCTAAGTCGTACGATAGTATAAAAGAAATTTTCGGTTATTATCCGAGTGAAGTGCGGTAGGGGCATTGCCATTTAGTTGAGCATAATCAAGGGAGGGCTGGGCGTCTCCTCGGATGCTGCAATCTCTTATAATTTTAATGTCCAACTTATTTGACGAAAGAGGGAGAAAACATAGCCAGCGCCGCCGAAATGAGATTCCATGTTAATTCCCGAATGGATTTTTGCTCCTCTGTATCTGCATTAAAATGTCCGGGAGGCTGTTTCCGTCGGCCATGGCTCGGCATTGTTTCGAGTGCGCGTTTGCCCTAGATATTTGGAGCGCCGGGTACTTAGGATAAGCGCGCGATACAGACGTAGAAAGCGAGCGAGTAATGAGAGAGTAAGTGAGAGTGAGAGTGAGAGTGAGAGTGAGAGTGAGAGTGAGAATGAGAATGAGAATGAGCATGAGAATGAGACGGAGAATGAGAATGAGCATGAGAGTGAGAGTGAGAGTGAGAGTGATGGTGATAGTGAGAGAGGGAGCGAGAAAGCTGCACGATCGGGAGGAGCGAGAGGGAGAATAGTCGGAGTGGAGGGGGGGGGGTGAAGTGGATGACGACGAGGAGGAGGGGGAGGAGTAAGAGGGAAAAAGGACGGGATTGCCGCATTTACAAGGTGGAGCGAGACGCGAAACGCGACGCCCGGAATATCTAGACCCGTCGGCCTCATTAACATGACAATGCCCCGGCTCTACGCGGATATAAATTAATGCGTATTCCTTCTCGAGGGTTGACGAGAGGAGCGCACGGACGCCGGGATGACAGGAGATGCATCACGCACCCCGTCGCTGCATTAACGATCGTCCACGGATCGGCGGATAATTTTTTCTCCAGGATCGTTTATTTTTCACGATAACTGACGTCCGCGAGGACGGCACTGCTTTTTAACATATTCGCGGGGGTCGTCGTTATGATGCGCACGCTGCGTGTTTGGTCACAGTGGGATGGCAGCGAGGGGGGAAGTCGAGGCGCGCTCCAGAGATGCGTAAACTTTGGACGCGAGAGTATCTAATGAAACGCGACACGTGCGCGCGGATAACATTGTGATTTAAAACGAAACGATTTTCGTTGCGGGAGACAAAAGAACAAAGGAATTTATCGAAATAATTCACTAGCGGCATAAAAGCACCGTGTCACCGTGGAATCCGCGCCAAGTATAAATCACCGGACTACATTTCTTTTATACGTGGAAACAGATTAATATTACATCGACATGTGTGCGTGCGTGCGTGCGCGCGTGAGCGCGCAACTTTACGCTAGACTAGAAGCTGGAGACGGGCACGTGTGCTTGTTCTCGTTTTATCTCTCAATCCGCCGTCTGTGTACTTGCATTATAAGATTCATATGCTCGCGCATCGACAAAACACGACAAGTACCATCAATTACTATCCTGAGCCAATGTCAGAGAATAATACGCACGAATGAAGAGAGAGAGAGTGAGAGAGAGAGAGAGAGAGAGAGAGAGAGAGAGAGAGAAGAAATAAACGAGGGATAGAGACTCCGTGCCGGTCCTGAACAGCACACAGTTATTAATTGAAAAATCCCTTCAGCTACTCTGCGCTTTACTAATCAAATTTTCGTCTAATTAAAAAAGGGATCGTCATTTAATATGAATGTATCTAGTTTCGACTAAGCATCAAATTTGTCCCTATCTGTTAAAATATTTAAACTCGCTGCGCAGGCATATCTACATGATATTTCATTTAAATGAGATTTCGAGATAAAGATTAAATTTACCGTGATATGTTTTATGGGCGCAAAGTGTTGCTGGATTTTCAATAACACTGGGCTCGAGCCAACCACTTATTCGCGAGTCCAAAACATTCCCCGCGTATATTTTGATGTAATTATCCGTTTTTATCGAGCGGGAGGCTTCCAATAAGGCGTATAATATAAACTATGAGAGAGAGAGAGAGAGAGATAGAGTGGATGGTCGAGCGAAGGTGACGATTATTCCACGAACAGTTTCCTCTTCAGCTTCGTGAGGGTGAGTCGTGGTGATAGAGAATTAATATGCATAAATACATATAAATAGCCAATCCACCACGGAAATTATGTTGGCTCAACTCTATAGCCAACCAATTTGGCTTATATTCGCCGACGATCACCCAATATCACCCACTTAAAGATATTATATCCAAGACGGCCAGTTATTTTATTCGCTGACTATTCAAATATGGGGTATCCTGCAAATAGAGGAGAGAAAATTAATTCCTTCATTATTTTAATGGACGGTCGAAAAGAAATTTTTGAGAATGCACAAGAGAAGTAAGCTCGGCTTTGGTCTTCCAACGATTACGAGTACATTATGAAAATAGCGTTTTTCTCCATTTATTTTTACATTGGACGTTTATGTATAATTAGAGCATTGGTATACGAAGGTGCGCTTAACACAAATATTATTTTTTTAACAACATTGCCACTCATTGTTAATAATACATTGAAAGCAATAGCACATCCAATTTGGCTTCGTGGAGAATATAGACGTTGATTGAAGAAACGTAAAAAAAAGAAAGAAAGGAAAAAAAGAAGAAGAAGAAGAAAACAAAAAGGAAGAAAAAGATGAAAAAATACGATATTTATACACTCGAGTTGATGAATGGCGAGTAAAGCGTGAGACGAGAAAGAGAGAAACAACAATATATGCTGCGAAAGCATGCAGTTCGACAAATGTAGCCAAGAAAGCCAGCATAAAGAGCTAAAGAGCGGAAGAATGCGTGTCTCTTTATTCTAATGAAACTTCCTCTCGTTGATCCTTTCGCTCTCGTAACCGACAGCAGATAAATCACCCCCACCCCGCATCCTGGTGACGAATCAACGGTGCGTATACGTAAGAGGAGAGACCAAATTGATCCGGGTTCCGAACGGATCGAAGCTTATCAAGGTCGACATGGGTATCTGTAGGCTCGATCAGCGCATCTCTTTCCTTCGGCTTCTCGTTACTTTGAAAGCAATAGAGAGAGAGAGAGAGAGAGAGAGAGAGAGAGAGAGAGCAAAGAGAGCAAAGAGAGAGAGAGAGAGCAGAGAGAGCAGAGAGAGCAGAGAGAGAGAGAGAGAGACTGAGAGAGTGGAAGTCGATTCGTCGATGATAAGGGAGGAAGCGACGCTTTGGGTAGTAGTACGCACATTCGCGATTTCATCTATAAAGAAACGCTTGGACTCTTTTAGTTTCTTTTTATTGTCGCTCTTATAGAAGATGGTTAGCTTATTTTACTTTGAACAGATGAACAGACTCCTCCCCCCCCTCTCTGTCGGTCTGTCTTTTTCCTTTCCCACTCTCTTAGGCGTATACGCCACCCTTAAGTAAAGTAACGCAAGTTGCGAGAGCAACAGAGAGGACTCGAGTGTTGAATTTCTCATGTCCCGAGCAAGCCCTAAAGGATTGTACGCATGGATAAGGTCAACCCGTAATCCCCCTCTCGCTCACTCACTCACTCACTCTCTCTCTCTCTCTCTCTGCTCTCTCTGCTCTCACTGCTCGCTCTGCTCTCTCTGCTCTCTCTCTCTCTCTCTCTGCTCTCTGCTCTCTATCTATCTATCTATCTATCTATATATGCTTCTCTCTTGTGGGTTCAAGCCGCAGGACACGCGGTTTCAAAAGCCGCTACACTTTTTGAAGGTCGACAAAAATTCACACAAAGCGATGACTCCTCTCCTTTTGCTTCTTCCCTTTTGTTTAACGCTTTGACCTTTCATTTTTGCTGAAAAACTAATTTTTATTTTATCGCTACTTCCTTGCAACATAATGCGGAGGCATTTTTCCGTGCTCGCATTTATCAAACCACCCTTTATCATTGTCGAATCAATGCTTTGCATACGAAAATTTTGTAAAAATGAAAAATTTAAGAAAATATAATTCTCTTAAAAATTAATAATTTTATTTTATCCCTTAATATTTTTAAAAGTATTATTATTTTCATAGAAATGAGTGGATCTTTATAAAAATAATCCCATGATAATTGGGCAATGAACAAGTAACCGAATGACCACTATCGGTAATTCATTTAATATTCGCAAAAAATGTGCATCATCCGATATAAGATATAAATTATTAATGTATTTATTAAAAATGCAGTAAGAAAATCGTCTAGTAATAATTCATGTATCGATGATTGGTCGATTACATTGATTAACTGTCGTCTTTGCATTAGTATGAGTGTAGCTTTTAACAAAAACTGCCAATTTTAAAATCATCCAATATTATCGTACGTCAATTATTACTTTCTCCCTTTCCTTCTTTCGTTCTTTCTTATTGCATTTCTACAACAATATACAATTGTTATTTCCTTTCGTAAGGAAAAAATAATCTCTGGCATTTTAAGGCAGAGCAGAGTTTCATCGCAATGATATATAACGAATGCTGCTTCGAGTGAATTCGGTCGAGCATTTTCTGAAAAGGTAATATTCACGGGGATCGTTGAGGCAATTTTATTAGCGTTACTTATCCTCTAACAATAAATTTTTATTCTCGCCACGACATTCAAATAATTGCGATTGCGAAATAAACGAAATTTATCTCTCCACTGGATTCACAGCACAATGGCATGAAAAAACTGTTATGTATCGGCCGAATTGAAGAAACTTTATACTGAAAAATCGATGCCTTTTGACACGTTGGAGCACAATTCGAACGCGAACGAAATTTTAAAGGAGCGTGAACTCAGTACCGTAGACTTTTCTCTCTCCTTTTGTGAAAGCGGAGAACGAGCGCGTCTGTACATTAGATTCGCATTATGTGAATTTAGCGGAAGTCCGTCGGTTCAAAGGATAGTCAGTCGACAGCGAGTGTAATTCCGAGGTGGAGTTAGGATAGGAAATTTGAGAGCGCGGGCCGCGTTTCCCGATTATAGAGCCTAATCCACAGGATAGAGCCATTGTTCCTATTATCGGGCGTAACGCAAAATTTCCTGGCCACTGTTCCATGGCGAGATCTTCGATTTGGTTGCGATAGAACGCGCACCGCTGCACACGAAGCCCAACAAAATCCGGACAGATGCAACACCTGGGGGCACAATAGCACCGAAATAAATCAGTTTATCGAGACCAGGTAGGACGGTAAGAGAGCCTGTACCCACGGTTTTTGTACCGCTGCGCCAGGGGTTCTCAATTGCACGAGCGCACATACGCGCCCAACTCCCATCAACATATCGTACGTACACGGGCACCCCCCTCCCGCTCACTCGCGCGCACTCCTTGGTTCGCACACTGATTCGCTCTCACTCGCCTTCCCTCCCCCCCCCTCTCGCTCTCGATCTATCTCAGTCACAATCACACGGCGTCGAGCCATTTTTACTCTTATCCTGGAAAACTTCTTGCGTTATCCTACGTTCTGTTTGCGCTGATAAGCCGTGACCAGTGTTAACATTAATATACGGCCCCGGATTTGAGATAGTGGATTAAATGTTTTTTTGAAAGACGTTGCGTATTGCCGCTCGATATAAATGCCATACAAGATCGCGATATAACGTCGATTGAAACGCAAGAGCCAATGGCGCTCGTTATCCGTTAACGTTTTAAATTGAGTCATTAATTTCGCGTAGTCAGCTTTTAATGCCATTGATTCAATGTCCGTCTAGATTAAGAAAGGAGGGATCACTGGACCGAAGGAAACGAATATACCGACGAAGGGAGGCGCGGAGCTTTTGATTTACGTTCGATACACGAAGACTCCACCCAGAAGTTGACACAGTCCTTTGCTTTTCCTCCTTCATCTCTATTAACTTTATCATCTAACCTCCCCATCTTCTTGCTTTCCTCAATCCTATATCTCTAACTTCCATCTCGATCCCCTTACCTATCTCGCTCACTCTCTCTTCTCTCTCTCTCTCTCTCTCTCTCTCACTTTCTCACTATCTCTCTCTCTCTCTCACTTTCTCACTCTCTCTCTCTCTCTCTCTCTCTCTCTGACTTTATATTTATCTATCAACTTGTGTTAGGGAGGTGAACCCCTTGAGGGGACGGGCGAAGGGTAGGGGGAGTCAGTATGAGGAGTGGTTGGGGTAGGGGAGCAGGAGGGGGGACCAGTACACGCGCACGCGCATATACTCATATACTTCTTCGACACAATGTTGGCTCATGGTTTTCATTTTTTTTTCGCGGCCTTTCACGTCCAACAAATTGCAGGAGGATAAAAGAGCGAAAAATCCACAATCGGCTAATAATAATAGCGAAAATTCGTCGTTTGATCATTATCCCTCCCTTCATTCAAAGGCATTGGCAAAGTTCGTCGTCCCGTTTGTCCGAAAAGGAAAAAGAAATGGGCGGTCGAGGAACATTAGCCGTGAGGGGAGGGGATGCGATCGTCACCGAGATCGTTAATGGCGCGAGTCTGCATTGTAATTTCGTGATCGCGCAACTCTGGGCCTCGGAATCCTCCTTCTTATACCTGACGTTTTGCCTTCCTAGGATGTATTTTGGATGAAAAACAGAGGGATTATGCGCTTGCCTACCGGAGTGAGGGATAGCAAATGGTGGAAAGACGGTCGACGGTGGGATTGGGTGATTGGGGGGTGGGGGGGGAGACAGCCTCGGTTTCGGCTTTGGGTTCCGAGCAGCCTAAGATATTATCGGTCCTGCGGATCCTTTCGAACATATCGACTTTCCGTCTCTCTCCTGACCCTTACAACACTCCCAATGGTCCATATGGATGCAGCTGTTCCTATTTAATGAAAAAATAGAATCTAATTTCCTTAATGACCCGAGCGGTTGACGAATGTCTCATTATTTTAGTTTTCCGAGCACAAGGGCGCACATGATAAATACAGAATCGTCGAAAAATCATTGTTATTAACGAATGGCCCCTACCGACAATACCCATTAAAGCAACATTACGCGCAGCTTCATTAAAGAGCCTCACGAGCTAACGTATTTATCTCCATATAGCACGCTCGAGCGAACGGCCATCGGAATTATCGTAATCTTATCGAGTCCCGATTTCCCGGCCTTGACAGCCCAAAACTTTATCTCCTCGCTTGACTTCCACGTAGAAAATACGTAAAACTATCCCGCGCCTGCAATTCTCGTAATCTAATCGGCCGCGCGTCCGGGGGTGGAGTAAGAGGGGCAATGACGGCAGCGGCAGCGGCGGCGGCGGTAAAGGGAGGAGGCACACGTGCAAATGTAACCGGTGCATGCGAGAACTTTGATCTCGCGCGTAGATCTCGCGCCGTCGACCAACGCCATGTGTGCGCGACAAACAGTGGCAAGCAGCTGCAGCCTCGTGACACGCGTCTATTGTCGGGGGTCTCGTGGCATCGAGAAATGAAGAATCGTCCTCCTAGTCGGTAGGCCGTTCACCTGGGCCTATTACTCTCTCTCTCTCTCTCTCTCTCTCTCTCTCTCTCTCTCTCAATCACTCTTTTTCTCGTCGAATTCTCGCTTTCACACGTACGCGCTGGTTACACAGGCACGCCTGAACCTTCGCTCGACCTTCTGTTCCTCTATGGCTGTGAAATTCTTGATTTTCCCGAATACAGATGCATTTGACACGGCGTGTTTCGGAGGCAATTTTGTCATCTCGCGATTGCTGGCCCCGTAGGAAAACAGTCGCTTGAGCGCTTATCGAATCGCCGATTTGGCAAGCGCCAAAAGAGTGAAGGGGGTGCGCGAGGTGCGAGGTACCGAACAAAATGAGCATTCGCCGCCGATACGGAGAACGGGGGTAGAGTTACGGTGCACTCCATTGAAGAGGGCACGCGCACACCCCGAGTCCGGGGGCGCACGACCCCACGGGTTCCGGAATCAACCCACAAGTCGGGAATATGGTCTCTCTCTCTCTCTCTCTCTCTGTCTCTCTTTCGCTCTGTGTGTCCGTGACTCCCTCTTTAGCGCGGTGCCGAAAAAGCGGTGGCACCCTCGCCTTCTCCCTGCTTTCTTACAACGCCGCCGGTGTAAAAAGCATGTAAGCACCGGGGGATGCCGGAACATCGGCTCTCCCACTTACGGCTCGTGACCCTCCAGCACCAGTGATCGCGAACTACCTACCGATAGTCCATTCGAGCCTTGGGTAAGGTGTAACTCTAACCTGCCTCCCCTTAGCCTACCTCTTTATAGCTGCTTTTATCGTTTGTGTTCACCGCCCGCCCGGCCCGCGGCTCCTTCAAAAATCCAGGACTCGCACTCCCTCTCTTATGGCGCTCTCTTACGCCCAACAACGACCTCTCCCAATAAAAGCTAAACAAAGGACGCGAAAATGGGGATGGCCGGAATAATGCTAAAATTGATAGAGTCGCGAGCCGAAAGCCAGAGGCGAGACGTGTGCGGGAACGATTTGACGGGAGCTTCCATGACCGTTACTAAGCTTGCACGTCATCCATAATTCATCGATGCTGAGCACCGTTATAATAATCTCCCAACGCCCCTTGGACGTGATTCCGCGGCCCATGGGTGCTGACGCACGAGTCACCGAGTCGAATCGTCGGCGCTCATCTTTTCCACGCCTCTGTTTGTTTTTTTATACTCCGGGAATGGCGATCGGCTTATCGCGATCGATACTCCCGGAGCGCACGAGGTATTCTTAAGCCGCTCCTCGACCGTCGTCGCTCGTTACAAACATCTGCCGTCTCTAGGGTAGTGTTCCGGCGCGTGGCCACTCACCAATCAGGCCTTCCTCGTCGCGCGCCATTGTCCGACCGCCTGCGCGATCCGCACACGCTCGATTTCCTCCTCCTCCTCCTCGTCCTCCTCCTCCTCCTCCTCCTCCTCCTCCTCTTCCTCCTCCTCCTCCTCCCCATCCTCCTTCTCCTACCCCCTCCTCTTCCTCGCTCTCCTATCGGCACTTCTCGCGCCTTTTCTCGCCCGGCTCCTTCCGCCACCACGCTGACATTTCTCGCGGAGCACTCGCTGCCTGCCCCCCTTCGGCCAACGGTGAAAATCGAGTGTGGCGCGGTGGTACCTGGAGGGAGAGAGGTAGGTTGCGATTCCGATCTCAGCCTTGGCCGAGAATGTGCAATTCCAGATGTGCCGATAGTCATTTTCCTCGGCCCCGAAATTATTCTTCATTCTGTTTCTTCTGGCTTTTGCTTTTTTTTTTACTTTATTTTTTACTTTTTTTTACTCTGTTGTTGTTGTTTTCGTTGTTGTTGTTGTTGCTTTTCTTGCTTTTTAACGAGCGCGCGAAATGACGACAACGACGGAATCGACAACCCAGCGGGGGATGATCTCGTACGCAGCGGCGGCGCTCGATGCCGCTGGGCTCGCTGCCGCACCGCAATTATCGGCCACTCACGGGATGACCTACGGCGAGACGCAGGCGAGACCTATTGATTCCGTTATCATCCTCCATTGATTATTCGATTATGCAAGTACTTAATCACGTTACGAATGAACTTGCAATTTCACGAAATCGAATATTTAATCCCCTTGCCCTCGCACCACCCGCTCCCCGCTCCCCGCACCGCCGCAACCGCCCACCTACCCCCACGATCGCATGCATGCGTAAGCTAATTATTACGATGTATTATTAATCGAGTCGTCGGGTCCAATTATTTTGCGAGAGAAGCTGCCACTTGACGGGAATTTCGCACTCTACAGAATTCGCGGTAATTATGAATGTTTAATGAATTGGTCGCTTAAAGTCATCGGCTCCCCGGCAAGTTGATGATTTCCGATCAAAGCTATCAATTTTTAGCGTTTTTCATTGCACATAAACTCGAAGATCCCAGCAGAATTATACGATTGATCTTTAAAATAAGCCGGAGTGCGTTTTAAAATTATTATTTACATCTATGATCGCTGGCTGTTGCCGTCCTAGGCACATAGCAACAAATATTACCGAGAGAGAGAGGGAGGGGGAGAGAGAGAGAGACATTAAGTGGACGTGTACGAGCGAGGCCTCATGAATATTTGTAAGGGCGCGAGCTATCAGACATCTTCCATTAGGGATTCTAACAATGTCCGCGTGGCATCGGTCGCGTTCCTAATCCATCGAGCGAAGCTGCAGCCACGCTGGGGTGCGTTTCTCAATCTTCGTATTTGCGATAAAATCCCGTTGGCAAGGCAAGAATGGTGGAAAGAAAAAAAGAAGGATGGCAGGAAGGAAGGAAGGAAGGAAGGAAAGTAGGTTCCACCGGAAGTGAGCGAGCAAGTTTCCACTACTAGCCGGCTGCCTCTTCTATGTTTTTCACGTATCTTACACATTGTCAAACAATTCTCTATCTCTCTCTCTCTCTCTCTCTCTCTCTCCTTCACTCTCTCTCTCTCGCTCTATTTCGTTTTCAGATCATATGGTTGTTAAGTATCAGTTTATCAATAATGACCGCGTGACTTTTCGCCCGGCTCGCTTCGTAGCGGCATAAACAGATAAAAAAATAACAACAAAAAAACAAATATGAAGGTGACGGAGCCTCGAGGCGGGAAAATTTAGACGCAGATGCGAGCTGCGGTCGGGTGGTAAGTTATTGCTGACGTGGAAACGCTGGCCATTTGGGCTCTCCGCGACGGACTTCCCACGTCGACCACTGGATGCTGCTGCTCGCACGTAGACCAATGCGACGTCGAGGCCATTAGGAGCGCCGGCAGCGAGTTCGGACGACGAACGTAATTGGAAATTATGGCACGATAGCGGTTGGAATTTCAGGCGGTGAGGCGCGGCTCGATTCAGCCATCGTCGTCGCCCTTTTCGCATATTGGGGCGACTCGGTGGCAACTCCTAGGGCAAGGCTTCCTAGGCTTTGGTGATTGCGCGCACGTTCATTTCTTTGCAAGGGACTTGTCGCTCACGCGCGCAATTCCGATTTGTCGACAATTATGGAGAATTCGAGGAGTGAGAAATAGTTGGCGGGAATATTGCTATCGAGGCAACGAACTTTCGTGAATACGATTTACCGGGAAAATATATGGGCGATCGATCCCTCGTAATTTCATGGATTACAAAGAGAGATATATTCTTATTAAGCGGATGTGTGTATGAAAAGGAAGAAAAGAAGTCTATTCTTCTGCATTTCCAAGGGATGTTTGCATTTGGATGGCGATTGTTGCCTTACGAATATTCATTTATTAAAAGTAAAAGGGAATGTGCCAACGGATTTTTTATCGTCATTTGGTTGGACACGATACATGAATAAAATTTAAAATGCAGGGTGGATATGAAAAACCGTACTCTACGACAATCAATAGTGTTGCTTAAAAAGAAAGTGCGATGCCCGTATTATAATAAATCCAGAAAATCATTTGTCCTCTTCGAGTCGCTTAATTTACATTTTACATTTGCGTTCATTCATACTCTAATGACAATCAACGTTGAGCGACTAAGAGTCTAATTATAATTTAGCCTAGCAATTAGTGCGTGAAAGGGCAATATTGTTATGTCGCATTAAGTTTGAGCGTATCGTCATTAGTTCGAGGTGATATAGAATTTTTACCAAATTACGTTCCTCCACACGTCGGGTCAACATTGCACCAGTGTCTCTATTTTTTACCAAATTCTCAAATTAATCGAAAATGAAAATACAATTGCCGATAAACAATCCGTCACGCCTCCCTGACAGTCCTCTCACTCTCTCTCTCTCTTTATTTATTTATTATTTTATTTATTTTCTTTCTCATTTTTTGTTCTTTACTCGAGACAAAATAATACAAAAAGAATTTTCAAGCAATTTCATCTGTGAAAGTTTGAAGCGGCACTTACAGTATAAAGTAAAGCATAAAGTGTAATTCTCTTTTATAGAAGAAGAACGAGAGAAGTCTTCGAAGCCACTTTGGAATAATACGCCCGTATTATCGAGTCGAACGCTTCCATTCGGAATGGATCCCTCATGATGACAATTAAACTCACTCTTTTATGACGCGAGGCTCATCATCTTCAATTAGATTTTACGTATAATGCACTTAAAACGCACGGATCTTCTGCTACTTATGTAAAAAAAAAAAAAAAAAAAAAAACAAAAAAAAAAAAAAAAAACGACAAGGATATAGGTTAGCCGCTGGCATGTGAGAAACGCATCGTCGTCGATACACGAGCTTGGCATTAAAAGCCACGATCCCGTGATAAATGTGAGAATGAACGAACGCATTCACCTCGTATAGGAAAAGTCCAGTCATTTGACACTCGAGCAAGAGGTTGTCGGTCGGTCTGACTTGTGTGAATATAGCCAACATAAGTACGCATAATACTCGATGCTTCTTCACATTCTCTCTCCCTCTCTATCTATCTCTATCTATCTCTCTATATATATACCTCCCTCCCGCTTCCTCCCCCCTCCCCGTTCAGCCCCCCACCGACACCGCCGCCACGCTCATAAGTATGAAACTTGTATTCCCAGGACGGAAGGTCCGGAACATGAAATAATGAAAGCATCCCAGGTACGTGGCATACTCGAGGCGCTGGTCAAACAACTATTAGTGCTTAGCAAGGAAAACGGGACCTTTGTCAGCGCGAGGAAGCTCACGCGCATTGTGGCGAATCCGAGACCGGATTTCGTTTTTCGGAGGCCGACCACGATTTACGATGACACTTTTGCGTTTTCACCGGACTCGCCGTCCTACTCACTCTCTCTCTCTCTCTCTCTCTCTCACACGCACACTCTCACTCACTCTCCCAATCACTCTTTCTCATTCGCGCGCGCGCGCTCATCTCTTACCCCCACGAGGGTCGCGAGCCTAGCGCACAGGAGCTGATCGATGCATATGCACTGGCATCTTTCCCGTAAGCATTACGAGGAGTGTCATTAGCCGCTGGGCTACCGTCTCTTTTTTTATTGCCCGATCGATCGACGCCGATCATCCCCTGACCCATGAAAATACGCCATTACGTTTAATGGCGTTCGTAGCAGCCTGACAAATTGGGATTGAGGAAGACAGCCGAAAAGAAGAGCCGTTGTAAGCCTTCGACATGGATTATTGATTGCGAATGGATGCTGCTTACTTCTTTTCATTTTCCTTCTCATGTTGGAATTATTAAATAGACTTTTAGGGAAATTGCCAGCATAGCGTGAAACAGAGATTTCGAGCAGTTGCTCTGGTTATCAACGGAAATTTTCACTCTCTCTTTCACTCTCTCTCTCTCTCTCTCTTTCACTCTCTCTCTCTCTCTCTCTCTCTTTCTTTCTCTCTCTATCCCCCAAAACCATTCCCAAATCTTTTCTCCTCCAACATCTCAACAACCTCTCCATCTCCGTAGACTTGGAAATCGAGCTTTATTATTCTGATCTAATGATACGCATTTTGCATGAATTTCTACTTTACGGCTGTTGTCGAATTATTGTTAATTTATTTAGGTTCTTGTAATGTGAACGGCCGGATAAGTGCTATCAAGCATTGTTTCTGACTTTATAAAAGGAAAGCTTAAATTTTATATTATTTACAAGAAATCCTAGTTCCAATGAGAACATCCAATTTCCTTATCATTTCCTTTGATGCTTTATCGTTTCTTTCGTCTCGCACTATCAATCATTCTTCGGCATTTGATTCATATAAAATTACAAAATAAAATTTACAACAAATACATTTATGTCTTAGATGTTTATTATTGCAATTTCTAAAATGTGTACTTGAAAAATTTTGTGCTTGAGTTAGAAAACGCTTTGACTTGCCTGAAAGCTAAATCGAGCCACGCAATAAAGTCATAGCACACTATATATATATATATATATATATATATAAGAGTAATTTTGTTTTTCAAAAACTTAATATTGTATAGACTACTTCTTCTACCACTTTTCCAAATGCGTTTTCAGCAAATGAAAAATGTGATTCCATTTCAATCCATAAAGTGAAAAATCTATTCAACATGCAGAGTGGAAAATGAAGCTGGATCATCTCAAGGCCAATTACGCGAAAATATTAGCAACCATTTATTGGTGAGCGGCGGGTTCTTTTTGTTTTACTTTTTGTTTTGTGTTGCCTTTTTTCCGTTGTTTTGTTTTACAGAAATTGAAGCGTCGCAAGTGAGAATGCCAAATTTCGAAAACTAGGCATATTATCCCCGATGATCTTCGCGGCGCAACTTGCCGAGTACCTCGCGGTGCGACGGCGGAAAATCAGACGTCGACGAAGAGTCACGCGTATGGAGTGTCGGTCGTGCGCTATCCAAGTCCCCACGGATCGCGATTGAGCGGCCCCCAGCTCTATAAAAGAGTGGCCGGCGCGTGGGTGCGCGAGCATCGGCCCGCGAAAGCCTCAAAATTCAAAGAATCCCGAACCGGGGCCAAAGAGTCCGGGTCTCCCGTGGCACTGGTAGCCGGCAAAAATCGCGGGGACAAATCCTGCGATCTCGCAACGAGACTCCGGCACGCGTGCTTTCCTTTGCCCCCGTTCCTACACCCGGCACCGGGCGTCCGCGCGCGCGTGTGTAGCGGCAGCGAAAGCCACCATTTCTACGCATACGCTCCGTCTCTCTCGCCCCGGGAGTCTGCGATCAATGCGTGGCACCGTCGGCGCGTACCCGTCGCTATGGCAACGGCGCGCGCGCGAGCTACGCACCGAACGACGAATGTAGCTGCGATCCGCCTTGATAATCGTTCGTGCCTCTCAAGCCCTCCCCGCCTCCCCGCTCCTCCCATAACCCATAACGCCCCCCCCATAAGCCCCCCCCCCTAAGA
>NW_011948425.1:7087482-7164299 GCF_000503995.2 Ceratosolen solmsi marchali | reverse complement strand
CCCCCCCATAACCCCCCCCCCCTAAGCCCCCCCTCCCCGCTCCAGCCGCCACATCCATGCCCACCCCCTTCGCCGCCACCCCTCGACGCCCATCTCCCCGACCCCAAAACTAAGCCTTACATGCCGTCGTCTCGCTTCGACTTCCTTCCTGCCCCTAAATCTATCTCTATTTTTCGACGCTGCTGTCGCTCTCGCTCACGCTGTTGCTGCTGCTGCTGCTGCTGCCGCTGTTGCTGTTGCTGTTGCTACTGCTGTTGCTGCTATTACTGCTACCGCTGTCGCTGCCTCATCATACGCGTATTTTTTTCTCCCTTTACCGGCGTAGCACGCATAATTTTATTTTTACTCTCTCGGAGCGCGCGCGCATACCGCCTTCTTAATTTCGTTCTATTACCTTGCACTTTCGTCGCGTCGCTCACTTTTTTTCTTCGCCTTCTCCTTTTAATCGCTCACCACCTGGACCCTACAGTTCCTCTCACTCTCATACACTCTCACGCTCATGCCCCCCCCCACCCCCCTCACACACACCACCATTATACTCCTGTTCTCTTTATTCTTTTTTTTTCTTTCTTTCTTTCATTTTTATTTATTTTTTGTTTTTGTTTTTTTTTTTGTATTAATATTCTTCCCTTGTTTAATGGAAAATTTTCGCTTTCTTTCCCCAAAAGGCACACGTGAGCAAGCAATTTTACGCCGCTTTCCCGTGCGCAATTTTCAATTTTTTCTCCGCGCTAACGACGTCCTACGATGCCGAGCGAAGCAGCGGAGCATCGGCCTGTATCTTGATGAGGAGCCCAAGGAAAATGAGCGCTCGCTGGAGAAAGGGAGAGGGAAGGAGAGCACGACATCGATCGATGTCCCGTAAAGTTGCACACGCACCACCCGAATGTAGCGCTCTGCCAGCGCGACTATATATATTTTTTTTCTTCCGCTACGCACGCTCTGACTTTGAAAATTTTCCGGGACGAAATTATTCCCAGCCTTTTTTACTTTTTTCTTTTTTTCGCTACAAATTCCTCGCCCCTACGAACTTTATTTACTCAAATTGTTAATGCAATGGGAGTATATTTTTATATTTTCATACATCTACGATTTATCACTCGAAGAAGATATTACATGTTGCACGAACTCGAAATTAAATTTACCAAACTTCATTTAGCTGGTACATGCTAATATTGTATTACATCTAAACTCGGCTGCGATTAAATTGCGCCCAGGCTCAGCCAATGCTAAGAATTCATTACGCTTAACCTGAAGTTTATATTTTACGTCGTTTGTGTGTATCTAGATAAATCTTACGTTAATTAAGCATTTACGTGGGGGTAGGAAGAGCGCTCGTTTAAAACATTAGAGCTCGGAAAAGTATTAACAATGCCCTTACTGACAGTTTGCACGTAATTGTAAATGTCGTCGTTCGCTAACGGAACAGAAAGGTTAAAGTTTTTCATCGGGGCAATACGTAGCCTTGTGGCTGCGTAAAAATGTACAGCCACCGGAAAATCCCATTTTTCGAATTGACGGAATCAATAGAGCGTTCTCGGGGCCTCTTTATAATACATTGTGACGAACAAATAAGAAATAATCGTCGAATGCATTTGGCAGGGCGACCTCGACT
Organism: Ceratosolen solmsi marchali; assembly: GCF_000503995.2. Lineage (NCBI taxonomy): Eukaryota > Metazoa > Arthropoda > Insecta > Hymenoptera > Agaonidae > Ceratosolen > Ceratosolen solmsi. Next base: position 7,162,684 of record NW_011948425.1, on the reverse strand, counting down.
TTTACACTATTTCCAAACACCCGAGCAATTTAAAGAAAAAAATTGAAGAAGAAAAAAGGAACTCGTGAGAGGTAGGTTAGGGACGTAGATAGTGAGGGGTGGGGTTGATGGGAAGAGTAGGAGGGGGAGGGGGGGGCAGTTAAATGTAAAAGAGCGAGCAAAATCTCGATACCTCAATGGCAATCTGACGATCAGTCCGCGCACAGGTGGTTTTGGTGGAAAAAGGTCGAGGTAGCGAGGATACAAGAGGGACAGTTGAGATATTTGGGTTAAGAGGTGGATAAGCGGTGATGGGGTAAAGGAAAGAAAGGAGGCATTTATTTCGTCGGATCGCATCCTTTGAGACGCAATAATAATGAACAAACCGCTCAGGCGCTATCGCGGTGAGCTTGTTTACAATTTGTTCGGAAGGTCGCGGCGTCTCGCCCTCGCTGGGGTGCGTAGAAAGAGAGGTAAAGAGGATGGGAAAAGACCGACAACCGGCAAGGGATGAGGGTGCGAAGAGGGAGATAGCTAGCGAGAGAGGGAGTGGTCGCACGTGTAAACCCTCTGAGTGGTGAAAAGCCAGGGAGGGACAAGAATATCGCAGTAGCTTCCTCACGCCGGGTCAACAGGTTGAAGCACCTCGCCCTCCCAGCGATCATTTTCACAAACGACAGACTTTTCCGCTCGCTCACGCATACCTCTACCCCCCGACTCCCATCCCTACCCCATTCCCACCCCCACCCACCAGTATCAATTGTCAATATACACCCGAAGCGTAATACATCGCCACCCCCACCCCCCTACCCCCCGCGGAAACTTTTGCCCAGTGCACTCGGACAATTTCATTTTCGGCCTTGTTTTCTCACGGAACTCATGGACAAGACGACTTATTAGCCACCCTCGTGTAACTCCTCGGAGGAAAGGGCCGACGGTACGAGAGGTCAGTAGCCGAGGGGCAATGCGCTAATAGCACCCAGCGGGAGGGTCGCGAAAAGCGAGAGCCCGAAAATCCTCGCTAAGCCGAAAGGGTTTAACCCCGGAAATGGCGTAAACTTGACCCCGCGATGCCAGCGGCCACTCGGGACACACCACCGACACACCGGCGTCATCGCCTCCGTGCTCACTAAAGCGGAAGCTCCGAAAATGGGTCAATCCCCGTGTCCGTTCTTTGCTTCACTTCCTTAACCGACTAGCCTCTTTATCGGCTTTTCACGCTTACCCACGAAGCCGTCATTCCGACGCCCATCGCTTCCACCCCCGCAGCTTCCGCTTTTGGCTATCTTCCCACCTTACCCTATCCCCTCTCGCTATACCCCCCCCCCTCTCTCAAACTCTCACTCACTCTCTCTCTCTCTCAAACTCTCACTCACTCTCTCTCTCTCTCTCTCTCTCTCTCTCTCTCTCTCTCTCTCCTCATTCTGCCTCTCGACGGACTTATTAACGTGTGTAAATTGCGGGTCGATGAGTCGCGTCCTGTCGCCGTGAACGACGCCTACCTACGTATACTTCGACAACAGAGATCCGAGCACCGAGGTTCGGCTGTAAACTTGCGAAAGTTTGGCGTGATTAGCGGTGAGCTTGAATGGCCTTCGGTGATTCATGAGGAGATTATTTCTACAGCGTCCGCCAGCCAAGTCAGCCTCTTCCTTCATTCAACTGCCTCGGATCCGTCACTCGCCGTCCTTCCTTCCTTCGCTTAATCAACAAATTAGTCGAGACCATGTCTCCGATAATGTCCTTTACGGCTTTTTAATGGTAAATGATAATACGCGCCGCAAAGCATATTAATATGGGACAACGAGAAATAATTTGAATCTCAACGAGCCATTAGTTACGTTAAACATTAGTTCTATTAAGCCATAAATGCTCGTGCAAGGATACCGTGCCGCATAAGTATTAAACCGTTAATGGTAGAGAAAACTCAGTATTAATAAAGTAGAAGCTCTCTCGCTTGCAGCGAATAATATGTTTATTATTATTTAGCCATAAGCTGACGAGGGGGGAATTGAAGAAGAAGCCGAGAAATATACTAGAATCTTTGTTAATAAGCTAATAATTAAATAAGCAAATAACGATAAACGAGGGACAATGTCGTACTCCAAGTTTTCCAATACTCCACGTAATATCATCGCTTTCGTTTCTTTCTCTAATTCTACCGAATAACTTTTATATACGGATATTGCATATAAATCAATCGATTTAATCTTTCGAAAGTATTGGTAACTCTTGCGAGCGCAATACTAATAAACAAAATACATCACTACGAACTCTGGCCTATACTATTCACATCTCCTTCTAATTTTTTGATAAATTACAGGCATAATTTTACCTCGTGTATCACGGCATTAAGCGACGAGGATTTACAACAACAGAAAAAACTTTGGTAACTATGATAAAATCATTAAGTTGTCGAGATATATAGCGAAAGTTCCAAGTGTAACAAGCATAGATAACTTTCTTAACAAACTTATCTTTTATATTCTTTATATTTTTATTTATACTTTTGTACTCTTTTGCTTTTCTTTTATATTTATTTATTTATATTTTTTCGTTTGTTTGTTTTTTTTTTTAATTTTTACGTGTTTTTTAATTACATATTATGAAAGTGTAGTGAATTTGTATTGCTAAAGATAATCTGTTAAAAAAATCATTTTCTCTCTCTCTCTCTCTCTCTCTCTCTCTCTCTCTCTCTCCGCCTCTCGATGCAATTTCTTCGACGTATTCAACATAATATAAATAAATACACAAACCAGGCAAACAATTATGTCTTGCGCATTAAATTCAACTGGTAACTAAAAGAATTAACGTTGCTACAACGCATTAGCACATTCATTCGACACAACAGTCTTTTCCAATTAATTTCGCACATTTGTTTTCCTTTACTTACATCCTCGAGACACATCTCGTATTCTTCTCCACAGACTACCGTACGAATGTACGGATTTTTTACCAACGGCAATACTCGCATTAACGAGGGGCCGTTACGCAATGTTAGTGGGGAGAGGGAAGTGGTGGCGGTAAAAGCTTGCTTTACGGCAGCTTTATAAATTAGAATGGACTTTCGGGAGACAGAGGGAGGTAGGTGGGAGGACGACGGAGTCCATATTTTCCAACGGAAATTGAGAAAAGATCGGTACGAATGCGGGCGGAGAGCAAAATTCGGCTGCGAGGTCTGGGCTATTATTACGATGCAACCATCACCGACTCGTCTTAACTCCAAAGTCGCAACTTAATCGCCAGGCACTCGAAGTCGACAAGTACAAACGGACAGGCGATTAATCGTCGGGGAGGCTCCAAGTCCTGAAAGCTGCGCGACAAATGCGGAAACTCGGCTAATGAGCATCGAGAAGGAAAAATAATGGCGATCCCAAAAACCCCGGGGCGCTCGCTTTAATAATCCCCGCTTTAGAGGACAACGCGACAATTCGCATGAATTTCGTCGAGGTGTCGAGATTGCGAGCATCGAGGAAAAAAAAAATCATCATACGACATTCGGTTTCCTCCCTTCCCAGATCGAAGAATGCTCGCGCGCGCGCCCGTGATGGAACGTTTGAGTACCGTGGGCGGGGAGGTGGGGTGGTGGGGAGATTCGGTGATTGGCGAGGGATGAGGGGCAGGGGCGGGAGGGGGGAGGATCTTATACCTGGGCCCAGTGTAGTGTTTACTAGCTGGAATTCTTCGGATTCGCTCTCTTCGTTCTCAATAATGAGCGCAAGGCAGCTGGTCGTTTGCCCGCAATACAATGCGCCAGGGCTCACAGGTGCATCGCGCGTCCGTACCAGAAACTCTCTCGCATGGATGGAAAGGATGCCCAAGGCCTCCCCGTCACCACTTAGCCAATCCATCACCGTGCGGCCGCTTTTTCTTTTACGAGTCGGAAATTTGGATGGGAGAGACAATCGATCGATGCCTTCACGACTTCGTCGTCGAGACTACGGCGCTCTCAGTGGCGATTTTTATTCCGATCGTAGCCGCCAATTGTTGCTTTACTGGGCTTAATTTTCTTGTTAAGCCACATGCTACGCAACGCGCAACAATCACAGTATTTATAATGACCGTTTTATTAATTCAATGGGATGTAGTTGAAAAAGATCTTTTTTTAAAGCGCTTCGAGCTCAAGTTTTAGCCTTTTTCTCAACTGCCACGTCCTATGTATTTAAATGCGCATCTTAAAGGCTTCGTTTTCTCGGGCATTGTGCGATTCGCGCAACGTTTAGCAATTAATTATTAATATCATGACTAGTTAGTAAGAAGGTTAGTTCTTAAGTGGGCATACATGTTCAATGGCCGAGTGAAATTTGCCGTAATAATTTTAAATGTTATATCGAGTGGAGATTTTTTATTTATTTATTTATAATGCGTAACTAGAGCTTTCGCATTTATTCGTTATAGGCGCACCTCCGACCACTCGAAGAATCACAAGTTTAAAGTGACATAAGAAATATTTTTAAGTGTGGATGGAGAATGTATGGTCGTTTTCCGTTAGTTAATTTGAAATATTAATTTATCGTTTTCGACATGTGCGAAAAATTCTCGCGCAAAGAAAATATTATTTCATGATAATTTATGATTTTTCCGCAGAAAAATTATCGACACTCTGTCTCGCTCGCTCAACAAGTTTCATTTTCACTCAGCCAGTCTTAATTTCATTTCATGCTCTTGCGAAAATCCAGAATATTATAGTAACGTAATAATAGCGATAGTTTGTCAGGATTAAGGTAGAACGAATTCAATTAGTTTGGGCCAAACAAATATCATTTATTCTCTTACGTTTACCCTTCGCATCCGATGTCAATACTAAAATGAAAGCTTATAACATACCGTTGGTAGATATATTTTAGATACTCTATTCCTCTCACGCATATTTCTTATATACTTATATTATATAATTGCCCTCTTAGATGAGATCCGGACTAATTGTAGGTTTTCCCTCCGCAACTTTGCCCTCGCACTTTCGCCACACAGCCCCAAATCAGACATACTGCCAGTATCGTAAAAGTTAGCTGCAATGTTTTTACGAGTAATGAGGGCACTTTATTTTAAACAACCGTTATGTCATAATCAAATTGCATTATAAAAATATGAAAATATGAGCTCCAGACTTGCGAAGGACAAGTTTTAATTGCAAAGTTATTTCGCCTAATTTGTGAAATTTCTTACTCGATTGGACCAACAACAAACCAACATTTACATGAATATTTATATGCAAAAGCATGAATATCTCTATGCATATACGTGTGCATGCATTATTATTTTATTTGTTGTTAAAATATTTATTAATATAAATGTGTGTGTGTGTGTGTGTGTGTGTGTGTGAAGAGTGTGCATATATAAATGCCTGTATATGTGAATAATTCATTATAAAAGTTAATTATTTTATCAATGCAGCGCCAATCTTTTGATTATGCATAGTCAATACAATTGTCTGGTTGGCTTATTAAGGCTTATTTTATCATGTAATATTAAAATTCTTAAAACTTTATCATTCTTTTACATTATAGAGATTTTTCAAATTATAATTATAAATTTTTTTTATTATAAAAAATAAAATTATAAAACATAAAATACAAATAATGATATCCGAACGGATTAACATTATTACATGTATGCATATTTTAAGTATCTTTTCTCTTTGCTGACATATTCTTGTAATATGATGCACTATATATAGGGAATTGAATTTTTTTCCTTTTAATTTAAAGATAAGGATATAATTTGAAAAATAATACAGTTTTCTATCTTATATTTCAGCCGAAATTTTGTCCATATTCTACGTAAACCTAACGTAGAGAATAATAGAAATAAAAACAAAACAAAACAAAATAGAATTTTGCCAAGGAATGATCTCGTTCCCCATAGCCGCTCTCCATATAGATCTAACAGGCAAGATTTTAGTAATATTCAAATTTGATTATTCCATTGGGAAAGTTAGATAAAAAAGTTTTACGTACGAAGATAGCGAGTGTTCTCTGTAAGCAGGTTATACCTTTCTTCGAAACTTTTGCGCCTTCTCCTCCGCCTTCTCCTTACTCGCCTACTCCTACTTCGCCGCCTCCTCCTTCTTTCCTTTTAATATTTTAAATTTGAAAAAAGACCAATAACCGCGAGCTCCTACTTATCTTATTAATATTAACTACGCAGCTCCACCATGAACGCGTTAGGAGCGCAGAAAACTTTAGCAGTCGACAACTTCGTAAAACACAGAATTATGTAACGCGCAGGAAACTTTCGATCTTCGTGCGGACTTCCGTTATTCGCCGACGCGCAGCTAAAATCACGGGGACACTCGGCAAGTGGATTCGCTTGATCTTCGCTGTGCGATCGTCGGTCCGTTTTGTCCCTCGGCTCCAGAAAAGTTCGGGAAATGAGGAGTCGCGATCTGGCAAGAGTGACGATCGATGGGACTCACAGCCACCGACGCATCGGCAACGGACGTCGCACGATAGGGTTAGCAGAGAGATTAAAAGGAAGTCATCTCCCTGCTCCGCTCGTCGTCCCCATCAATCATAATTATATCCTCTCCCTCCCACCCTCCTTCACTATGTCCCACTAACTCTCTCTCTCTCTCTCTCGCTCTCTCTATCTATCTCTCCCTCTGTCTCTATTTCTTTCTCTCTCTCTCTCTCTCTCTCTCTCACGCCCTCCCCTACAACAGCTCATAATTACTGCTCATGACTTTGTAGGTATGGCGCGCAGAGACAGGCGCGACGGACGGAGAAAAAAAAATACAGCCGAACACATTTGCCGTGAATATTCTTATTTCACCCGAAATCGTGGATGTAAAATAAGAAAACAAAATGGGCACCGAGTTGGGTGCTCGAGATTCAAGAGACGCGGCGAATAATTGCTGGTGCAGGCCTATTAGCGGGGCTACGTATTCCAGGATTCGAGCCTACTCGCCTTCCTCGAGTCTGCCTTTTTTCCTCCTTGCTCCGTCTCGCTCGTTGATGGGTGCACGCACGCATATAATGGAAGCCCTTCAAATAGCCCCCGCGAGCTCCATGTACACCTCCGCCAAGTCCGTGTGCTCCGCTCTTGGGTTACGTACGAGGTAGAGCCTAAGTTTATACGCGTGTGCGCGCTCGCTCGCTCGTACTTGCCTGTGTGCTACCTTACTCCCTCCCGTCCCACAATCCCAGTCCCACCCCCTTCCCCGCGCCTTTTCACCCGCTCTCTCTATCTCGTTTGCTCGCACGCGCTTCCCCTTCGCCCCTCGTCCTCCGTTTTTCAATTTCCAAGCTTTGCTCGTGCATCTCCCACCCACCCCCGCGCGCCATCTCGTTCTGGCTTTGATGAAGGGCCAGCAGCAGCTTTGTGCACCCTCTCAACCCTCCCACTCCCGCCTCACCTCACCACTCCCCGACTCCTCTTTGCATAGCTGATGCACGCTGAAACCGCGTACGTGCCTGCCAGCCCAGCCCATCTCCCCCCCCCCCCAGCCCCTCTATAGCCCCTCCCGCCCTACGACGGTTCATTCGCTCGAGCCTCCCGGGGCAGGTGGGGGTGGGATTCTCGAGCGAATGCGACACGTTCGTACAAGTGCACGTTTTGCGGGGTTGACGGAAGAGTGGGTTGACGGCCGTGGCGGCAGAGGGGGGAGGGCGCAAACCAAGTGAAAGCCCTAGTGCTGTACTTAAAGGCGTATACGGATGCAGGCACGAAGGACCCTGTGCCCGGACGTACTTTTTCACGATCCTATTCGCGATCCGTCGTCATTGGGAGCGTGACTCTGGAACGCGAGAAACTACGACGTCCTTAACGAGGCGCCAGGGGCTCTTGCTTTTCTTTTATTCCTTCCTTCTGCCTTCTGCTCGCTACTCCTTCAAGCCAATGAAGAGCCCCTATCCCATTTTCCATTTGACGGAAAAATTCTTGCGGAGGAGGACTTTGTACGGCCCCTGCTCGAGCACCACTTCCGCGCAACCCCGTGAAACTTTCGCGAAACTCGGCACTAATGTCCTCGGCTCATTTTACGTGGTACGCGATCGGACTCGCCGTATAAGCGAATCGCATAATTAAGGATTTTACATCCTCCGCGAAGATTTTGCGGCTGCAATATTTAACGTTCCGGAAGCGTGAAAATCGAGGGTACATTTAAGCGTGTCGGCCTGAAATTGCTTTAGAAACGCTTTTATCCCACTTTAATCCTTGTCATACTCTAACGATTTTTGTTAGACGATACGCCGATTATAGCTTCCAGATGGTCATTTAAATAAATAAACGAACGAACATGTTAAGTTTACTTTATTTGTAATGTCTATATTAGTTTGTGGATGATGCTCAATCGAGAGTTGATTGTGTTATAAAAAGTCGTTGGTGGTTTATTGATATTACATTGTGAAGATATTAAAATTTCTGTCCAACTACCATAATGACATCGTGAATGCCGTAGATATTTAAATATAATTTGTGTGGGGACAGAGCACGGAAAAGTGAGTGAAATCGGCCAATAGGGCAAGTCTCACTGGATGTAAATATGAGAATTACATGCGGAAGTGGAAAATCAAGGTTTTCCAAGTTAATGTCAGCCCATTATTCGTCTTCGTGCTCGCTTGATGATGAAATAAACTAAATTAATGCGCAATAATGGATACGTTTGCTCGTGTATGTCAATAAAGTTTGAACTACTCTGTCGTGGAAGCCGAGGATGTTTGAAGCATTATTCTTTTAATCTAAGAATAAGATACAAATGCTCGTTTCAATGAATTTTCCCACTTTTCTCTAGCACATTCTGTTGCAAACTATTAAATTTGCCTCAACGCTCCCATTACATAGCCAATATCTTATCCCAATACTTTATCATAATGTATGGGCCAGCGCACGTATATATACGCACGCATATACATTAATAATAATAATACATATTTTATAACAAGTTAATTACTCACTTAAGCGCTTCTTGCTAATGTACATTATAATATAGATTTCACTATAGGCAGATCCGATGTCATGTGTTCGAGAAATGTCAAACTGTAACATTAAACTAGCGCCATCTGTATTGGATTGTTACAGTTATCCTTGGTGCGGTTGATATTGATATTGAAACCAGAAAAATCAAAAAAACAAAAAAAAAAGGGCAAACAAACAAACAAAAAATCATAAGCCCGTAATTCTCTATTACACGGATTTAAAAATGTTATAGAGTTTAAATCGGAACGCCAGCAAAGTTTTTGTATTTTTAATTTAACATTCCTTTTAATATCATTGGCATCGCAATTGCAAGCAACCAAATTAATCGATACTTCATAGGTCGGCCATAGAGAATTCTACCCGACCGACAGGTATTCGATAACTTATCTTTGATGTCGTCGCATTGATTTCTTCGCCCATTATGTTAATGGAGCCGGGGGGGGGGGGGTTTATAAAAAGAAAAAAATTAAATAAATACATTGTACCGTACACACAATCACCTTTATTATGCTATTTGCTAATGTAAATAATTTGGCTCGTTATTAAAAATCACATGCAAGCCGATCGGATGATCGATTCGAAGAAGCCCGTCGTCGAATCATCGTAGTCCTCGGACGATGCTCAACGTATTAATCCACTTTCTCCTTATAAATTTTACAAAGTTTCGCGGAGCACGCGAAACACGCAGTCCTCGAAAGCCAAGGAGCCAAACCCACTTAGCCTTGTTGCCCTGTCCATTTTTTAACCGTCCCGACACTTGGTTACCTACTATGATCCATGACCAATATTATCCTCCGAACTTCAGTCAGCCCCGGTCCCGATATGCCGTACCACCTCGAAATCAACGACCGATCCTTATCCACGAGTAGCCCCGTAATCAGCCCCTTTTTCCGATGCGACGAGCTTTCAAATTACGTCATTAGCGACAATGTCATGGCTAAGTGCGCAAGCGGCCGCACAAACGCGTAATAACGATATAGAATAAGTACGGCCGATCTCGGCCGATGGAAAAGGTTGACCACGTCGCTCAGGGCAGCTCGGCCAATGTTTTAATAATCCAGCGTCACCTGACACATGCAGCCGTGTGGAAACCAGAAGACGTCGGTGTAGAGTCGATTGCCGCTCCCCTCCAGGGCCACCAGTCGCTTCTGTACATACTGCTGCTGGCATTTGCTCGTGTAGCCGAGAGGCAGAGAGCAGAGGCCATCGCACGTGTCACTCCTACGGAAGATACGCCAAAAATTAGTTGGTCCTAATCACTCCCTGACAATCGCACGCTCAAACGAAGATAAAAGAGCCCTTGGCCGCCATCGATCGGACGATTGGGCGGGCAATCCGGTCGATTCTACGCCAATGTCGCTCTCTCTCTCTCTCTCTCTCTCTCTCTCTCTCTCTCTCTGCTCGAGCCACCGCTTACGTCCTGGTAATGTCCGCGCGATTTTATCGATCGGTTGCCTTTGTCTCGAATGCTTTTAACAACCGGCGCTCCTTTTAAGCGCTCCTCTACCTCCACCTCCATCCACGCACCGCGCACGCTTATCCCTTAACGCAACGGGACATTTTAACGTTAAATCAAACGACGGGGCAATTAAAGAATCAAAGCCCTTCTTAATCCCACCGGCGGGCTTTCTAACTTATCGATCGATTACTAAAGGGGTTTATTAAGTAAGGAAGCTGTGTCTCACGTGCAGATTTCACTTCGGACGAGCTGCGAGTATTTCGTCTGCTCCTCGAGGTTCACCACGAACATCCAGTTCCCCTGATTGTTGAGGGCGGCCTTGGGTGTGATGAACTGCGGCCGCGACGAGCATATTGAGACGGTGTCGGGGTCCGACTGTCTCTTGGCCCGATTGCCCGCCGCCACGAACTCGAGTAGCGGATTCCGGTAGCTGGTCTGGCCCAGACGATGTTGTCCCGCTCTGGAGCTCCTGTGGCGGAGTTCCAAGTGTCAAAAAGGAAGGCAATGAGCCGGGGAGGGACAAATCGAAGGGAGAATCGACGAACCGATGGAGGGGGGAAAGCATCGTCCCAGTCAGTGGCGCTGACTGGGCGGTTAACCGATCATCGAACGACTGCGCTATTATTACCTGTGGTTCCACGAGCCGAGTTCCGGGATTAAGGGTTCGGGATTTTGATACCGTGGATGCTGAAGCTGACCGCTCGTCGAGCGATGATAGCCGAAACTTTGACGAACGTTGAGCGTTGCGCTCTGCGTGCTGTACGGATTGGTATTTGGCGGGGGTAGATATCTGAAAGTATTGCTTAGTATTTGGTCGTTGGGCGATAGGCGAGACTCACGAGTCCCGTGTTTCGCATAATTATCACATTACCTGTTGTGTGTGGCATTGAACGGCGGCAGATTATAAAGTCGCGTTGGATTTTGTGTGTAGGATAGGGGCGACGTTGTCGGCGGGTAGAGCTCCGAGGGAAGCTTGGGTTTTGGATAGTCATATCCATAATCGTCCTCCGGCTCCTTCCTAAGGCGACAATTACGGGTAATTAATTGGCGAATCGACTATTGGCAATCGATGCTAGTCGATGGCTGGGTACGCGTGTGGGAAAAGCCCTTACCTGTTTGCATCGAAGTTGTCGAGGGATTCGTCTCTGAGAAACTTTTCGTAATCGACTGTGCCCTTGTCGATGAGGAACTTGATAAGTTGCCTGCAAAGATTGTAAAATATGTTCAATAACGATTTAATTTGCATTATTGTTATGCTTAAGAAGCGAAAAGCGTTTATTAGATTGGGTTGTAGATGAGGATGAGGATTGGGACGGGGAGTTGGAGTGGTAGTGGGAGTGGGAGTGGTAGGGGGTTAGGTGTATTCATAAGTAATTCAAATGCTCTTGTAATACTGGTAGATGAATGTCTCTATCGCGATGTTAATTAAATATGTTAATTTGTGAGGGCCGGGAGTCATTGGCCTCGTGGCCAGTCGTTTATCATATACAGAGCGTTTCGATAAGCTGGCCACGCATAATTGAAGATGTGAAAAAATTTATGATTCAAAGGAGACGCAAAAACTTCTTTAGAAAAAGAAGGCATTTCCACCGAGCTTCGAGAGCGTTTTATTATTCTTCTGAAAACGTTTGGGAAGGAGAAAATAAGAAGAAAAAAATTAAAAGAAACAAAAAAATAATGTAGGCGTAAAAGCGGGATTCGGAGATAAATGTAAATTATCGATGAAACTGGAATTAGGGAATAAGTTATACAATATCTATAGACGAGTTGAGCATTATGGAAGGTCTGCTAAGAGGATCATTACTGGATGTATAAAAATGTGGTACCATAAAATTAAGAGGTATACAAGCATTTCCGCAAGTCTCGAAACGATGCCTAAACTTTCACCGTACCCGTACCACGAAACGATCATGATGATCGAAGCTACTCGATGTTTAATTCAATAGTCACATCGTATAAAGCATCATTTTCTTATGCTTCGTCGCCCGGACAATACTTGACTGACGACCAATACTTAAGATCGATATCGCACTTTTATTTTTACTTTCCAAGTACATTGTGATTAAAGCCAAATATTGTTCCAGTCGTTAAACTTTTTAAAAAAAAATTAAGCTCGTTAAACTCTATGAACGTTGAATGTCTTTGTACGCTACTAACGAAAGTCCAATCGTTTTTAAAGAAAATGAAAATATATATAAATAAATGAGGGGGGAAAAGTAGATAAAGAAAAGACGAATTTACGTTGTATAAGTCTAAAACGATAGAACATATCTTCATTGCTTTCTGCGTTAAACAAGGACCTCTAAAGAGCTCTATTATTATTATTATTGCCGAACAGCGTTATCGAAATGAACGAAAATTTTGAATACGCAGGCCCAAGATTATTGAAGTCTTGGAAAGTCGACCACATTGAAGAAGCGACTATTCACGCGTGCAAACATTGTAAATATCGAACAATAATAAGTGTGATCAATAACTTAGAAGCTGCGTATGATCATAGCAAGACCAAGGTCACAGCGCACTGGCCATCAAGTTTTTTTGTTCACTTTGCTTTACGCAATCGTTTTTAACCTGTTTTTCATCAAATCCAATGTCCCTTTACTCCGTAATATTCGATGCCGTAATATATCACGAAGTTATTCATTTGTCTAGTTGAAATTATGCATCATTCTCAATACATAAAATCCTTTATGTATTGTGCCTTTTCCATGGAATTGGTTGTTCGGTACTCGTGACTTGGGCCCGATAATGAAATATGGTTATGTAATCGATTAATATTTTATTGTTGATTAGACAGGTTTATTGTCGATAGAATCGGCTTATGATTGAAGAGATATTCGACATCATTCACCAAATACTCACACTACATGCATACACACACACACACACACACACACACAGATATATATATATATATATATATATATATATATATATACAACTTGTCGTAATAACCCTAGGTTAAAATATGTATTACGCGGCTGTTTCATTCTGTGAATCAATCTAGTTGAGACCTGTCTTATGCAAATTTGTGCTAAGTCAACTTTTTATAAAAATAATATCTCTTGACGAATTTTTTTACCCCATTCAATTGCTCAATACTACTTATTTCAGAAGTATTTGTGCATTATATATATATATATATATATATATATATATATATAGTATATTATATTCTTCCAATGCCTTTCGACTCACAGAGCTCATGATAAAAATATAGCGTCAAGTAGTTCTCTTAAACATAATACTTTTGTGTTGTAAGCAAAACAATCGGCATCTTACTATATATATATATATATATAATAATAATAATAATAATAATAATAATCCATTGAGCCTTTATATTTTTTATATTAAAAAAATGATATCTAATTTTAGAAAAGTAGTATCTCCATGTATAATACAAGAATTAGCCAATTAAAATATTTTACTACTATATCAAAGATAATTTCAAACATTTTATCTCCATTTTAACACTTATACGTTACGAGCGATTAATTGGAATTAAAAACTTGTCAGCTTAAATTGAATCGAAATTATTTAATTAACAAAATGAAAATTATAAGTTTAATATATTAGAAGATATTAAAAAGTTTATATTAATGTATCTTTTAAAGTATATTGAAGTGATAACATTTTAAAATCTTTTTAATAAATAAAATTAAAATATTCTATTCTATTCTATGAAATTAAAAATTTTTTTTTTCCTTATAACGATGACAAGTTTCATTAATTTAAATAATTATTTTTTCTTATGTCTCGCATATATTAGTAATTTTGAAATAGAAAATATTTTAGAATAATTAATAGCAGATGTACTGAAGTATAGATAGAAACAATCCATTAATCTCATCTATGAAATATAAATTGTATTTCATACTCTCTTACTCTTCATACTCTTTTGAAATAAATAATAATAATAAATTAAAGATATATTTCAAAATTAGTTCTGCTATTATGTACGGGGCATGTGTACGTGCAAATATGTACAAATATTTTCAACATCGGCATACAGGTTTCTATGATGTTATTATCTATCATCATCATAAAATTTACTTTAAAAAATAGTTATATCGAAAATACAGTTTCATTACGCACTTAAAACACAAGAATAAATTACATTTACAAATAATTATAATGTTATAGATAATTATTTGATATATTCATATGCGTTCAACAAAATTAATTTCTTCAAAAATACTTATTCGTATATTCGTGGATTTCTATAAGTTTTCTAGCATTTATAGCAAAAGTATGTTGGTATGCGCGATATTTATGTATACACTACGCTTTCAGAGATTTTTCTTATAACTTATTTCGTTTTATCAATATTTAAGATTAGGCCAGAATACGATGTTACATTTCCTTATATATCGCTTTCAGTAATGAATTAGAGAGTAATTGAATATTAATTTTTAGTAAATTAAAAAAATTAATGCTATATGACTTGTTGCTTTTATTTTTCAAACGATTTAACAATTACTTTACGATGTAATTTGTATTGTGTAATCGTGCATAAATATGCAATAAAACGTACATAAAATATTGTTAACGAATCATCTAATACGTGCATGAGAAAAGGCATTTTTTCTTAGGCGTAAAATACAATTTCAAGATAAATAAATTAGATTATAATTTACTACAATAAGGAACTTTCTTTACTTTATGTGAGAAAACAAAAAGAATTGATTTCAATTTATTCAATTATTTAATGATAATGTTAATAATATTAATAAAGCTATTATGAGAAAGGAATTGTATATGAAACATTGAGAATAAGAATCCCAATTATTCTCGTTTATATGCTTTATTCGCTGTTCTAGACAAGTGAGATTATTTATAAGGCAAAATTAATGATCACGTTTTTAAGAAAAACAGGTATATTTACGATTTTATGAAAATTATATCTATCTTTATTGCTCGTTACGGCATTTCATTATAGAGTGCCTATAAATACATAAAATAAATAATAAAGTTTTAAATTAATTTTTCTTCCTAAAATTTATTCTTATTTCTTTATTACAAAAACACATGAATATGTCATCCTTTTCTCTTTTATAGAAGCTCATTTAGATTAATGTTTTTATGGTTCAGTACTGTTGTTATCTATCTTGATATTTTTATGTGAAAAAGAAACTTTTTATGTGAAGAAGAAAGTATTGTTACAAGAGTAGATAGTTTCGAACAGAATATTCCGGGGCTTTAATTAATAATATTAATTCAACAACGCGATAAATTATAAAAACTTTATGAAATGAGTATTTCATAATTACAAAACAACACTGCAGAATGACTATCAATCTACCTGTTGAATATCATTTTATAATTTTAAGTAATAATTTGAAGGACATGTTACGATTAAAAATGACGAATTACAATTATAACATAATTAAGAAAATTGGCGAACTATAGATATAAAAAATCGTTGAATTAAAATTAGCTCGTACCAGATTACTTTCAATGCTTAAAGCTTTCTAATTTAAAAAAAAAACAGTTGTAATAAAGATGCTTTTATGATTGATTTTAATAAGATTTTTATAAATCCTATAGCTCAATGTACATAGGCGTGGATATATAAACACACGTTGTGTGCGTGCGTGCGTGCATGGGAGAAGGAAAGAGCGCGCGCGTGAGTGTGTGTGTGTGTGTGTGTGTGTGTGTGTATGAGGGAGAGCGAGAGATAGGAAGCAAGAAGTTAGTAAAGTTATTGATAAAATGTTTTCGGTTCCGAGTCGTTCTATTAGCTAGCACGTGAAGCAAAATCTTACGCTTAAATCTACAAGTTTTTAAGGTCAAATAAACCAATATCCTGCCAAATAATTTTGAATTAACTATAGCAAAATAGCCTTAACGCTGCTTTTTATTTACAATTAATTCAAATGTGGACATTCCTTTTTATCATACAGCATGTAATCGCCCTTCAAAGGAGAAAGAAATAGAATCTTATGCCTGTTAACCACCAAACGCTTCCAGAATATTAAGCGTATAAAGCATCACTCGTTCCCTTACCTTACCATCCATTTTTAGCAATATAGCAAATAGTCCTTACTGCGGATATATATCTAAGGACTCGCAAAAGGTTAGTCCTGGCTTGGCGCATCTTGGCGTGTGGCCAGGTGGTGCAGGGACGAACGAAACCTGGATCGGCGGCGCAAGCGGGCATCCGTACTTGGAGCACGGCTCATTATGATACCCATTGGCCAGGAGCTGGAACATGTAAATGTTTTTTTTTTTCAATATGGGCCTGATAATGCGTCGAAGGCGGACATGGTCGAGGGCGGGGGGGGGCGAGGTCGATACAGCCCTCGGCAATCGAGCGCGCGTAAAGATAATGTTTTTAAATTTAATGGGCGCTCGAGCAACGCGAATTATTAGGACGGGACTTTCGATTTTGCGGACGGTTTTCGGGTGAGCCCCGGCTTTATTAGAAATGGCAATAAGCGAAATCCTTGAAAAAATTGCTCGCTCGAGAAAACAATGCCGGCTGACGCATAACTCTATTTTTAGGTGCTTTCTTTTTTTGCAGGGGTGGGGCAAAGCGGGGAAACGGCGGGGCAACGACGTGTGATGGGGTGGGGAAGGTGGGCGCGAGAGAGAGAGAGAGAGAGAGAGGTTAGGAGAGCGACAAGCGCCTGCTGGGCCAGGGGCATGGAGGGAGCGACGGAGGGGGGGGTGACTCTATCCATACACGCCTCGACCGAGCATTTATTATATTACGCTACTCGTTGCTTTAATATTCTTCGTCTTATTATTATTAATCTGTCTTTTCGAGCTTTCGTACGAGATATTCGCCGTTTCGTAGGAAGAAGACTTTATCTCGGGCGCCGGAAGTGCATGACGACGCACTTTGGATCCTATAATATACAATTAAATGCTTTTTTTATTAGCTCGCGTCCTCATGCAGTTGATACAACAATTTAAAAGCCGAGCGCACTGTTCGCGGTTCGTTTCGCTCTTTCGGTTTGCGCCAGGAGACTTGTCTTCTCCACCCCCCTCCAACCGCCCCATTCCTGTCCCACGATCATTTCACAGCCATTGCGACGCTCGTAGTAAATTTTTCGCTAAAAATCAAAACTGCTCGCAAACAATGTCCATTAAAAAATTGAGCCTCCAAATATTTAAAGCCGCATAATAGCTAATGACTAGAGCGTTGCGCGCAACTGTCAACGTTCATCGGCATTTTAAATGACGTCTATGAAAACTCATTTGTCGTATTGATATCTCAAAATGCCGCCTCGGCATTTAAACGGCTCGCGTCGACGTGTGAACCTGCCCGACAAAATGCAATCGGCTTTGCCTGTGCGTTTCTTCCATAACGGAGGGGCCGGATTTTTGTGCTCATTTTGTTCCGCGCACTCGACTTATTACGGAGCCCATTAAACAATTCGTATCG
Organism: Ceratosolen solmsi marchali; assembly: GCF_000503995.2. Taxonomy (NCBI): domain Eukaryota; kingdom Metazoa; phylum Arthropoda; class Insecta; order Hymenoptera; family Agaonidae; genus Ceratosolen; species Ceratosolen solmsi. The sequence continues at coordinate 7,144,937 of NW_011948425.1, read as the reverse complement.
CCCATAATAAGCAGCCGAGCAGCCGTTTTCAATATTTTCGGGCTACCGAAACTAGGCCTTTCTATTACGCGACACCTATTATTCATGTGGCGCGCGCTTTCGCGCGATTGAGCAACGGACGGTCAATTCGCGTAGAGCCTCACGGAGTCGTTGAGGTAATAAAGGAAGAAAAAGTGTATCAGCTCGACCGTGCGAGCTGGCATTTGCCGAATCGCGGGTACGCGTTGCGTCGTTGTCGTCGTCGTCGTCGTCGTCGTCGTCGTCTCTCTCTCTCTCTCTCTCTCTCTCTCTCTCTCTCATCGTTCGCTCGTTAATCGGACCTCGAGAGAGACAGCTAGAAAGTGTGGGTCGCGCAGGGACCCATCGCATCGAGCTCGTTAAGCTTCGGGGCCCGTGCTCTTTCGCGATGTGCTTTAATGACAGCCGGAGAGGAGCGAGAACGAGTTCCTCGGGTGACAAAAACGTAATTTATGGCTAGCACTCTGTCTCTTTCTTTCACGTCTCGCACACGTAAAAGGCCGCGTGGTTCCTTTAGTCGAAAACGACGGGCCTAGCTCGCCAACGTGTCTCGCCCCTCCCCCTCCAACCATCGTCTTCACTTGTATTCTCTTTTTTTCTCTCTTTCTTTTTTACCTTCTTCTTCATTATTTTTATTTTTTTATTTTTTTTTCTCGTTCAATAATTCAAGCGAGCGCGACGTCAAATCGCTCGTTCCGGCACGCCGACTTTCACGCGCGTGCGGCGATTTGAAATTTGGCATGCGATCGTTCGTCATCCGCAACTTAACGGAAAACCGAAAACCAAGGAGTTGGACGGAGACGAAAATGAGTCGTTAAAGGGGAAGGGGGGATACGATGAAAAATTAGAGATAAACGATGCGGATGATGAGATGGGGGAAGAGACGGGGTGGAGATGAAATACCAGCGACAGGGCGCGTTTTTAGCGGGCGAACCCGACCTGGATAACGATGCCCGCTAGGTTGCCTCCTAGGACGTATTACTCACCGTCAGAGTGGAAAGCAGCAGCAGCAGCAGCAGCAGCAGCAGCCACTGGTGTGTCCACATGGCGATGTCGATGACGCGCGGGGGCGCACGCGAACACAAGTCGTATGGTCGAGAGGAGGATGAAGCTCTTTTGTTCCCGGTGCGCCTGGTGCGCTAAATATCACTTCGGAACTTTCCACGCGGCATCAATAATTCGGATTCTCGAAGCTCGCGAGATCGCATCGAGCGGCGAGTTTCAGCACAGAGTCGGGCGAACAGCCGACAGTTTCATGACCCCGACGAGCCGAGAGGGGCCAGAGGTGTAAGTCGCAGTGTCGTCGAGGAACGAGTCCCGCAGAGGCTCTAGCTCTGGCTCAGGCTTTGGCTCGCGGTCGACCGGGACTGCTCCCGGCGACTCGGCATCGCGCCACGCCAGAGGTCAAGCGGCTCGATCGCGTAGGCGAGCACGTGCGTGCGAGTCTCGCGCCGGTCCTCCTCCGGTCCTCTCCAATTCCAGACGGGGGCCCGCTGCTCGCAAACTGTCCGTTGATCCTGTGGAGGAGCGCGCGAGCTGCTGGGCCCCCGGTACGCGGCTGCGTCAGGGTGGGGCTATACACTTTCACTGGCGCCGCGCACACGCGCGCACATTGTACGTCGGGGGGATATGGAGAGACCACCTGGAGAGGGAGGTCGGCAGCTAACGAAGACGCGCGCGCTCCTTCTTGACCTCCTCCCGTCCTCCCTGTCGTCATCGTCGTCGTCGTCGTCGTCGTCGTCGTCGTTATAGTCTTCGTCGTTCTCCTCGTCGTAGCCGGGCATCTTCGTCGTTGTCGTCATACCAGTTGCTATCCATCCCCTCCTCGTTTGACTACTCACACTTTTTTTTCATCAGTGATTGGCATTCCGCGGTTTCCGCCAACGAACGCGTAATCTACGCTCGCCGCCAACCTATTGACGCGCCAAAGTCTCGTTAGCCAAGGAGACGATGCCTCTCCCTCGTTATAACCCTGTCGTTCAGTAACCAAGTACACCCTTTTTGGGCCGCGCGACCTCCTCTCACTATGCGCATTTTAATGTCCTTATATATTTATATGGTTTATATGCTTATATCTTTTTCTTTTTCTTTTTTTTTTTTTTTTGTATGCGCATTGAGATCGAGAGTCGATGCCGGATGAAAGTTGAAAAGTAGAAGAGCCGTACGTGACGCCGAAATTGTTGGCTTTCTTACGTGCGATGAGACAGCCGCTGTCAGTATGCTGTTTCGTGGAAGTAATCGATTAGCATCTCTTTCTCGGCGAAGATAATGGCTTGAGCTGGCATTCGCCGCTAGCCCAAACGTGACAAAGGATCGCGCTTTCGCGATTGATTTGGAATTGAATTGCTCGATTGGAGGAATTCGTACGGAAAATAAAGATCGATTTGTTTTACTTAGACGCTTCTGTGAAAGTCTTACTTTAATCTCGCTCGAGCGCACGCCTCACTAGCACACTTCGTGAATTACAATTGCGGTCTCAATGGCCGCTGCTTTTTTCTTCTTCTTCTTCTTCTTTTTGTTCTTTTTTTTTTCATCCGTTTTTTCCCCCTTTTTTTCGTTTCTTTTTTTTCTTTTCCTTCTTCTTTACGCTTTCAATTATTTAACTAAACCGCACGTTACTATTGTATATCAATATGCTGCTAAAGTAAAAAGTAAGTAACAATTGTACCTGTCCAAGCTATCATTATATACCGACAATCGTAGGCATATAATGGACGTAACGTTCTACAAATGTTTTCTCGGTACAATTGCCATTCAACATATGTAACATTGCGAGCATTGCTGATTTTCATTTCGCAATGATCGTTTATTATAACCGGTGGCATTGCAATGTTACTAAGGTAGGGTGTAATTGGATTAAATGATGCGAGTTAATGTTGTCTTTCCTCTTCAAACTCTTGCTCCGTGGATAAGTATTTGAATAAAATTTAACAGCAATTTTAGTGGAATAGCCGTATCGTCGTATTTGTAAATTATCCGACCGTTAAAATAATACACGGAGATTGTAAATTTAAGTTAAATTTGCAACGTTATGTTATTACAACAATAGTTAATGATTATTGGTTCTCTGTACACGTAGGCGATTAGTTTATGAGCGTGACAATGAATATAATCTCATTATTGTAACACAGATTCCTCAATCGACCGGCCCTTCGCTCTTACAGATATGTATATATATATATATATATATATATATATAAATGTCGAGTTAATTGAATAAATATCTCGCTCGAGGGCATATTGTATGGTAGGCGGTGAGTGTGTACTAATGTACGTATTACGTAAAATGAAAGTGAATATTTGATCTGAATTTAATGAATGTCATTCCTTTAAAATTATATTATGATACTATGACGACGACAAAGATGTTAGAGATACTTGAACTTTCTTTTTCGCTTCGTGTATGCCCCTATCTTACAGCTGTTAAGATAGGAATTGTATTAGGATCTGTGGGCTTGTGTATTTAAGCTTATAATTAAATATATTTATAAATCTAATACCAATGTTCCATTGTTATGAATAGGAATAGCTTTAATAAGTACAAATTGCATTATAAGTAGGAATCGGATGAGTGAAAATGAATATTAAAATTGAATTCTCTTACGTTTACATTGTTACATAAATTACGTAAAACGGAAAGGATGCCTAATCTTAATGTAAAATAACTTAGATTGTGATCGTAATATTTATAACTGTCAATAGGACTATAAGGAATAATATGAATATATTAAAATACTTTCACGAAGGTTTTAGACTAGAATTTTTTATTTTGACAGATGGTCTTTAGTATTATACAAAAATTATAGGAAAGAAGAAGAAGACATAATTCAAATATTTTAAACATATACGAACATAAGTTGAGCTATCGATTGTATTTGTCTGTAATTAGATTATCGACAAATATCTATGAAACTTTAACAATTGCTATATGCTACTGGATTTTCGTGTTTTACGACACTCTATTATATGTGTATATATATTAATATATATATATATATATATATATATATATACGCACAATCAAATTATTTCACAAATAAATATAATAAACAATATAATAGGTGGTGGTTTTATGCATAATGTGAGTACTAATGTGCAAATTTCAAATTTGGCAAAGTAATGCTTGTTCATATTTGTTGTTGTTTAATGTTATTACCGACATTTGCAATTAGATATTTAAGAAAAAAGTTATTGTGCTTCGATGTATTTAGGAATAGGTGAAATTGAAATAAAATCACTCGTAAAGATAATGCTGGAACAACCTGCCTGATTGCTTCATTTTTACGAGGTGTAAGCTTTCTCTCTATTATAAGCTCTCTCTCTCTCTCTCTCTCTCTCTCTATATATATATATATATATATATATCTTTTCTTTTCGTGTTTCTTCATCTTATCATTTATGCGTACAAGTACACCAAGCAACATTACTTTATAGGTTGGTGAGCGATTGTCTAATTCACAACAACTGTTTCATAATTATTGTAGTTACATACTGCCTAATAAGTACATATTTTTTATTCTATTAAATTTTTCTCCATCTTACGAGTATTACGACTGTATAAGCGAATGTAAGCCTTAGTGTAAGAGTATGCCAGGATGCCATAGTTTTTTAGGTGATAATATTTTATTAGGCGATAATAATCCATGTTAGTGGTACCCGCACAACTACAGTAACAATGTTTTATTAGTCTCTAAAAGACTCGAGTACTTTTTACATTTGTCTCCGCGAAATACATCAACATTCTTCAATAATCTTCAAATAACTACAAATGCATACTCAAGGAACATGAAAAATTTTGGATGAAAATTGAACGATGTTATTCTATTGCAATGCGTGAAATATCCAAAATTAATGATCGACAGATGTTTAATTCTACATATGTCAGACTTCTAACGCTGAGATCTCATGTAAAATCAAAAAACAAGAAAAACCAAAAACAAAAACATAAACTACAAAACCGACAGACAATTGTAGAAGTATTGTGATGCTCTCGTCTGTCGATTACAATGCAAAATGGCACAAGTTCGTATCTCCAATTACTCAATGCATATTAAATTCACTCTCCAAGAGTTGAATTTTTTCTAAAATTTACTTTTTCTAACGATCCTTCACATCGTTCTTATGAGAAAATCTTATGAAAAAATTTATTGAAACGTAAAGTTGTATAGCATTACTCGTTAATAAAGTAATTCTTCATTTTTTATATTACGGTTCGAACGCTGTGATGAAGAAATGTCGGAATAAGTCGAACGAGCGAAATGAGCCGAGTACATCACTTTTTCTTAATCTTCCTGAATTTACAGCCGAAAGAATATCGTCGTTTTCGAGGCAAATGTCAGGTCTTTTTACATTGTGGATGGAATTTGGTAAAAGACTATCTGGCCGAATCACCTAGTCGTCAAGTAGCTCGAGAGGCTTTGTCAACATTATCAACGATGCCCAAGAAACGAGGCGAGCGATACATCATTTTCACGATCTTTAACATTCGAGTTTAACATTAGATCGCAGATTACGTCTCTACAGTTGATTTCTAATCTTTCATGCTGAATGGCTGGTGTCGAAAGACGCGTACGAGGAGGAATTTATGAGCGAGCGAGGCATCAGCCATGAAAAGTTTGTTAAGAATGGGAGAGATAGGATAAAGATGATGAAAAGCAACGATAATGTGCGAAAATCTGTCGAACATTCGTTCTTCTTCTCCTCGTTTTTCCACAATCAGCCAAGCCACCACTGTACAATGTCCAATGTCTTGGATCCCGTAAAACAAAACACTAAGTTGCAACCGATGACCAATGCTTAATTAATTCTTCTCAAACGCCACCCCGAACAGCGCGAACCTTTCACCTCTCGGGACGGTGAAAAAAGGTGGCGGGTAACGTTCGTCTCATCCTCATCGGCCGATCAATCATTACCGGCCACGAAGAAGAACGCTTCACACCCTCTCCGACCAATGAAAAAAGTCTCGTCCCCAGCCCTGTGCCCCTAGTTCCACGAAACCGGCGACATTATCGTTATTGCAATGATCAAAGGGTCACGAACTCGACACGAGGAGCCAGTTGATCGTTGAAAGAGGCAAATCCGCTGTCTGCCTGCACAACGCGACCGATCGACATTAAAGTGACGATAAGCGTCGATTAACGACTGTTGATACTGTTGGCACTGTTAATGTCCAGATGGCGGGGAAGCTGGCGGCCAAGAAGAAGACCTCGTTGGCGTAACGATGACGTGACGGGACTGTAAAGTGACTGGGTAGCGACCGAACGATGACGGTGTCGTGACGGTCGGGCCGTCCGACGGTATCGCACTCTCGCTGTTTCGCTCGTCGCTAGGAATTCCTGGGACTGGTGACGGAACGCCATCGATGGTACCCGTTGTGAGCAGCCGGCCGATCGACGAGGACTCACTCCTCGAAAATCGCAAGACGACGTCCTGCCCGGAGAGCTTGGCTCGCGCGATAACCCCAGGCTCTCGACCACCCGCCCAAAGGTTGGCTGGCTCGCTCGCTCGCTCGCGAGAGGAAAAAGTCGTAGTATAGTAATGCCGCGAAGAGCATAGGTGGAAGGGAGAGGAGTCAAGGCAGAACGACTGGTTGCGGCTGGTTTACGTCCGGGTCTGGCTAGTTGCGAGATCGCGAGGAGGTTAAGTGTGACTCCGGCGTTTGGCAAATCGGGCGGGGTTCGCAAGTACCTAGCTATCTTCGCCGTTGAGCCGCGATAATGGTGAGCACAACGTCTACGTCGACCTGCATCGACGAGCTCGTCCAGAGCGTCAGCTTGCATAATCCACGCAAGCTGCTCTTCAATGGTTATGTCCTGCCGTTCGTCTTTACGGAGCTCGTCTGGATCTACGGCTGGATATTTATCTACGGGCTTGACGATTATTACGAGCCAGGGCTCGTGGGCATCGCCATCATCGGCGTTCTCCAGATATTTGTCTGCTTGTGCTGCCAGTGGTCCGTGCACGTGCACGCCTTCCTCAACTGCAGCTGGGTGAGGCTAAGATTGTTTTTTCTTGTGACTTGGTGTCGGGTGGTAAGCGTTGCGAGGCCTCAATATGTTAGCGATTGTCTCGACGTGTCGTGGGAAAAAGGCGGCGACGTGGGTCTTACGGTGTTACGGTGCTGTGTACCCACGTACACACGTTTGCGGCGTGGCACCATTGGAAGAAAATACCCGGTGTCCGGAGGATTGTCGCTTTGGTTAAATGTTTGACGCGTGCTGAGTGATTGATGATGTGACATTCTCACGTTTCGCACGATTGCACCCCTTTGCACGATGTTTTCGTTTCTTTTAATGCCAAAATGACCTTGTTAATTATTGTTTTTGTTTTGCTTATCGCAGACCAGTGATCCATACAGGGCATCGATAGCTAAGGTAGTCCCAATGCCGAATAATGGTAGCACCGAGCTGGTTAAATTGCACGCGTCAAATGATACAGAGCCTTGGTTTATCTTTCAAAAAACAAAGTACGTTTGGGACGTTTCGAAGAAAGAGTTTCGAGGACTTCAGTTTCCGATTAGCCATTCCGTTAAGCATTACAGTCAGTGGAAAGGTTACGTGGATGAGAAGGAAGTGAAACAAGCCGAGCAGAAATATGGTCAGAACAAGTAAGTTGTAGTGGTAGTAAGTGCTCTTTGCCAATTGCGAGCGGAGCGTCTGATGGTCGTGTCGATTTATGTTGCAGTCTTGAAATGGTGGTGCCGGAATTCTGGGAGCTTTTTAAAGAACGAGCTATCGCGCCTTTCTTTGTATTCCAAGTCTTTTGTATGGCTCTGTGGTGCTTAGATAAGTACTGGTATTATAGTTTTTTTACACTTTTTATGCTTGTCATGTTTGAATGTACATTGGTTCAACAGCAATTGAGAAATATGGCAGAAATAAGACAGATGGGTAACAGATCTTACATGATAATGGTGAGCTGCGGTTATTGGCATTGCACAGTCTGCATTTACATTGTACCATTTATGTTATTAATTTTCTGTCTTGAAGGTTTATAGAAATAGACGATGGAGATTAATTTTTACGGACCAACTTGTACCCGGTGATATTGTTTCAATAACGAGATCTCAAAATGATAATCTTGTACCTTGCGATATGCTCCTTCTGCGAGGACCGTGCATCGTTGACGAGAGCATGTTAACAGGTTACTTACTCTTGATTAACTAAGAGCCCATTTACCGTCGACTAATCTTCTTTAGATTTTTATTTCACGTATGCTTTTATCGCAGGTGAATCTGTGCCGCAGATGAAAGAGCCGATCGAAGATATCGATGAAAATAGAATAATAAATATCGAGGGAGACGATAAGCTGCACGTACTGTATGGTGGCACAAAAGTTGTTCAACACACGTCTCCGACTAAAAATTCTACAGACCTACGAGGTATGAGGGATAATTGAGAGCTCGCGTTCGACGCCACTCTCTCCCCCTCCCACCATAGTAATATATGATTTATGAATATTATTATTTATTTTCAGCCACAGACAATGGTTGCGTAGCATACGTATTGAGAACGGGCTTCTCAACTTTTCAGGGGAAACTTTTAAGAACTATATTGTTTGGTGTAAAGCGAGTTACAGCAAATAATTTGGAAACCTTTGGATTCATTTTATTCCTTCTGATATTTGCGATCGCTGCATCAGCATACGTCTGGATCAAAGGTTAGCATACAAGGAAATACAATGAACTTATAACCTAAACACTATATTACCAAACATGTTATTTAGGAAGCGAGGATCCAGAGAGAAATAAATACAAATTATTCCTGGAGTGTACATTAATTTTAACATCCGTAGTACCACCGGAGCTGCCTATAGAATTATCCCTAGCAGTGAATACTTCATTTTTAGCATTATATAAATTGGGTAATCGGTGAACATTGTACTTCACGCGCTTAATTAATCTTATCTAATATAATTCTACTAACGACTGACAAAAACAATTACCTTCCATTGCTTTTAGGTGTTTATTGCACAGAACCATTTCGCATTCCCTTTGCAGGAAAAGTTGAGATTTGCTGTTTCGATAAGACGGGCACTTTAACTAGCGATAATTTAATTGTGGAGGGAATAGCGGGCGTTAAGTAAGTACATTCGTCAATACACTCTGTACAATTATGAAAATGTGTTACATTAAAAAATCAATTTTAGTGGTAAAACAGAAATAGTTCAATTGTCAAATGCGCCCATAGAAAGTGTTCAAGTATTAGCGACTTGCCACTCATTGGTTCAATTAGATAACAGTATTGTAGGGGATCCATTAGAAAAAGCTACGTTAAAAGCAATTAATTGGAATCTCACCAAAGGTGTGTGTTTGTGCGTTATATATATATATATATAGGCAAAAAATCAAAAGACAATAATTTAATGTAAAGGAAATATAATGGAAATACAATGTTTTTGTTAATAAATTAGGTGAAGCAGTTATTCCGATAAAAGGCAAATCACCTGGACTTAAAATTTTTCAAAGACATCATTTCTCATCATCACTGAAAAGAATGAGCGTTGTTGCAGGGTATACATCTGGTGGATCATTGGAATCTAAATTTATCATCACCGCCAAAGGTGCTCCAGAAACACTAAAAAGCATGGTAATAATAAAGTGAATATAACGTACACGTGGGAGGCTAATCGAATTTGAAATCAAACAACGATTTGCTTATTCGAAAGTACTAGAGTACATTGAAAAGTATTTCCATATCTAAAGATTGGCCAAAAGTGTTATTTACCTTTGCGTAACAGATTCATATTCATTCGCTACATTACATTAAAATAAATAAGGTGGAAAATAATTTTGTATAACTCATACTTAATAACCCAATTGTTTTATAGTTTTCGTCGGTGCCGCCTAACTATGACTCGACCTATTTAACCTTGTCCCGACGTGGTGCAAGAGTTCTTGCATTGGGATATCGTAAGCTGCCGAACTCGACAACACTGAATGACTTGAGGAATTACTCTCGGCATGATTTGGAAACTAATCTGTCGTTTGTTGGTTTTGTCATTATAAGCTGCCCATTGAAATCGGACTCAAAAAGCGTGATTAAAGAAATTTTGAATGCGTCGCACACCGTAATAATATTATTCCGTTCAATTATTGAATCGGCAATAAATAGCCAGCCGATATAATAATATATATATATATATATATATAATCATTATATTATGTTGTATTTAGGTGGTAATGATTACCGGGGATAATCCGCTTACGGCCTGTCACGTTGCGCGTGAATTGCATTTTACGGAAAAATCCATTACTCTAATATTAACAAATGAAAAAGATACTTGGAATTGGCAAAATATCGACGGGCAAATAAAACTTTCGTTACAGGATAATGGAAAACAAGACAAGATTTGGGAACAATACGCCCTGTGCATTACTGGAGAGGTACAGAAGTTTTTTATTAGTAATACTGAGTTTTTTTTTTAAATTATTTATTCATTCTGTGAATGATTTTGCATATGTCATTAATCGTAATCAACAGTGTATTAAAATTTTTACAATAGGGCTTAAATTATCTGAGAGATCATAAAAAAGATTATTTATACAATATATTACCACACGTTGTTGTTTTTGCACGTTGTGCTCCAAAACAAAAGGAATATATTATTACTGGTTTGCAAGAATTGGGATATTCGACTCTTATGTGCGGCGATGGGACAAATGACGTTGGTGCACTTAAGCACGCACAAGTTGGTAGGTTACAAGCGCATAATTAATTAAATATACAATTTGTGGTATGATCGATATTGTGATTGTTTCTAATGTAAATTTAGGCGTGGCGATTTTGTCAAGCCCCCCGAAGCGCGAAAACATTCCAAAATCCGTGTCGACCTCTAATGATAATATGCCTTCATCAGCCGCTAATGGTCAGAGAATGCATCCACGACAGCAACAAGTAAGTAATGCCAAGAGCAAATTAGATAAATTAATGAAGGACATGGAAAAGCAACAGCAGTCAGTTATCGTAAAGCTTGGAGATGCATCGATCGCTGCGCCTTTTACCAGCAAATATTCATCAATACAATGCAGTAATTATTATTCTAATGTAACGCAACGTTTGGCGAATTATTATTAATGCTTACGATTAATTAATGTCAAAAAAATAATGTTTCAGTTTGTCATGTTATTAAGCAAGGCCGATGCACGCTAGTAACAACTTTACAAATGTTTAAAATATTAGCTTTGAATGCTTTAATATTGGCGTACAGTCAGTCAGTACTTTATTTAGATGGAATAAGATTAAGTGACGCGCAAGCGACATTACAAGGCATTTTACTCGCAACATGTTTTTTATTCATCTCGCGTTCCAAACCTTTAAAGACTTTATCCAAACAGCGACCATTACCAAATATTTTCAATGTGTATACAATACTAACGGTCTTACTTCAATTTCTGGTTCACTTTTGCTGTTTAATCTATCTTGTCCGAGAAGCGGTTATACGATCACCAAAGTAACTATTTTGCAATTATAATCTTATACTGTAAATATATTTGAAAAAAAGAAAATTTTTTTTTCATAAGAATTTTAATTTGTCGTTTCAATTCGATTTAGAGATGAGAAATTATCTGCAATTTTATCCGTAAAGTCAAATGCTACCGAAATTTCTAATTCGGAAGATAGCGACGAGGAGCACTTTGAAATGAATTTAATCAACAGTACCGTTTATATAGTATCTATGACTCTCCAGGTATCGACATTTGTAGTTAACTATAGGGTATGTTAATAATTTTACTTACGCTTAAAGCTCCTTTCAAACTTAATTGAAGTAAATGATTCGAGAGGCGTATAATTATTCTGTTTTGTAGGGTCAACCATTTATGGAAGGCTTATTAGAGAATAAGTTACTTTTATATAGTCTTCTGAGCAGTACGGCAGCTATTTTTGCACTTGCTCTTGGAGTAATACCAGATATTGCCTTGCAGTTTGAAATTGTGGATTTTCCAGTCGATGTAAGTTAATTTACCAAGTTATTAATAATATCGGAATGTATTGTGCATGTAAAAATACTCACGCCTATTAATATCTGATTGCAGTTTCGAAGGATCCTAGTCCAAGTACTCATTGCCAACTTTGTTCTGGCCTTTTTCGTCGATAGAACTTGCCGATGGTTATTTGGCGAAGGGAAATTTCGGAAACTGTGATTGATCTATCATTAATGTGTTTAATGACAAAACAGTGTTTTATAATGCTACATAAGTGCAAATATGTTTATTGACTGTTTTTTTGAATAGGTAGTTACCAAATGGTGTCGTAACACCGGTCTAATAAAGTACTGAAATGTACCGATATATTGTTGAAAAAGGAAGTCTCGAAAGTTAAAATAATAGTGATAAAATGTTGTCTGATTTATTTATATAAAATGTGCGCGAATCCTAGTTTAAAATTTTAAAATTCCAATTAACAATGATAACTTATTTTTCATAAATTGATCATTTACGTAAAAATGTGGTAGTTACATTTAGCAGCAGACAGCCATATAAACAGCATAAAATTATGAATATATAATTAAAAGTTTTCTATATCTTCTGACTTAGATAAAGTTTAGATTATTTTTTAAGTTTCCGTGACTAACTAACTACACATCCCATCTCTCTCTCTCTCTCTCTCTCTGTCTCTCTCTCTCGCGCGCGCGCTTGTACAAGCTCATTCTTTAACATTGCGTGTCCATCTTTAGCTTTACCTATCCCTTTAGCCATCTTTATAATGATTTTTCTTACTTGTCGTAATAAACGGAGGAAGATCTCTCTTGGCAAACATAGTCACCATGTCGATAGTTAACTTTGTATATTTGGCACTGCATTTCTTTCTATTCTTTAATCTGAGTTTTTTATATTATATATCTTTTTTTTTCTTTTTCTTTTTCTTTTTCATTTTAGTAATTGGGATGAGAAGATTAAAATCACAATAAATAGATCATAACATTACATCCAATAGTAATTTCATTGCGTTCTAGTTCACGTTTTAACTATTGAAATTATGAAAATTTTATTATCTATATATTTTTATATCAATGTAGCATATTAGTTACTTTTTATATATATATACGCTTTTTTGGCTTTCGTGTGATTTGTATAAGAATCGCTTTCATTTCCCACTTATCTCGCTCCTTGATATCCCTCCTCACTTTTCACTTTTCCGTCTATCTTTTTCCCTTAATATCGTTTGCATGTAAATCTTGTTGATTTTTTCACATCTGTATGTACTTGTTTGATCAAGCCTATTATACCTAAAAGTCGTAGAAAAGTCACGTTAATAATATGACCTATCACAATGCCGAGATGTGAAGATTGTCGTTTATTGAATTTAGGACAACGATGTTTTTTTTTCCTTTGTTGAATCGTAGTCACAATTTTCTATTCAAATCATGTTAGTTTTTTAAAAATCGAATTATATATATATATATATTTTTTTTTTTATACTGTACTGTTTTTTTTGTATTTTGTTTTTTAATACTGCGACTTGTTTATTAGAATTATGTTTTTAATAATGTTAATTATAATTATATAATCACAACAATTAAATCAAATTTCTTTTTATATTTATACCGAATCGAAAACACCAAAAAAATAATTTGTTTTAATCAGTTGGAATGTAAAGATTTAAACAAGAAGTTTGTAATATTGATATCACAGTTCATCTGAAAATATCGATAACATTAACAATATAAGTTGTATAGTAAAATAAATTATATAATTATATATATATACATAAAGGAAATGATTCACTGCGCGTAATGGATTATATAAAGTTGCATGTACATCAGTGTACTATTCTCGTATATCATTGCAATATAATATAAGCACTTTCGAATTTTGAAATAGTTTTTGAACATAAATGTATGATGTCGTGGATTTTACAATATTAAGCGATGAAATTTTAGCGTCCATAATTAATATTCAACAATAAATCATAGTTAGTTTAGTAATCGAGAATGTGTTAACCGAGCTACAACAGCCTTGACCAAATTTTTAGTTGTAATTGCCTTGTCTGTTAAAAAAATATTGAACGTACATATATATATATTTTTTTTCTTTTTTTTCAACAACCTTATTGACAATGCTAAAATTCAACCAGTCACAGAGCATATAATTCAATAGATTGCAAGAATTCAAGACTAAGATATTTTCATATTACATCATCCTTAATATGTCATAAACATAAAATAACACTGAAGTAAATGTCTTTTAATGTTAAAATGGAATAATTGAGAAAGTGCTAAAAGATAGATGTGAAAGAGTAACGTTAATTTACATTTATAGATAATATTTGTCATATTATGTGAATTCTAATTGGTATAATTACAAAATAGTCGACTGAGTAACCGAAATATGCAATATTCTATAACATTCGTATTTTTACCATGTATGATAATACTGATAATAAGTTCAATTTTCTGTATCCCAACATTATATATACATATATACGTACAGTTAAGCAATTGCTTAAGCAGCTTTAAAGACATAATTCACATCGTCTCTTATCGTGTTTGACCTGGATCTTAATGCCTTATGTACTTAGTCATACTTTCTCCACAATACACACAGTCTAATCTACCCCCGGAATAATTTTTTTTCACTATTGCAATCTCGTCAATTATGCTGAAATCAACTTATGCGCAGAGTTTTTGGTTATTATATTGAGGATAGTTCTTCAGTGCGAATTTAAGATCAAAAGCTTTTTTGGAGCATCCTTTAAAAAATCACCAAATTTGGCTTACTTCACTTTAGAAATACTAAGAAATGAATGTTAGGCATTGCTTGAGATGAAATTCATCAAATTTATGTGAATTAATAAATAAGATCCGACCGAACGCAGATGACTATCAAAGATTAATTAAAATAAAAATTAAAGAATTATTTGCGCTCAAGAGTAAGAATATCTAAGTTGAAAATCCTTTATTTTCACGATCATAACCATCCCTCCAATGCTTACACAGTAATTTTCGATTTCATCCAAGAAATCTTTGTTTAAATATTTTCCTTTATTAACCATTATTCGAGTCACTGTCACTTATAAATGATAAAAATAAAGAAATAAAACATAAAATTCTTCTTCTTTTGCTAAAAATTACCTTTTACGAAAAGCTACACTAAAAGAATTAAAACTCATATTATAATCGCTGCGCCACTGTGGGAAGTCATAACTTTGAAGCCGATGAGAGATCGGCTATAATGTAATTGTTATACATAATCTGTGCACTTACATCTAATCAAGTAAGGTGCATTAATGTGGTATGTCATTGTTCGTTGACTCGAATATATCTGACTCATAGGCAATTGTCAATCGGTGAGTCACTGAAAAATGAAGCTCTCATCATTGAGTTGTACCATGATTATTATCTAGTATTGAATATACATACATATATATATATATATATATACGAAGACAGGTGTTATTAATTAATCTAAAATATTGTTGAAAATAGGGCCAGCGATAAGAATTCGTCATTTTCTGTAATGGAAATGCCAAGATTTTTACCCGAATACACTACAATCGAAATCATCAAATCAATTTCTCAGAAAATCTATAATATAGTATTATAATAGACGATTATGCAGATATTATAGAAAAATTTCCAAAATTCGCCTAAAATTTCTGAAATTTAAAGTGCTTTTATGTGCGCGTCGACTTATATGTTTCGTAAATTTCATTGTATCAAACAGATTTATATAAAGTAATAGTTCGTAAAAAAGTTGAAACAATCGATCGTCAATTCGAGGGGCGAATAAATATTTTTTTCTTGAGCTGTCTTCTAAATCCACCGCGTGTGTGTCGTCGAGTGGCGCCCACCACACATAGATAAATGAATTCGAGCTGTGATGCTTATGGTCTACACAATTGAGAAATACAAACACGGTTTATAATTCACAGAGCGTCAAAATTATTTTCCCTAATCTTCATCCTTTCCTATAATATCATTAAGCGCAATATTAATTTTCAATAACATGTATACCCGCGACAAAATAAAAATCGGTTTTCTTATCTACCGTAAAATTTTGTATTTAATATATAAAAACATTGTGGAACTCGATAAAAGACTCGTACGGTGAGATTAATTGAAAAGCGTTTGACAGCATTACATTTTTATGAATTTTTTTTTCGTACGCATGTGCTGTATATTTACGTGTACATTCACGTGTGAAAATTTAATCAAACGGATGGTATTTTATATCGTTATCGAGTTTGACGCTTTTTCTATAATAGCATTTAGGAAAGACGAAATTACGTATAAATTAAAACTTGCCGACAAGAAAAATGAATAAAAATTACAGCAATTGATCAAATATTTTGTTAATCGAGTAGTTAATTAACAAATTGTTCTTTGTTCCATGATTAAGTGAGAATATATTTTAATATTTGTACGATCTTGGAAGATGGTGTAAAGAAAAATAGTCATTATATATTTAATAAATATCGTAAATAAAGAATTTTCATAAAGTAGATGTAAATTACATCATTTTAAACTAAAGAGGAGCGGAGAGGAAAGAAAGTAAGAATTGTGTATTACGCACGAGTACAATAATATATTATTAGTATTAAATGGATAATTTTTTGCGAGAATGAGCTTTGAATGCATAAGAAAACATGAATATGAACAAAACACAAAAAATTCGAAATTTTTTTAATTCTTACTACGACAATTTAAAGCTAACATTGATTCCATTATATTTAATTGTCTTTCAACAGCTACTGTAAAGCTGTAAAATATATTGTTGATAATAAAGTTAGACGACTAATATTCCAGCTGTTGGATATGCGAATTACAGGTTACTCACTTTGCGCGAATGTGCTCGAACCAACAAAAGATAATAGACAAAAAATTTGGAATATTCTTTCTTTTGCTAATTTTATGATGTTCATTGATTCTTTATTGTATTGCACACAGGCGCAACAACACATCCTTTTGAACCTTATTTGTATTAAAAATTTATTTAAAATTTTTTTTTCGCTCATGTCGTCATTATTAATCATCGTTTGTACTTGGATAAACGAGTCTTGTAAAAACACCGAAAATATAAAGGCATAAAACTTATTATAGTTTTGGTGCACAAAACTTGCCGTTACTAATGTCTAAATATAGATTGAAATTTAGTGAGTAAGCCCAGTGGATTAAAAAGTATAGACATATATTGTAGATTATCTATCGATCGCTTCACCCCCAATTGCGTATAAATAATTAACACGCACGTAATTATTTAGAATTATGTGAATATTAGCTCCACGCTTGTTTTTCGTGTGTCGTTGGATAAAAATAGAAAACATATAGCGAAGAATGGTATGATAGAGGGAGAATAAAAAATCGCTTAAATACAATATACTGCGATCATAAATGTACACATACATAAAGATTTATCTGTGTTGAGATTAAAAAAAAAAAAAAAAAAAATCGAAGTCACAGCGTACGAAGTCATTCGTCCGACGCCTCAACGATTACGTAAAACTCTGCATTCTCACAAATGCTCTAATTATCATTTAAAATTAAAATTAAATTGAAATTTGAAATTTCCACTTGTGTAAGTAAGCACCAGATTAATTAGAGTTTGTTGAATTATCGAAACGGATCCGATCAAGGCCGTTTCTAATCTCCCTCTACAAGCAGAGTAAACGCGCTACTCCACGCAATTTGATTAACGAGCTGCGCTGACACTTCTAAAAAAATCTTCCGCACCACCGCGTGCTCACGCTTTCCAAACAGCTAATGTTAAGTTTCGCGGAAATGCGTGCACGGTTAGCAGCTGTGCCGTCCTCGGTGATGCTCCAGTCATTTCTTTCAAAATAATAACGGATCGATATCTCGCTTGTGAGAGGAGTGATTTTCAAGCAAACGTTGTGTGTGTAGTCGATTTTAACCTCGGTTAATCTTACAATCACACACACACACACACACACACACACACACACACACACACACACCTATCTCTCGTTGAAAATTTATGAATTATTCATTAGATTCGTTTGTTGGTGCATGGTTCGCTGGAAAGCTGGACAGATGTCTACAAATGATGTATTTTATATTTATTCTATGCAATAGAGGGGTCTATCGAACATCGGTAATACTTATTATGCCAGTATTTATGTACTCTATTCAATTTCATATGAAGAAATATATTTTAGTTGCTTTTATCGATCCATTAATAATACCCATAAATAATGATCGTGGCATTGAATTTCTTTATAGTAAATACACCTTATATAGATGATTATTTTACTTAATTAAATATATTACTTTTACCTGGAAGTATTCATTTGTATAATTAGATTGTATCTAATTTCCAGCATTTCCTGTCTTAGGTAATATTTCATTCGGCGCAGTTAATAGTGTAAATTCGACAATTTGCTTGGAAAATTATATTATAATAGGCATATAATTTTTGTTTTTTTTTTGTTTTCAGCTTTGCTATAACGAAAATGTACAATTTATGGATTTTAAGTCAAGCGGCATAATGAATGTGTGATTTATCATAATCGACGGAATATTGAATAGCGGCCACAATAAAATATAAACGATTAAATAAAACGTCGTTTTGGTATTGATTAATTTACACAATAATTACATTGTATAATTGATGATTCCCTTTTCGATAGAACATCGAAAATTTTACAATGAATGTGGAAGGAGAATGACGGTTTTTTTTTTAATCGATGGGGCAGTCATTGCGTCACTGTATGCTCTTTAATTTGAAACTGATTCATGTCTGTACAAAAAATTCCCAATACAAGAATTTTTACTCGCTGGGCAGATTATAATAATTGATTCTTTCCTTAAAGAGAAAATATAGTTTGAAGTATTCGGAAACCAGAGGATATTAAATATTGTTGTTTATACTTCAGTTTCGTATCCGATGTATATATATATATATATATATATATATATATATCCGATGTATATACATATATACATATAAAAAAATGCTAAAAAAGAAGATTTTTCTTTTTATAAAGTTGTCAAATCATTAAATAAGATTTAGGTTTGACGTCATCTATATATATAATTTATATATATAATTTAATAATTGAAATTTAATTGTTCAATTAACTAAGCTCATTTTATAGAAGAAAATAAAAAAAATATTTTTTATAAATTACTACTTTGATAATGTGTCGAAATAAATAATTTATTTAATAATTGTGAGCTACTTAATTATATTATTTTTAAAATAGAATTTACTAGAGGTGAATGGATATTTTGTACATTCCACGTGCGTTATTTTACACTGTTGGTATATTACAAATTGACAATTAGTAATAATTTATCAAGAAATATATATTTCGTAAAAGGAGTTGTAAAATTATCATCTTTTTAGAAAAATTGAAACGAGATTTTTTATCTAACAATTATGAGGGTACAGATGGACTTTATTTAATGAATAGTCATATTTCGAATGCACTGGAGTGCATAAATTTTTTATTTAATTTAAGGTAAATTTGTTTATTTAATAAATAAAATGTAAGACTTGTAGTTTTTACTATTCATAATTTGCATTTGATTGTCGACAAATCTTTATTTGAAAATATATTTAAATATAGTCGATAAATTTTATTCCCTTTGTTGATTCTTTTTTCTTCATCTTTTTTTGCTTTTCCTCATTATTATCATTATTATCATTATCATTGTCATTATCATTATTGTTATTATTATTATTATTATTCGCATGGAAATTTATTTGTTTATTTATTTGTTTATTTATTTGTTTATTTAGTTATTGTTTGTCTATGTAACCGAAATTATAATGTACTTATTTGATATTGAAGATTATTATCACGGCTAGAGGATCTACAAAATGATTATACGAAATCCATCGAAAATCTGGCAAAACGTTTTGCAGGCCGAAATGTATCGAGTTTCTCGAGTCAGTCATAATTTAAGTTCTGGCACTTTCTAAATTTCTAGACACGCAGAGTTACTCCCTCCAAGCGTCACGATTTTTCGTCTCAATTTAATTTTGACAGCTGCCTGTACACGAAGCACACTGTATAGGCAGCTAGTCAGCTTTAATCACATCCTGTCTCTGTGTCACATCCAGCGTAGCTATCAATCACATATTGGCACAGCACTATCGGTCATTGTCGGGTATTAAAGCCTACAAGCTGTAAGCTCATTCGATTACGTGTCGGCCATTACACGCGACTTTATTTTTATCGGTGATTTTACATTGTTTTAATTTCAGGGTCGATAGCTTAATTACCGTTGGCTTAGCTTCATTCATCTTGTTCTTCTATTCCAATGGACTAATTTTCGTGGCCTAATGCTTGCCTCGGAAATTCGATCCGAGGTCGCTGGAAGTCATCGTTACGATTGAGCCTTCATTATGATTATCGCGGGCCACCTACACGGCATTCCCATTTTTTTTTTGTTTATTTTTTTAATTACCAAAATTTTCGGAATTTAGTTATTAAAAACGTAACGATGGACGTATGAGTTATCTTCTACGTTTTTAATTGGTTTTTTAAGTGTCCTTGGAATTGTGGTGTAGCGATGTGCGGGGCAATATTTTCCATTGAAACGATTGACAATAGTTAATTTTGCTTTGATTGCGACTAAAATTATCAAATTTTTTTCTTTCTTTATCCTTACGAAAATATAAGAGATGGTGAGTTGAGTCAGAATCGATTTAGAGGACAAATAGTTGAATACCATCGTGGCTGGCGAATATTCGGCGTTTTTAATCTCGATATGCGGTCTGACTGCTGCTTGAATAATCTCTGAGATATTATAATAATCTTATAATTAATTGCCTATTTAAGCTTGATAAAATCACAGATTAAGATACAAATCATTCATTTAAGTACATGAAGTTAAAATGATTAGAAAGCAGTTAAATTATCTAAAGTAGCACATTAATTAAGAAGTGCAAAGAATACTGTATGAATACCCGGATTGGGGATTGAATTAAAGAGAAATTTGAAAAAAAGAAAAATGAAAATATAAAACCCGGATCGTTTTATATAGCAATTTTATTAATTTCACGAGGTTATAATTTTCGTGTTATATGTTGCTTCAGACAGATTGCATTATAACTTGATATGATTGATTTGATTTACAAGCCATAAAAATAAAAACTTTTTAATTATATATTTTATTTCAATAACGCCTTTACAATGTATAGTAGAGTATATATATATATATATTTTTTTTTCCCTCTATGCGGGGTAAAAAGTTCAAAAAATAATATTTTTTTGCATCGTGTTGTACATTTTCGGGCAAATTAACATACTTTCTCAATAAAATTATCAGCTTTCTAATTGCTATTAAAAGCATTAAATAATAATTATCCTTTACAAACAACTCCCATAAATCTTGTGCCAATACTAATTAGCACTAAAGTATTCTATAAATTGTTAATAAAGTAAAGCACAAAGGATACGGACTCTCAATACAAATGCAATATTGGCAAATGTTGATTCACAACATTTCTTAAAACATTGAATAAGTATTTGTATCCTTCGAACAATTGCACTACATAAAGAAATAATTGTAAAGCTAAATGGCAGGATATTTCCTTCGTGCGATCGTTATTTCTACAATATGAATTTCAAAGAAAAAGAGGTATACATAGAGAGAGAGAGAGAGAGAGAGAGAGAGATTATGAGTTACTAAGATATAATATTTCATTGGGAATATAAAATTGTCATTTAATTGCCTTGAGATTATATTACATCATCTACATCATTTATTGACGTTTCGACAGACACTGAAATTAAATGTATGCAAATGCCGTTACCGGATAGGGTGCATGTGCAGGTGCTGTTACTGGCTGCATGATTGCTGGTTGTTGGGCCAGTCCCCAGGCGCATATAGTCATTGGTTCCGGCCACTTCGCTTCTAAGAAACTTACTTCTCCTGCCGATTGATCATTGGCCCGACAATATTTTCAAGACCTTTTTTTTATTTTTAAAGATTTTACACATTCCTAGTAAATCTCTCGGTATAATATTAATTGAATAATGATTGCATTAAATACTGGCATTGTAGATAAAGAGAGGTGCAGACGGTAAGGATGACGTCTTTTCGCTCTGTCGACTGACTCCTTGGTTGCTACTACCAGTCGATCCTGCTTCCACATTATCTATTAACGCGTATTTATTCTTTGTTCATTTCTGCGATTCCAACCATCTTAACTTTATAGTGAAATTTTTCATTACAGAAATTTTAAATGCACTCAAAGTATATGCAATTGATTTATTGTAAGTATAATAAGTATATTAGTAATATAAATAATAACGAAAGCATACGCGGGATTTGAATTAGGATTATTTATTTATAACGTGAATTATTTTTATTGCGAAAATTAAAGTACCTTTTCATTTTCATGCTTAGATGGGCTTTTCCAGAGCAACGATATTCCAGGATGCTTTTAGCCGGTGACCGATAGTTTTGAATAATAAACAACCATTAGGGGTGCAGAGCATATGCTGAAGTACATTTCAATTATGTTATTTTATAATAATTCTTTGATATATCGGGCCAATTACTAGTTGCTGTTGTATTTTTACGAACAATAACGAGCGTTAAAGTATTTTTTAGCTTTCGATTTAATTGTACGTCTATTTCTATCTTTGTCAACAGAGAGAGAGAGAGAGAGAACAAAAAAAAATATATATATATATATATATATATATATATATTATTATATAGGAGGTGCTTAACGTTTTCTATGCCAAGGGTCAGGTAATACTTGGTTTTAATTTGTCTTTTATTGACATCTCTTAGAGATTGGAATTTCAATTTTTTAACTACTGCTCGACTGTTTGCAATGGTAAAAAGAAAAAACAAAAAAATGAAAAAAAAAGGAAAATAGTCGAAAAAATTGCATTGCTTTACCAAACAATAAATCAATGAAACAAACCTTCTCCTCTCAATCGGTCCAATTAATGTCTATGCACTTCTCTCCTCGTATTGTCCTTATAATATAATTGCACAGCGAAATCGATTAGCAAAAAAGCGTTAAATTCTTCATGCGGCTGAATAAAATAATTATTCAAACACTTTTGTGAAATGTTATAAAATTAGAATAATATTCTATTACACGAGCAATTGAGGTACTTGGAATGTGAAAATGGGATGGAATTAAAATTATTAAAAATCTTCAACATTATCATTGATTATCATGACTAAAGCAGTATCCTGCACATTACATTCGGCATAAAATTAATAACGAAGAAAAATTTGTAGTATTATATTTAAGCATATTAATTGTCTGTAATTAAATAATATTAAGAAGAATTTATTTAAGAACGTTAAGAATTTTCTCGTTAAAAAGAGCCAAGAGAGTAAATTTCAGAATAAAAGTGACGACCATACGTACTTTTTCAAGCGAAAAACTTTCAAGTCTAAAATTTCATTAGTTAAAAGTTATGCGAAATAAAAAATTGCGAAGGAAAAGATTGCTGAAGTAACATTTACTCATTCGCGCAATTTGGAGCTTTTTTCTTTTATTATTTGTACTTCCGTTAATTTTCGAACAAATTAACCTCTGGCTTTAATTCATTTGAAAATTCAAATTTATAACTTTATAATTTTATGTTAAATTCCAACTATATCTTTCAATCCTTTGCTAAGTCCTCAAATCTGCATTTACGTACATTGTGTCATTAATATCTTTTTTTTTTTAAAGAATATATATATATATATATATATATATATATATACATATTTTTTCCTTTCTCTAACAATGACATTTGAGGGAATTTACATTCGATGCATAATTAACGTTGAATTTGTTAGAATTATCGTTTTATGAGCACGCGTCGATCGATTGTTTTAATTGTACGGTAATTAGTATAGTTGAGCGACAATTGATCGCGCTTATAGCGGCGAAAGCACTTAAAGGTTTCATTTCATTTCACTCGCATGCATTTTAGCTGCGAAACTAGTAGCGATTTTCACGTAATATTATGCAAGTATTTGCACGGACCATGTAAAATAAATCACAAATCTTGAATATTAACAAAGTTGACGATAACTGAATTTCTTTCCCCATCCATTGATCAAAGCAGAGTCAAAATGTGGATCGACCTAATGTATCATATAGTCGGAAGCACAGGATCGACGGTGGATCCGCAACGCACCGAGTCAAATAGACATTCTCCGCGAAAAGTGTATATTGGATGAGCGGCGTTTGTGCGTCTCTGTGTAAGAGAGGGAGGGAGGAGGAGAGCGAGAGAGAACAGTTCTGTAACTGAGTTTGTTCGGTTTTCAAGCTTTGATGATTCTCAGCGTGGAGTCGGGCTCTCCTGTCTTGTGTGTATTACAGCGGAAGCGCCAAGGACGAAATGACCGCACATGCGGACACCGGGTTTCAGGATATTAACGGGTTTGTTAGCGAACTGCCCATAGCCAAACGCTCGTCCTTATTAAGACGGTGGCGCTACTGGATTTTGCAGCAAAGATTACGAAAATTACGGTCGTAGCCAACGACAGTTGCTTCGAAGTTTGCAATTGTCGTATAAACAAGGCACTTTTGTTAATTCATTAAGATGCTCGATTGGCTACTTTGTATAAATGTTTGTCGGCTGTCTCGATATGTGAAAGGAAAATTTTCCGAGGAAAATGTTATACAATATTTTGAATGCAATGTATTTTTATTTTTTCTATTCTTGGCTTTATTTTAAGAAATAAAACATTTTATTAATTGATCTTCATGGGCGCTGATGTTCTATATTTTATTAAGGAACCTCACGCACAATGATAAAAGATTCCTTATTGGGACATTTGGGACATTTCATTCCTTATTGGAATATTTGGGTCCTTTTATACGGACACGCATTAAAGTTATTTAATCGATTTATCGTTATGTTATGAAATTCCAGTAAATGAGCAAATTTCATAAATTATTTAAACAAACGGTTCTTCCCCCAAGATCGTTCACGATTTATCAATCCATCAATTTGCTATTTATCGAATAATACAACATTCTTAAATGCTCGATCGTATTACCCGTCTATTTAATAAACGTAATTTTATGAGCGAATGAGCGAAATAATTTATACTTGTTTATCTGCTATTCGGGCTTGCGTAAATTAAAATTTTTTTGAAATTCATTTTAAAATTTAATCGTTTAGAAATTAAATCAGCGGCTAAGAGATCCTGATTTTCAACGGTTAAAGAACGTTTTTATTCATTCCCTATGCCTAATTAAAACTCTGAAGGTGTGTAGCATAACTGTATAGATTAAATTATCCCACAGCTCCATAAATTCCTTTCCAATTGAAACTAATGTCTCGATAATTTCTATGAAATTTAATAGCGACGATCAAGAAGGTAAAATCTAGTGGAACATGTGAATGAAGCGAATGATTGATCGTCCATTTCCTTTGCTGGCTCAATGCATTGAAATAGTAATCAGCAAACATAACGAAGAAACGCCGGCTAGCACAAATCCACAATGCCTACAGATTATAAAATCCACTCTTCGAATTCAGGAGCAGCACGAGGTACAATCCTGAATCCCACGCAAGTACGTTGACCGTACGGAGCCATGCGCAGTGGCATCAATCAAAAATCAAATTGTCGGCCTCTGCAATTTCGCATAGCCAGGCTCGTTGGCGCGAAAAACCTCGCGCTAATTGCGGCTAACGAGTCGAACGTCATCAGCCCGGGCCCACAGCTCCACGTCCAAGTTCACGTATCCGCCACCACGTCCACCAGCTATACGTGTGCGTACGTGTGAGAGACAACACGATCGGAGAGAGAGAGTGAGAGAGAGAGAGAGAGAGAGAGAGAGAGAGAACTAGCGCTTTGAATGGAGTTAGTTTGAGATAGTTAGAGGGCCTTCAATGTTACAATCGCCACGTGTATTATACGTCCATTAGCACTCGCGTCTTGCGAAATAAAATCGCCGCGACCGACTAATGGCCCCTATTGTACCCTTCATTTTTACCGGTCCGGCTTATCTTATACCCGAAAAATATGCCTCCGTCCCTCTCCGTCTCTTCCTGACGCCACGACCACCACGACTTTAACCAGAGAAGTAGCAGCTGCCGTGCCTTCACTGCAACTTCATAGACAAATACGCCAAGTTTACCGCTAAGCCTCTACTGTCTTAGAATTATACTCGCGACTGTAATCGTGCCGAAGGGGAGATAAGCGCAAGCTACCCGGTTAACTTGCCCGCGAAAAATGCGCGACTAAGAGCTCCGTTGCTAATTTACGAGGGAATGTATCGTAAAAGCTCGGGTTGTTGTTCTTGGGATTTACCGACATTTACTTATTCGATGCCGCTACTACAGAGATTCTTTGGGTGCATTAACGGGACGGCGCTGAGGAGGTTAAGGGAGCTCGGTTTAGCTTAACGCTTTGTCGTTAATTTGAATCAGTGTTGCCCTTAATACGAGCACCAAGCATCAGTTGGATTCGAACAGCCGCTCGGCCTTCTTCGCAGTCATTCGCAATTTAATGAGACGGACGAGTCAATCGCCTCCTTATCTCATGACATCATAATTGATTTCAGTCATGAATATCGACGGCCATTCGATGATACTTAAGCATAAATTTCCTCAACTACGAAGAATGTGCTCGTGCTCTTAAGGAATAAGACAAAAGCGTGAAATCGTTGGCTCGTCAGTTTGGGGGAAATTTGGCAGAGGAAACAGCCGTCGAGCGAGCGCCCGAGCGTATTTTCAGATTGGCGGTGCTCAAGGGGGTGGATGGGACTATTCTCGCGTGCCCGAAAGAGCATCGGATATTCGTGGATATTCGAGCATGTGCGCGTTTGTCAAAGGTCGATCGGCGACGGGTGCGGTGCGGGGTGGGAGGCTACGGAAGAGGTGATAGTGACGGCGATGACAAATGAGTGCTGTTGGAGAGCGGCGTTTGCGTTCCCGCAAATCAAACACGCCGGCAACGACGACGATGCCGACGACGACGACGACTAAAACGACGACGACGACGACGACGACGACGACGACGACGACGACGACGACGACGACGACGACGACGACGACGACGACGACGACGACGACGACGACGACGACAATAACGACAACGACGATGACAACTATGACGACAAAGACAACGAAAACGACGACGACGATGACGACGACGACGACGACGACGACGACGACGACGACGACGACGACGACGACGACGACAACGACGACAAAACAACGACGACAAAACAACGACAACGACAACGACGACAAGACAACGACAACGGCAACAACGACGACGGCAAGACTACAACAACGACAACGACAACGACAACGACGACGATGACGATGTCGAAGACGACGACAAGACAACGACAACGACGACGACGACGACGGCTACGGCTATGTGACGACTGTGAGCACCGAGACGAGGAGTACGAAAACAGGAACTGACGGAATAACTAATTTATCAATTCTTCGCATCGATAGACTTCGATTTCCGCGACTGTTTGCAACGCTCGCGCCGTGCAAACAATCCGCTTTCGCGTCCCTCCAGATATTGACGAGCTCGGCAAGGGCTTTCCACCTGTTCCGTTCATCTCTTTCTAACGAAAGATTTACCATGACGAAGGCGCGACTCCTGACCGTCTATTCCGCCTGGATGCTCGTTTGTACGTTCTCTTTGATTACACTGTGCTCTTCCGCTGTGTACGAATGCTCGTTTATTCCCTGCGATGCCACCTTCATCCTTTTTTGCCCTTATTCCGATGTAATCTACTTGATTAAATACGACGCACACCGGCTTTTATACAATATTTAGATAGTCGCTTACAATTACAACTTAAACTGCTGCTTTACTTGCATACGCGATAAAGTATCGGATATACGTAGCGATTTAAAGACATTTTGGTATATCCAGCACTTATCGTTATCATTAGCGTCATCATTGCTATTACTATTACGATTATTCAAGTTTAGTATGTCGAGGAGTATTATCAACGTCATATCGATTGTCAAAAGCTGGCTTTTCGATCACTTGGATTACGGAAGCGAGTCTCGCCGAGACGATTTTGAGATGCGGCTCGAGCTTTTACCTAATCAACTTCGCCCCGTTATATTTTCTTAACGTTCCCCGCCCTTCCGTGTCATATTTTTTCACCTTTTTTTTTTTGTTCTCTCGTCTTTCTTCCACCCCGGACGACTAACATAAAACATTGGCGAGATGCGCGACGGCGTGACGAGGTCCATAGGACATTTGAAAATTCAAGCCAAGGAGTCAAACGTCAGCAGCCCGTTTCTCGGCTTCTGCGTCCGAGCGAAATTTACCAAGTAAACGGGATTTTTGCGATGTCGCTGATAGATGGCGCGCGGTCATGGATATCACGAGGTTTCACGGAAGTGAAACACATCAGTTGTGTATTTGGCCCTCGTAAGATGTCGTCTCGAGACGAAAAAAGTTCCGTGGAAAAAGTCCGACGAGCTGCTCATTGACCGTTTAGTAAGTACATTGTAATTATACGATTAGCGAATGAGAAAGTAATTAGGCAAGATAATAGGGTCTGTGGGATCGGGCGAATCAGTGTCCGTTAGGACATTTCTTAAGAATTATGTTTCCGTTGCGTTCACGTTGTATTGCATTGTACCATTGGGAAAACGTATTATGCCAATAATGACATCAAGAACAATTTCGTGTTTTCGTTGTCGAAACACATTTTTTAAGTGACTGTGTTTCTTTTTTTAATTAAATCGCAGTCCCCTCGTTCGTTAAAGAAGATTCGCGGATTATTTTTAATTAACATTTTAATCAAATAATTCGCTTCATCGTAAGTTACTTGATCGTAAAACGTGGAAAAGGAATTTTTAACAATAATGTATTAAAAATATTTTCTGCCACCATATTGTCTTGTCACAGTACAAAAATGGCAGGGTAAAGGAGGTGGTAGACTTACGAAATACCAGGAATTCGAGATATTTTTTTACCCGCGAGTTGTTTATATTTGACGGGCAAAGATTTCTCAGTCGCGTTTAAGGATTAAAATGATTAATTATTAGAGTTAATATCGTTAATACTGATTTGTCGATTGGGCTAAGTTAAAAAAAGAATTTAAGACATTATTATCCGTGAATTTAATATGGTTCTTTAAGAAATTACTATCATACTTTGTAGGCGTATTTATTTTGTGTGCTTAAGTATGTTGAATGAGTATTATAAACGGCTTATGCGGCTTTGAGATACTGGTAAGTTAACAATTTTGAATTTTAAAATAAATATTACTATTCTGAATTAATAAGCAAATTGTTCCTGTTTTTTTTTTTGTATTTACTTAACATTAATTGTGAATTCTTAAATACAATTATTGTCCTGATTTTTCTCATGCAATAATCTGCCATTCTTGCGAATATATACGATAATGCAAGTAAATACAACATATTACGTGTTATTCGATATTATATATTTATAATAAGCAGCGACGAATAAAAATACAATTAAATTGTTAATTTTAATGATATCAATATCATATTTCTTCGTTATAGGAAGTATTTGCTATTCCATTGAATTTATTGAAGTGTAATGTAATACAGCATTGTAATACTCTCAACATATTGTTTTTATTTTTAATTTTGTCGCTGAAATTCTTTTGGCCTTATTAGCATTATTTGAGTGCACATGAACGTTTTAATTAGATAAGAATTTTCAGTTACTTCTCAATTAATGCTCAGCTTTTAGATCGAGAACACACTTTTATTGCGTGCTTTAAATGGTAAATTTGAAAGTACATTCATTATTTTAGTAGTGGATATGTTTTTGATAAAGGCTCTACAATAGATATAGCAACGTAGACATTAGCGGACACGTAGCTTCTCCTTAGTCTTGCTTTGGAGAATGTTTATTTGTATTTAAGAATGTGTGTGTGTGTGTGTTTTTTTTGTTTTGCTTTGTTTTTTTTTTGAATAGTTGAATAAACAGTATTTATCATGGAATGACGACTATTTATGATCACGCGTATTCTGAAAATATATTTCTCAAACGTAGTATTAATTAAAGACAGTTAATGTTCTATTTTTATTATTGGCCTTAATTACGCATTTATAATTACATGTACATAGTTGTATCGTGCATCCTTAATTGAATTTCCGAGTGCATCACTGTTAATGACATCGTGCATTGAAATAAAATTTTAATATATTAATATCAAACGTATTATATCGATGATATTTTCTCGATGGTTTTACTTCTTTTTTTTTTTTCATTAGGTTGTCTTTTCTTTATGGTAAGATGTGCTTAGGTATCACTTAATTTTTATACTTTAATATCTTTTGTAAATAAGATACATTAGTTTATTTCTTCTTCTTCTTCTACTTCTTCTTCGTCTTTAAATTAATTTCTTTTATTTTTTATCTTGATTTTCATCATAGGATGAATAACTACCAATGATACTTATATTTAATTGTTGGGAGTGACTGAATTCACATTTAGTCAACAATAATGTCGTCTAATTTTAGTATATGTACATTGAGCATTTCACGCAGCTCTAAGCATTAATAATTCAACGAAAAAGTGATTAATAATCTTCCCTTTGACTGGCCGTAGTATAAAAAGATAAATGGCCGGTCCGATGAAAAGGTTTTGAATTTTTTAAAAAGCATTTGTCCTTGTAGCTAACATCTATAAGCGTAACGTGTATTTCGAATTACCTTATGAATTTAAATTATAAAATTGTCGAAAGCAGTTTAAAATGCGAAAATATATAGCATCAAATTACACACTTGGACTTCATGAATACATATGCCGGGACTAAAAGGAGAAACGCGAGCCTTTGGAATAGAAAGAAAAGGGGGCGCATCATCTCGGGAGAAGGCACAATTACGAACTCCAGCAAAGAATAATATTCTTTGAGAGAGAGAAAGAGAGAGAGAGAGAGAGAGAGAGAGAGAGAGAGAGAGCGCCCACCTCCTCGGCGGCCCAATAATCCATAAGAAGCGAGCGCACGCGTGACGCGATGACGAGGCAAAAGGTGAGCTACGCCCGTGCATTAATATGTATGGGCCAAACAAAATCTCGGAAGCGTGTGGGGCTCTGTGTAAAGCGATAGACAAACATCGTCGGAAGGAGGAAGAGGACTCACGATGGCGTCGGTCGCGCGCACCTCCGGCCCGTCGAATTTTCGTGGCTGCAAAATTTACATTAACTCGTATCGCAGGCCTATCTCGCCCCCTCCCCCCTCCCCCTCCCCCTCGCCAATCACCATCCCACTCACCCTCTCCCCATATGCCCACTACCATTATTTCCTCATTCCCCATCGCCTACTCACCCATACCCGCGGAATTTGCGAAAAGACCGAGAATTAAGGACTCGGCAATCCTCTCTTGTTCCATTGTTACCTCCCTACGAGACGACAGCGCGATATACGAGGCGGAAGTAAGACTCCTAGACGCGCCGGGACAAATGATACCGTAAATAACACGGAGAATTTCGGCGATGAAGCTTTCCTTTATTCTTCAATGGGTTCTGCTGCGGATTTAATTAAACGAGATGCTGCGCACGCGACACGCGCCCGGTATTAAAAGCTCGGGCACTTTTTTGATAATCTCGCCGTAGATGGAGCTGTTGCTCTTACGGATGGCACATTTATTTAGAACTATCACTATACTATATTTTTCAAGCGTCACTTATTACCTTACCGACGACACTTAACGGTCGCTTACGCAACGGCGCTCGGTACCATTAGTCGATGATTCATATAGTCAAGAATTTGCTCGCGAAACGATCATCTTCGTCAATTATTCATAAACGCAAGGCATTTGTAGCGCGATTGGAATAACATTTTTTTACACACGCACGCACGCACGCACGCACGCACGCTCGCTTTTGCATAGCGTTTGAATAATTTGAATATTATTAGGAGCGCTTCCGAGACATCGGGCTAGATCGGCTTTTATTATTTATTTAGAGCTCTAAGGGCTCTAAATAATTTGATAATTTCAGAAGGAGAATAACATTCGAGCAGACTACGAGTTTAAGAGGAAGGAAATAGCGATAAATACGTCGTAGAGGTATTGTTGGCCGGCTTAGTTACGTACACCGTTGTGTGACCTAATTTGCATATCCAAAGCTCGAGTTAAATGTTTGAGGAAGCCTTCAACATCGAAGTTATATATATATATATATATATATATATTTATATATTTTATTCAAAAGCAACAATCAAGATTTCTTTCAAGATAAATGAGAGCGGTATGAGGCAAAAGGTGAGCTACGCCCGTGCATTAATATGTATGGGCCAAACAAAATCTCGGAAGCGTGTGGGGCTCTGTGTAAAGCGATAGACAAACATCGTCGGAAGGAGGAAGAGGACTCACGATGGCGTCGGTCGCGCGCACCTCCGGCCCGTCGAATTTTCGTGGCTGCAAAATTTACATTAACTCGTATCGCAGGCCTATCTCGCCCCCTCCCCCCTCCCCCTCCCCCTCGCCAATCACCATCCCACTCACCCTCTCCCCATATGCCCACTACCATTATTTCCTCATTCCCCATCGCCTACTCACCCATACCCGCGGAATTTGCGAAAAGACCGAGAATTAAGGACTCGGCAATCCTCTCTTGTTCCATTGTTACCTCCCTACGAGACGACAGCGCGATATACGAGGCGGAAGTAAGACTCCTAGACGCGCCGGGACAAATGATACCGTAAATAACACGGAGAATTTCGGCGATGAAGCTTTCCTTTATTCTTCAATGGGTTCTGCTGCGGATTTAATTAAACGAGATGCTGCGCACGCGACACGCGCCCGGTATTAAAAGCTCGGGCACTTTTTTGATAATCTCGCCGTAGATGGAGCTGTTGCTCTTACGGATGGCACATTTATTTAGAACTATCACTATACTATATTTTTCAAGCGTCACTTATTACCTTACCGACGACACTTAACGGTCGCTTACGCAACGGCGCTCGGTACCATTAGTCGATGATTCATATAGTCAAGAATTTGCTCGCGAAACGATCATCTTCGTCAATTATTCATAAACGCAAGGCATTTGTAGCGCGATTGGAATAACATTTTTTTACACACGCACGCACGCACGCACGCACGCACGCTCGCTTTTGCATAGCGTTTGAATAATTTGAATATTATTAGGAGCGCTTCCGAGACATCGGGCTAGATCGGCTTTTATTATTTATTTAGAGCTCTAAGGGCTCTAAATAATTTGATAATTTCAGAAGGAGAATAACATTCGAGCAGACTACGAGTTTAAGAGGAAGGAAATAGCGATAAATACGTCGTAGAGGTATTGTTGGCCGGCTTAGTTACGTACACCGTTGTGTGACCTAATTTGCATATCCAAAGCTCGAGTTAAATGTTTGAGGAAGCCTTCAACATCGAAGTTATATATATATATATATATATATATATTTATATATTTTATTCAAAAGCAACAATCAAGATTTCTTTCAAGATAAATGAGAGCGGTATTTAATATTTATTTAAGCTATATATATATATATATATATATATATATATATAATACATTATATATATATAATACATTATATGTATTTAACAGCCTATCGCTCAAACATACGTTCCTTTGAATTAATATGTAAATTCCTCGAATTAATTAATGTCCATTAATTCGAGTAAATAAATAATTCTTAAGGTGGGCAGAAAAAAAATGTTATAAATATTAATTGAATAATATTATCGAAAGCAATACTGTTTAGTGTACAACGAACTGGCTTATAAATACAAATAGTGTAGCCATGTGTAGTAAATGTGGCTTTTTCGTTCGATGTATAAAGTTAAATTTCTCAATAATCTGCTTAGCTTCGTCCGTTTGCGTAATGTTTTGGAGTAGAAATTTAAAAAAATGTTCTCGTTTTAACATGTATGGTAACGATACAGCGAAGGAAGTGCTCCGATGACGTTGATAATTGGCGATTTCTCAATTATATGCTTATAATTTGCAAGTATTATTTCCTTTTGGTCGAATGGTCGAATGGTCGAATGAAAAAATAAACAAGAAATAAAGAAAAAAAGAACAATGTTTTTTCAGTTGTATTCATAATATTATAAATCATCATTTATAATTAGTCAAACATTATATTGTGCGTAATGAACATGTAATGCATTTCAATAATTTCGTCTTTTAATCCGCACATTTTATTAACAGAAGTTATACCGAAATTACCTTTTGTTTCATTTACAGTAAAATATAATAAGAACATTGATAAACGACAACGAATAAAGATATAAATCAATATTTAAATTAAAGCAATGATAATAAAAAGTGATATTTATTTAATTTAGTAGGCTGGAAGTGGCGTGTAACAGCCTTCATTATGCGTGCTCATGTTTTCAATATTAAAATATAATAAAATATAGTACTTTCAGTTCGTTAGATTTTTATAATAAAGTAAATTAAAAAATCATATTTAATATTTCGATAATGAGAAAAAGAAAAATCGGACTGATGCGTTATTAGTGACGATGATAACAGTTGAATGGAGTAATTACAAAATATGAATTAAAAAAGGAGTAAATATTAAAATCATCGTTTATCTTTAAAGAATTGTGAAATAAATAAAATTAGTATTTACATTATACTGTTTATTTTTACTCTAATATTTCTTTCCTTATTGTCTTATTATTATTCATTCGTGTGAGATGTATTTTTTTACGATTTTTACAATTATTCTAATAATATTAATATTTATGTACGTGTTGGATTTTCTAATTAGCATACAAAGACGAACTCTCAAGATTTTCGTCCCATAAGCCAGCCAGTAAGTAATACATTTAATAGTTATTGAAATAGTTGATGTGCAAGAATCGATAAGAACACGTGTTACTTCGAGTACTAATCATACATTCAAATAACATATTAGCAAATCAATTGTAATACCACTCATTTTTATTTACATTTGTATATAAACTCATTTATGCTGATATACAGATTATCTAATTTATTCCACTTTTTCTCAATGGCAGCTCAATTTGAAAATTTTACGTAAAAATTACTAACGATTGCGTCAAATTTCTACTAATGCCCATTAGTGTTTGGACTTTACGTCATTAGAAATTATCAATATACTAATTTTTAATTTTTATTTGTTAAAATATTACGGGATGTTCGGTTTACCAAAATAATAATTTATAATACAATAATATAATAAAAATAAATAAAATTAATATATTTAAATTATTTTCATCGGAAATTCTATAAGGATTCATAAAAATTCTATACGTTTCATCGTTTTTG
Organism: Ceratosolen solmsi marchali; assembly: GCF_000503995.2. Lineage (NCBI taxonomy): Eukaryota > Metazoa > Arthropoda > Insecta > Hymenoptera > Agaonidae > Ceratosolen > Ceratosolen solmsi. The sequence goes on along the minus strand of NW_011948425.1, from coordinate 7,109,789 downwards.
ATTTTCAAAATTGAAAATAATTTCGATTTATAATTTGATTTTTAAATGTTTCATTTCATTAGTCTTGAACATCATTTAAAATAATTCATATACGGGTATTAAAAATAACGCAAACATTTTTTTGTGCCCACTCCTCCTATTCGTCATTATTTTATTTTCATTGATTTCTTTTGCAGTAAATGTAACGCGTAGTTATATATTTTCAGGATTTAAAATAAACTTATAAATTCACTAAAATAAACACCATCATAATCAGCTTCATAGTTCTTTATTATTATTATTATTATTATTATTATTATTATTATTATTATTATTATTATTATTAATATTATTATTTTTGTAGTTGTAGTTGTAGATATTGTTCTCGTTGCTGTCTAAGTTGTTTTCGTTGTCGTCATCATCGTCGTCGTCGTCGTCGTCGTCGTTGCTATTATTAACAACAAGATAAAGTCCCAAGTAATTAAATTGAAAATTCGTTTCATAAAATCAGCACGTAATACATTCACAAATTATCTAATAAATTCGCAATCATTTTAAATTTCTTCAAATTATTTATAAATTATTTTATCAATACAATTTAATATAAAATTATATTAAATTAATTCTCAGATAATGTTGAACGAGCGCCAAACGGCAACATAATATTAGATGCTACAATAAATCCTTTTCATTTTTCATTGGATTACTTTTTTCAAGGTCCGCGCCACACATAGGGGTCAATGTAAAAAGTGAGCGAGCGAGAAAAAACGTCAAGCGCAGGTGTAGCGCCGTGTACAAGTGAATTAAGCCACCGATATATCGGGGCTAATTTTTCCAAACAATCATTCCATTTAATCTATTAAAATAGGAAATTGCAACTGCATTATGTAATTATAACAATAACAGCTTTGCTGTATACAACATAATTCAATGTACACTGGCGGATCGCAGCCAGACTGGGTGCATAATCGATTATTGCAAGGCTTAACAACTACATCATTATAAATATAATTGCTTTAATCGTCGACCAAATGGTAATGGATAATAATAGCCTGACGCACCTGCGAATTCTATTAATGCCGTAGCAGTGCCACGCACGTAAACAACCCAGTCCGATTAGCACTCGTCCGGCCCCCGATAAAGTACTCGGGACGCGCAATTTCACGCGGCGACGAGTGTGCCGGTAGATGGGGCCACTGGAGTCGCGCTCCCAAGCGGGTCACGGATGTTGCGCGAGGGGTTGCGCCTCCCGATAGCGATCGAGGCGAGCGTCGTCGATTTTTCCTACGCTACGACGCGCAGCGCTCATTATGCTAATGCCCCGCAAATTGCCGGCCCTACGAGAACAATGCAAACAGAGAGCGGATAATTATTTGAGTGCGTATTGCTCCGGTGGGCTCGGCGCTTTATGCTAATTTTGTGCAGACGCGGTTCGCGCCCTTCCCGCCCATGGCCGACGAGCCGGCCTTAAACTCGATAGGGCCCCGGTACTTTGTTGACGGACGCGCGCCCAATGTTTCAGGTCCGATCTATTAGGGAAGTCGATGGCGGTACTTGGGCATAGCGCGATTAACCTTATCCTCTCATCCTCCATCCCCTCCACCATTCTCTCATTCTCCTCGCGAAAGAGCATAAATTATGCGCGAACTACCAAATAATAATTCACATTCTGGTTGGGTATTGTATGGGGATGCGCGCAAGCTCAAAATTAATCTAAATGCCAATCGCATTAAATTAGTGCGGTACGAAAAATTATTATACGTATTCAATTGACGCGCTGTTTGTCGATGCAATTGTGCTAACGAATGTTAGCGCCATTACTTTAAGCATTATTTAAAGATTTTAGCAACGTTCGCTTCATTACGAATAAGTTTAATCACGCGAGCGTTAATAATTTATAATGAGGTATGGCAGTTTCGTGTTAAGTTATACTTTGTAAAACATTTGCGCGAGTCTCGTTGGTCGAGGAATAGCCGAATTTCAAGGTGCGAAACTACCATAAGTACACTTTGCTATCGAGACATTCGTCGTCGAGTCGATGCACATCGCCTAGAGAGCAATAAAGGTGATCCTCCAGCCGAGCTTATTTACGAAGCCCAAGATGTTTGACGTAGGGCTAAATATAATCCCAAAACGAGGATATTAATAGTTATCAATGGCGGCTATGAGAAGGGAGGGGGGCCACGAGAAAACAAATGAAAAACAATGAAAAAACAATGAAAAAACAATAAAACAAGCTGAAAGGGCTTATATATAGTATGAAAAGAAAAACTCGGGAATTATTGAAGAAATAATTATGTAGGCTGGAAGTATTATTATAGGCGTTAATTTTGCCGCTCGCCAGCGTCGATATTATCAGCCGACTCGACGTGTCCAATTAGCGTGCGCAAAATTATGAGTGTGGCGCCGACTCGTTTAACCCTTTCAGAATCTGACAGATATCGACGTGACGCGAGCGACGATCATGAGCTAGACAGTCGCAATTAACGTTAACGATTCCCCGGAGGTCCGCCTCGGCCGCTAATTAATATAACCAGGAACGGCGATTGACAAGGAAACGCTGTCTTGTCCGCCTCTCGCGTATCTTGGTAATATGTCGATTTGCGAAGGTCGCTGGCGAAAATAAACGGACAATTACACAAATGTAATGTTTGGGCCGTTTGATGTTATTTGAATGGCGCGAGAGACGCGCCTAATTGGCCGTTAATTGCTACGGTCTGTTAGTTAGGACCACGAGCAGCCTCGAGAATCATATTGTTCGGCCAATCGATAAAATGTGGCCGGTTTGTCGATGGTTTCGCGCGCGACTCGCAGCAATTGCGATTCTTCCTAACGCGGAGCCACGCGAATAGCATCTCTACACGCCCTTGGCTCCATCCAATCCCTTCGCCCCCGCCTCGATCCACAAATAATAGCATCAATAATAATCTGTAGCGAGTGCGACGGCGGGGTATCATGGCTACAAACGCCAAATCATTTTCGTTTCTGTCGCAATTAAATATTAATCTGCCTAATTAGTAGTCGTGCATCATTTTGTTGCGGCAATCACGTGCGCATCGATAAATTCCCTTATGGATATTTCCGTGTCGCGCTGTCATGCACCACCGGGGGAATTAGTTACTTAAATGAATATCTAAGTATCATTAACAGTTAATGGCATTGTCGATTGAGTTCTTGAATGATATAGTTTAAAATACAATAGAATATGCGTGCAGTGCGCATAATGCCTGTTGGTTAGTTCTTTGTTAAATGTTCTCGTGCGCGTAAAGTATTGATAATCCTTTCGTATAGTATTCGATTTTCGAGAATGTAGAAAGCCGAGGGAGAAAAGCAATTTAATGACGTGGTAAATGATTTTTCGCTTCTTTTTCTTCTTTTTTTTTTACATAATGGATAGCCACACTCGCACGCATGCGCACACACGCAGATCTCGCAAATAAAAAAATGTTTTCAGCTTCAACGTATTTTGTACTACGATTATAATATTTCACTTGCAAATGCAACTCGTAAAGCAAAGTAGTTCTCCATTAAATTAAGAATATGCATTATGTAGTTGATGCAGAATTATTTTCAATTCTCTATCCTGCCATTCCTTAAAATTTCATCTTCCACGTCTTATATATTCTCAATATTTTTAAAACATTGTGTTTTTTTTTGTTTTTTTTTTTTTAACGAAAAATCATGAATAACTAAATGAGGATTACGCACATGTTTACGTGATCCGCAACTCACTCTGACGAGACTTATTCATCCGAAGAAATAAAGTCCGGAGCAATTACTATTTATAGTATTATCTTCTGCCTCTACTATTTCTCCTCTATGATGGTAGAAGGTCATCATTCATTACAAATGTAAACAATTATTTAGAGTTGTAAAAAGGAAATTAAAAAAAAAAACAAAACAAAAAATCAAATTAGTTTACGACACGTTAATTATAATTTGCGTAAATATTTTACTGCTTGTAATTGGAACTTTACATAGCTTAAATTGCATTATATTTCTGATATTTTTTTTGTCTACATTATTTTCTTATTTACTAGTTGTTATTTTATTTTCTTAATTTTTTTGGTAATTGCCATTTTATTTATTTATTTATTTGGCGTTTGTTTCATTAAACATAAATATTTATATTGACCAACGATATTGTAATTATTTACGTTTTCTTGTAAATTTACGGTACCTAAAGATAACGACGGATTTAGGGAATTATTTTATTCTTTGCCGCTGGATCCAAATTTAGAATAAGCGATGATGTTAGTAGATATTTATTTCGATGCCTCCCATTTTTAAAAAGAGAAGTAGATGTGCCATTTCTACGTTCTTCGAATAATATTCTCGTTACAGCATTTTATAAAATTATCTCAAACTTACGGGTATACATCCATCAGCTTTCTCTTCTTCTTTTTCTTCTCCTTCTTCTTCGAATAACGCGAATCATAATTCTTGAATGACATTCTTTTACGAAATATTACCTTCAAAACATTATCTTACTTTTAATTTTTCATTGACTTTGTTTCACATATAATTGGATGTAATCTATTAAATGGCTTGGTTTTCTTATTACAATTGCAGCCGAGAAAGCTAAAGAAGGTAAAGTATTTTGCATTCGAAACCTTTTAGAAATGTGATATTAAATGCCGTTACAATCGATTCAATAATCCTATGATGACTGCAGCACATCATCCTCGAGATTTCCTTAAATAAACTTTATAAAACAGATTGCAATTTTGTAAGACACACCAGTTATAAAACTGCTTGAGCATTGGCTTAATTGTTACATCGTTGATTGTTAAGGTTTTTACTTTCTTCATCGATTTATATCTCTTTTTTACTTTTTTTGCTTTAGCGAGCAAAATGTCTCTGCTATCAAAAGTAATTATATCTGATCCAATTTTTTGTAATTCTGTTTCTTAAAATACAACTTGTTTAAGCGTCTTGCTGTCAAGCCATTCTGTATGCCGAGGATACTTTCACTAACCTTCAAACGCGCATCAAATCAAACGCGAAATGATATTCGACCTCCCGTGTTGATAAACGCTTATTACCATGACGAGAGATGAAGCGAGAACTCAATTTCTGCTTTAATATATAAAATTTAGATGAAACTATCAAAAATTCTTACACGTAAATTAATACTATGTTATAAGTTTTATTACGGCTTCAGCAAGCTCTCGACTATCTTGCGCGACGGGACAGAAGCACACATACAATTGTCGCTCTCCCTCTCTCTCTATATATATATATATATATATATATATATATATATATATATATATATATATATATATATATATATATATTCGCGAACACTGGGTTAAATATGCTGGTAGGCACTGATAGTACGTCAACGTGTTAATGGAGCTATCAGTCAACACACATGGCTGACTGACGTCTCAATCAAATACCAACACACATTCCCGGGAGCTGTAATCGCGAGCTTGATTCTACAGCGCATTCGATCCATTCCCATCATGCAGATACACGTTATGAAGTTAATTTCATCACTAATTACATCTAACCCCTCCGCCCCCCGTCTCACACACTCGCACACTTTGACCCATTCCATGCCCCTCTTATCTTTTCGATTCCCTATCTTACCGGTATTTTATTCGTTCATTCTCCCGGGGAGAATCTATCTTTTCGATACTCATACACTCGGACACAGTTAATTCGTCAATAGCATTTTTAGCCTAACGAGAAGAAATACAATCACCCACATGCATGTGAATCTATTAGCTGTTGGTCCCATGCAATATCATCCTCTTCGTAGAAAACAATCGACCTTGTCGTCATTTCATTTTCCGTATTTTCCATTTCTACCATTCTTTAATCGGCATGGAATGAACCACGGCCTTAAACTCGCCAGTTACGTACTCCCTTGTTTTTAAAAGTGTCGGACTTGGTTAATGGCGAAGGTAAAACCCACCCGAAACAGACAATTAGAGTTAATTAAACTCGACAACGATTTTCTTGTCGTCCCCATCGAAAGCGCCACAGGCGTCAGAGTATATTGTACGGCAGATTACTAGTCGGATTTATTAAAAGAGGAAAAAGGTGCGAAGAGCTCGTGAAAAAGGAACGACGCAAACAATTAACGCCCAGCAAACGTCATACGCCCTGCCGAGGAGAGGAGACGTCGATGGCTTTCGTCGGAAACAATTTATCCGTGCGAAATTTACGCGTCGGGACACTTGAATGCGCTGCCATCGACGCCGAGTTGTTCCGCATGCAAATTTGTTTTAATGTCAGATCGGGGGGGGGGGGAAGATGTGTGCGTGTGTAAGACGTTGGGATGTAAAGAGGGGAGGTGGTGGTGGTCGTGGTCCTAGCTACGAGGACTGCAACGTACAACGAATAAGAAAGAAAGGGAAAATGCGAAAGAGCGGGGAGACTCTTGGCTCGATGCTCGCTGGACCCGTGTAAACGCTCGTCTTCCGCCCAACCTAATTTCTTCGGTACCCACGGACCTGCCCACGCCATTTTAATTACTGCCAATTGTCCGCCGGAGCACGAATTATGTTATTTCGTTATACGAGTCCGCGTCGTGCAGGGCGAATTTGCACCCGAATCCTCTGGGACGACGGGGTACGGAAGAAGAATTCGAGCGCTCGGAAAAGTGGCGCGAGATAGACGGCGCACACAAGCACGAGCTTATTTAAGATGTAAATTTGATGCGCGATATTTTTCCGGAAAAGACACTCGTACACCTTCTCTCCTTTTGATGGCTCGTGAAAAATGAACGAGCCTGGGGATACAGCTCTCTTTTCCTGCGACCCCCCTCTCTTTCCTTCCCAACGTCCCTTCTTCTCTTACGGCGCAATAAGCGCACTGCGTACAGCAATGGAAATAATAAAATGCGGATATTACATAAATTAGACTTGCGTGGAATTTTAATGCACGTGAGGCTCGACTAATGCTGTTGGACTATCGAGTGGACGATGGAGTGGACGATCGAGTGGACGATCGAGTGGACGATCGAGCGCTCGGTAAACGCAAGCTGTTCGATTTGTCCGGCTACCTGCCCCTCTCCCCTCTCCCTGTCGCTCGTCGCCTCAGACAAGGAGCGTCCGATCGCGAAAGTTACGGGCCGAGTCGTAAAAAGCGATAAGCAAATTGAATCAATCCCAGTTGCTCGTTCAACAAATCGAATTTACAAGCATTTCCGTTAAACGCTTGGTGATGAGTGAAAAGCGGTGGAAAACGATGACGTTGGAGCGAGCGAGCGCCGGGGAAACCGGTTCGGCAAAATTAACTACGGCCACGGACGCGTTAGTGACGGTGATGATTTTTATATTGCGCGCGTAAGGTTATGGAATTTGTAGTGGCAGCGCCGAAGTTAAGTACGTTAGTCGTTGGGAACTTGTCGTTTGCTTATCGTAGTATGCTTGGATAACGTTGCCCATTACTTCTTAAACGAGCTTACGGGATTCGGATTCTGGGATAGGTGATCACGAAAACTCGCGCAGTGCCTTCGGTTAGTGCTTATAAAATATTTCTTAATATAATTATTGTTATTCGTTGGTGGTGGATCGAGGATAGTTTTGAAGTTGTTTTTAATAGGGCGCTGATTAAATTTGCGCTCGTAGATGTATGTCTTGAGAATATTTGAAGAAAGGAAATGCATTAAAAATTGTAAGCGACTGCCATTGCAATTTTTGGAATATCTAAACATTTTTGATGATTTTTCCTTTGTAATAATATTTATTTTTCAATTTATCTCAATATTTTCAAAGAAACACAGCTGTCTTAGCTTCTGTAGTTGAACGTAGATAAACGTAGATGTTATAATTTTCAAAATTTGAAAGTCACACATCATTTTTAAAAAGGCACCGGGAGCCCGTATTATATAAATGCGACAATGAAGAATACATTCGTTGCTGTGATTAGGTAAGTTAAAACGATTTAAGGATTTATTGTTACGCTAAATTTTAAAAGCACTTAAAAGCTTTTATAATTATAAAGACAAATAAACAAAAAATCATCTCTAAACTACTCGCATTATAATAATGAAAGTTTACATATGGTTGTATGATGGATTGAATTTTTGTTCTTGTCACCTATGAGATAATACTACTATTATTTAAAATTATTATATTGAATTAAAGGAATGTTTAAGAACGTTTGTAAAAGAAGTACACAAATAAAAATCATTCGTTAAATCAACATCATGCTGTAGGCAATATTCCAACAAATAATTATTCTACGGAAGGATAAAGCTATGCGAATGCTGAAGTGTACCATGAATCCTATTTATATAATATAATAAGGAAGTACATAATGATGAGTATGAAAAATGCAAAATATCCGATGGTATTTCTAATTGAATTACAAATAATTATTTTGTTATCATTACGAGTAAACAGAGTTTTCTACAAAGTTTTTATCCCCCCCTCCCCATTCCGATTTCTAAAATCCTTAATTGAGCGACTACGTTATACATGAAGTTGCTATTTCTTTAAATTTTTAACCGCATTTCTACCATTTTGTGTCGAAATAATTACAAAACAGTAATCGCTGACATTAGGTCCCCGTCAATTTATTTGCTTTTTTATATGTGTGTGGGGCTTGATTTTGTGCCGGCAATGTATTGTACGCTATTAAATAATTAAGAAGGCTAATGCAGTCTTAGAATTACTCTTACGCATTTATTATCTATTACAGAGTCGCGTTATTGCAGTGAAAGAATGGAGGTTTCTTATTCTCTCTCTCCCCCTCTTTTTTTTTTTTTTTTTTTTTTTTTTTTTGAAAGTTGGGTAAAAAATCTCTCCTTCTTTTACTTGTAGTTCTCACTTTGTTACTTACTTACTTACTTATGTTCTTACTCCACTTAGTTTAATCGCTCGGCCTGGTCGCTCGCTATCCCCTTACCCCTACTACACTCCACTTGTTTTTCCGCCTTATCCCCTGAGGCTAATTCATTACTTAATTCCGTTAATTCTCTCCTTCTTCTCTCCTTGCATTTCACTATTCTCTCAACCCTTTCTAGCGTATACCTTGGCCAACCTCATTAAGCTCGTCTACTCGCTAATTAAAGTAATTGCTAAATAAATTGCAATTACACTAATGGCCCGCGATTCATTGGGAGCCATCGTCGCTTAAAATAATTTTTTTTTCATTTTTTTTTTTTTGTATTTTTCTTTGTATTTTGCCTTTTTGTTTTTGGTTTGCTAAATTACTAATCGAGTTCTTTTTTATTTACTTTCAATTATTCCAAGTAGTCGTTGGAACCGATTTTAAACTGATCGAAAAAAATAACGGGAACCTTAAAAAAAATGGGGGAAATAAATCTTTTGTAGCTTGCTACGAAAAAAAGGGGGGTGGGGTGGTATGGGGTGACTTTAGCGTGAAATATCATGGCAGGCAGATATAAAATGTTACAGAGTAATATCGGTTTATTGACTGTAAGTTTTTAGAATATGTACAACATTTGGCGGCACGAACGTACATTTTTATGTTTAAATCGAGTGATGTATTTTTAAAAATATTTTTTCCATATTTTTGCAAATACAATCACGGAACTAGTCCAATACACCTGGTCAAACATATGGCTGGGCTTTGTGCAAGGTAGAAAAGAAATTGAATGTTCGATATTTTTTTTTTTTTTTGCTATATGGAATATTTGTGAAATCGAATGTGCAGTGTAGTTTTACGCTTGGCCATGCGAGACACGTAATGGGCTTGATTGGTTTTTAATTACCATAGGAACAAAAATTTGAAAGATCGTGCCGAGTCTTTGATCTGACTATTCATATTTCTCTAACGGGAAGTTCATGTGCTCGGTAGCTAGTAGTAGTCACTGACTTTTTGTTTACCAAGAAGCGTTTGTCCGATGTTGGCCGGTACGGTTTTATTAAATAATTTTAATCCCACGTATTAACTATGCTATTTTAGCGTTCACTTTTTGAATTATCGCACCAAGAAAATTGACTGCCTCTCGCTCATCCTTTCTTGCGTCATCGAGCTTCGCTACTTGCACTCCAGGATTGCCGCGCTTCTTTTGCTCAGCTCGTTCCCTTGTTTAATATAACAACGCAATATCCGGGCTAATGCGACGAGCAATTTTAATATGCTTTTCTGTATTTGAAAGCCATGACATGGCTTTCATTGGATCTTCGTACTGTTCATCGGCAAATTAAAATATATCTTGCAGCGCTATGAACATTTTCGTGAAAGGATGGTTGTATGCAAAATTAATTATCGAAGATATTACAAGCATCGAAACGTCGAACACGCTCATTGAAAATGATTGTAATTTTGATTATTTTTGGAAGCGCGTGCCTCCTGATAATAAAGGCCCCCCGTATATTATTCATTTACACCAACCGTGCATAAATACATCATGCTGCAATACCCACACTAGCGCCCGCACTGGCTGTGTGCTTCGTTGGAAAAAAAAAAGAAAGAAATTGCACCCTCCGTAATAACGATTGCAGCTGATAGAAAAATAAATACAAGCACCGTAAGCCGCAAATGAATAGTCCCGGCCTACCAAAGAAAAACGGTCACCGCATTGAAACAGACAGAGAGAGAGAGAGAGAGCGAGAAGGGGATAAGTGTCCCGCGATGTTCGTCGGAGCTGCCGAATGCCGAATGGGGTTAAGAGGGTGAAGGAGACGAAGGTGCAGAACCCTCGAGATGGACCACTTGAAATGAATCGGACAAACGAACAGACGCGACGAGTATAATTCCGCGTTAAGCAGTGCTCGTAGGGTGTAACCTTCTCATTCGCTCGCTCTTGCAGTCGCTCTTACGTTCGCCAGCTCGCATTCGACACCTGCCAATTCTCACAGCAAAATGTTATCCGGAGCGTAAGAGCCGTTCTGTAAAATGCTTTTCAGCCATTATCGCCACGACCTTCCAAGCAAATGCTCTTATTATAAGTAGTTGTCGCTGAGACGTCAGCCTATTATTATTGCGTGAATATACGGGACGAGACTCATAAAAATGGCATTGTTTTTCATCGATGTAGATGTTGATCCCCAAGATGGGAATTCGTTTTCGTTTCTTTTTTTCTGATTAAGCTGAAAAACATTACACATCCTCGCTAAAGCTTTCATGCTGACGTTAGAACTTTGTAGTCCCGAAGCCGATAAATCGACTCTGGCGAAGAATTATATTATTGGAAAAATTACCATACTCGCTTGCTAAGGAAATCATTGCATAGCCGTAAAAAAAGAAAAAAAACAAACAAAAAAAAAAACAAAAATAAATAAATAAAAAAACAGTTAAAAATACGGAACAGATCTTATCGCGTAGGAGGGCAATTCTTTTATTGACGGCACGGGATGGTGGAGTGGGGTAAGGTGGGGATCCTTTGCGGCTGAGTATATTTAGTAAATATAAGAGCTCTTATATAGTAGAGTAATAACAATGATCCGATGCATCTTCAAAAGAGTATTAACAATAGTGTAGGGCTACATTTGAAAATTAAAGCACGTAAAAGACGAGGCTTACGTGGGACGGTTATATGGTATGGTAAATGTTTGGGCTTTGTCGAACGAGGCGTTACCTTATGGTGGGCCAGATTACGCGCGGTAGATCTGCGAATAGGAGGATGATACTTTAAATAAACTCCGTATATGTTTAGCGCTTGACTGTACGCGTATAATGTAACTCGTCGTAGCCGTGAAGCATCTACATCAGCGCGCGCACACGCACAAACACAGAAATGCCTATTCGTTCGTATATTTATATATGTATATAAGAATATGCGTATATTCGCGTAGAGGGAGATGGGGTCCACTCACAAATGATATCTCCATGTTCTTGCGAGGAATATTATATGTCAATACGACGGCGCTAAGCGGCTTACGAGGGTGCATTGTCCCCTCGAGACAAGCACGAGGCCAGGATGAGATGGAGGGTGGTGGGCGGAGGGTGTAGTGGAGTGGGGGGAGTTGGAAGTCGAAGAGAGAATGAGTAGCAGTTCGTGGATTACCTTCAAATGTCGGAGAACCTATGCCTCGCAAGTACAGCGAGTTTTCTCGTTTCACCAAATGAAACCGTCTCCCGGCACATCCGCCGACCCCCACTCACCCATTCAGCCGTAGAATTATTACGGAATTGATGCGGAAATTCGGGAGTGTGATTTTCGTATTTTTCAGAGCCGTAAGAGCGAGGCGATAAAGTCCGGGGCTCCTTCACGGCTCTGCCCAACCGTCCAAGTTAAAAGGATGACGTTGCGAGGCAGACAAAGGTACGCTTTCACGACAAAGGGAGACTTTGCCTCATTGCAAACTCACTTGACACGAAACGAAACCGTTCTATTGCGTGATATTTGCCAGTGCTTAATATTTTCAACAAACAAGCTAAGTGCCTCTAAGTGATGAGTGCACAGAGGGAACCGGGTAGTAGACAGAGCGAGCGAGCGAGCGAGAGCTCTTGCATTCTCCTTTGAATCCGCAGTTTACATATTAGTTAACAAAGTATTCACTTTTCTCGTTCACTTCCTCTGTGTGTACGCACGTTTGCGTGTGTGTGCACGCGCCAAAACGAACCTTCTCTAATCATAAGTGCTTCGGCTCCACGTTGCTATTTGCTCACGATGTACCATTTGATGGATAGAGTCAATTGTGCGATTGTCCAGCTTGAAAAATTAGTCGTCCAAATAGCGAAGATTACGGTTATGAATAATGAGCCATAAATATCGAATAATGGCCGAGCGCAAATCCATTTAATCCCCTAACCGTTTGCAAGCCTCTCCACATCTCAATTCTATTGCCGAAGTATTGTGCTCGTGGATTTGTAAAATGGAACGTAGGTTAAAGTCACGAGCAAACACGTTGGAATGATTTTTGTTGGAATCATTGTGAGGCCCGTGTTTGTCCATATACGCGGAAATTCTGTTTCAGATATCTGTGTTTCGAGCGGCCTTTTCCGGGGGTGGGACGTGTGGGCGGGACCAAGGGACTTGATCATCGTTCTTGTATAAACATTCACTCTTATCACGGCATTGGCTAATGGAACGTTGGAGATCCCGCGCGCATGATTGCGCCGTGTCAATGTTTGCTCTCCCTTACGAAGTTCCACTCGTGCGTCCACAGGGCGCTTAAAATAATCTTCCTTTCCTTTTAATTCTTCCTTTTTTTTTCCTCTCCCCCACCCCTTCCTGGCTGTCGTTCAACCTGGCCAAGGTACACGCGCTCCGGACGTAGTCGCGGTTGCAAAGGGACAACGCTTTCGAATGTGAGGATACGGTCTATTTGACATGTCCTCGTTAAACGTAGAACATCGATTTTGACGTTTGACCGTCTCTCGTCGTCTCTTTATATTAGATACTCGGCAGTATTTATATGGGAATTGCGTTGGTGTTGCTGCTTCGAGCGGTGATTCATTACTTTTTTTATTATCAATTGATTAGCAAGTATTTGATTGGATGATTTGCTGTTTACTTCGGCGAGCGAAAATAAATATTAAACGCGAGAAATTAAAATACAATGTTACCGTACTAGATGGTGAAAGAATGGCGTCTCGAAAGGATCGAATATGTTTTACCGTAAGCGAAGAAGAAGAAATTAACGATAAGAGAGAAAAAAGGAGAAAAATATAAAAAAAAACAACGAAAAAAAGAGAGAGAAAAGAGAAAATTGTTTCTTTAAAAAACATATAAATACTCGCTTAATTTATGCTCGCATCGATGTTGCTCATTAACCTGAAATAATGTATTTTAGCGAAACTCTGCAACATGTAACTAGTTAGCACTAATAATAAGTAATCTTACTCTTAGCGTAGGGAATTATTGGCTGCATGGAATTTTTATTGGAGCTAATCTTTAAAGCTAAAACTTTTTGCTCCATTTGCTTTTATATAATTTATCCTCGTTTTCATCATCTTGATCCAAGTCGTGCAGGTAACGTTAGATGCAGCCACTTAGCCACTTTAATTTCACAATAAAACTTGAAAATACTCGCCGACTAATTTATCCTTACACATTTACATTCGTCATTATGGGTGAACGCGTACTTTGCTTGAATAGCGGTTGGGTTGGAGGTATGAGTAGGGGTAAGGGGTGGGCGTATTAAGAAAATGAAGATGCGGAGAAAATTTAATTATAACAGTTCGTACCGGTAGCTCGCGTCCACGGCGTTTGTTATAAATAATACTCAAGTACATAAAAGTATAAGGGCGTAATTTTGTTGGAAGGTAATAAGAGGCTGACACGAGGTTGCGGCGAGATCCTCACACGAGAAATAGGTCTATCATTATTTTCTAATTAGGACATTATTCGTTAAACGCCAAGTGTATGCGTGCAACTTGGATACGACGATGAGCAGGTGCTCTTGGCGCAATTAGTACGTTGGCGAATATACGCACGAGTGTGCAATTTACGCCTGTCCCTAGGACCGAGAAATTCGCAAACCCGTGAATTGTTCCTGTAAATTCAGTTAAACGCACTCCATTCTCGTCGATTAGTTACTTTTTTCTTAGCGACCTCCACGTTGAAAATAGAATATTAATAGGTAATTTAGGTAATATTAATGGGCGCATAGTGTCGCAAGGAAAGCCGCGAATCCGCGTGGCGTTAAGCGAGTGCGTCTTGTGAATAAATTCCGCATTTCATCTTGTCCCGTCTCGCTCCTCGCCACTACAAATACTTCCCAAACTCAATATTTGATGTATGCGCCTCAATGACGAGGACGGCCAGGAAAAGATTATTCGGCCGATACATAAGTTTAGCACGACGTGCGATCTTATACATCCTTCCCACCCCACATTACACGCCAAGCTTTCTCCCCTCCCCACGTCCACCTAACCCTCCCGGCACTCACTCAATTCAATGAATTTAGCATTAATATGTAATTCGCGGCCTCGCCCTACTATTTTTTAATTAATAATTCATAAGTACGCTATGGGTGGGCCATTTCAAAGTCATCCTAGTCTTCGTCATCGTTGTCGTTCTGGCACTTAATATGTTCGTTTATCTTTTTTCCTTTCGGGTGCGTGTAATAAGATCGCTTTAATGTTGTAATAACATTATTTTCACGTTGATTATCACAATTTCTCATTTATTATACACAATCAACCGTTCACGCTCAATGATTGGCTTCGTTGGACCATTGTTTTCCATAAAAACAAATGATTCAAAGACATCCTTAGTTTTTTCATCTACTCGTCTAACTAATACTAGTAACTAATCGTTGTAGTGGAGAATTATAAAGAGAATAAGTGGAGAATCGTAATATTAGCCATCGAAGGGGATTTCGAGATTGTGATTGAAAAAAATGCAGCAGCGATACTTTGCATATTGAATTATAGGATGTATGATATATAGACAGAGAAAGCATGAAAGCATAAAAGCGGTGACAAGGAACTTTAACTATTTTATTAATATATAAAAACTATTAATGAAATAATTATTAATGCACTTAACATTTACGTATTTCAAAATGTTTATTTGTTATATCATATTTTAAATAATGTTGTAAAAATTCAAGAATGAAGTATGTAAAATTTCATTATGTGTCTGACTGTCTCTCTGTGTGTGTGTGTGTGTGTGTGTGTGTACGCGCGCGCGCGTGTGCATATAGCAATGTCTGATATAAAAATATTTTAAATTAATATTTATGTCCCATCGTTTTCATTAGCGAAACAATTTTATTAAACAATTTGAAATTTAATTTAAACTCAATTACTAAACATATCATGTACTTGTTGCTTATACTGATATTCGATACCCGATGTATAAATGGATAAAATTTTCTTTCAGTTAAAAGGCTGTATAATGAATTTTGTTGGAAAACGATTATTTAAAGAAGTATTAATTATATATACATTTATTATCTGCTTTCTGTAAATCTGTAAAGCCGTCTACAATGTTTATATATACTCATTTTTGTTGTAAATATCATAATGATTTTTATAAGAAAATTTATTCATATTATAAATACAGTCGAGCACTTGTGATCACGTAATCATGATATTTTAATCGGCGTAAAATTTGTTTCTTTAAAAGGCTTTTTATGTACAATTGAGAAGGAAAAAACATTTCCGGGATTATGTGTGATAGCAATTTCAAAATTGAAGTTTGGCAATCACTGTATAAGTACAAAGTCGTTGAAGTATATTTAATAAAAGTTGTAGAATTGTAGAAACATTTTTTAGCCATTGAAATTTATTTTCAAGTATAAATTTTTGTGTGACTAATAATTTAAATGTATAGCATCAGGAGCAAATAAATTCGTGGTTACAATCGATAGGACGCTGGATATATTGTTGTGATGGAATGATTTAAAAAACACACGTGACATTCTTGTTTTGAATCTAGCACGAGTACTTTTCGTATAAAAAAAAAGGGAAAAAAAGTGAGGAGCTTAGGAATGCTATTGAACAAATTCGTTTCATGTCCGCGATACATTTCACGTACTTTAGTATAACTAACCATTATATACATAGCTTAAGTTCATATTTATCGACAACGCTTAACATGATGATTTTTTCATCTATATTAATGACTGGCTGCATCAACTAAGAATTCACTCGGAAAATATTCACTCTACTTTAAGTGCCTACGCGTACGCTGCGTATCAATGCACATGTGCTGGCGATGAACTGTTGAAATAAATAGATTGACAGAGACGGTCTGATAGTGGTGTTGGGATGGCATGGTGCGGAGGTGGTCGTGGGGGGGGGGGGAGAGAGACGGAGAAGGTCAGAGTCAGAGTCAGAGTGTAAATAATGAAAGGAATGCGGTGTAGAGAGGAGCGAGAGAGAGAGAGAGAGAGAGAGAGAGAGAGAGAGAGAGGGAATTGTCGGATGAGGAGGGAAGAAGAGGGATGGGTCGAGGGTGGGAGAGAGAAGAGGTCAGAGGGAGACGGGGAGAGAACCAGATGAAACAGATATCAAATTGTTCGATCAGTGTACGAGTACGACAAAGAGTTTGCGAGTGTACGGGAAAGGGATGGAGAATTCGTGCCGGAAAATTGAATTTAGCACGAGGCTTTGTGAAATGAAACCTGGCTGAGCCGCTGCCATTAACAACGATAAAAATAATCCAATCCGACGTTTGTTTGATCTATCAGCGACTACATTTTTCGAAATATGTTGTAGCGATGATCATTGGGATTTAGTAATTGTGAGAATAAAGCGTGAAATATGGAACGCTAGTATTCGCCGAAATGTCAATTTGACGAGGGTGAAATAGTGATTCGTAAAAGGAAAAAATGTGTTTGTTACCAGCCAGCTATTAAGTATTACGTCTGGTTTGTTCGTTAAACCTCCCCCCAGATGGCCTGATTTTTTCAAATGTACGAAAATTGCACTATTTACGCATTGCGCTACGTGACATTCGTCCGCGACGTAAGGTTACTCGTCACTTTATTTGCATCTCGATTCACGAGTGATATTAACGTAAGACTTCGATCAACTTAAGCTCCTCTTCTCCACTATTACGCGGTACGTTACGTCGTCTTGAATTTATTTAACAGTCGTTAGCGAATTAGCGGTTAATTAATGACCAATAGGCACATAACAAGTATAAAATTGGCCCCGAAGAGATAAATTCTTCCTGTCCTTTATTGCCGCGCGAAGACAAATTTCTACGTTACTCGTGTACAATCCTTGTAGCAGCCTTAAATATTTATAACGGGGCCCGGCGTCATTCTTCATATAGTTCATGCGTAATAACGCATAGTAATAGTAGCGCGCAATGATGGCAGACGAAAACCCAAGGCGCACTCGAATGTATTGCCACGTGGATGTGGGAGTCGATGTAATCCCGGTGCGTTAGAAAATATTCCGCGTCGGATATAAAGACGCGTGGCTCTGGCAGGAGGAAGAAGAGCCGCGCTTCTTTAACGGCAGAGGAGTGCCGTGGCGTTAGCGGGGGAGTTGGGCATTGGCGTCTAATCGTCGCTTTATTGCCCAAATAAAACGGGAGTCGAAATTCGCACGAATATATTCCACTGGGATCACGCAACATTAAGCGCCAATGTTTCAGCGGATGGGACGTGTTTTTCGGGTAGAGGCTCGGCTACGTTTTTACTCGTTGAGGATAATGCCGCCGCTGCTCCTCGACATTTTATTTTTCGCAGAGGAGCCGCCGCACGCACTCGTTGATCGTTCGCACGATGAATCGTGCGAGCAAGCGGCTTTTGTGAGATTTTTATCCCTATTTTTTTTTCTTATCCCAGTACTCCGGCGCTTGCACATTTTGCTCTGCTGCTGAGTCGGTCGGCGTGGCTGTGCCCGCGAGTTCGGAGAAATAAGACGTCGAGGTAACTAGCGCAGGATTTAAGCGACGGACGTTACGAGCAAAAATTTTTCTATGGAAGGCGAAAAATTCAGTCGAATTATGAGGAGATTACACGCGCGTATGGGCGCTCGGCTGCTTTTCCTTTTTGCGTCCAGAAGTGTCGCGGTGCTCGGCCGCAGATACCGACACGAGTGTTGCTATTTTTTTTTTTTTTTTTTTGTAAAAAATAACAAAAATTATTCTTACCCAGTTAGCCTCGAGATTCGACAATTAGTCAAATGCATTAATATAATTATTTAATTATTGCGTGGAGCTACGTAGTGCTTGAAATTGTAATGCCGGCCATAAAAATATGGGATTTACGACGAATTATTACGGGTGATTCGCTATTAATCATTATCGGTATATGTAATGAAGTTTTCGTAAAAATGTTGACGCATGATTCCATAAAATCTTATGTGTAATATTATATATGTAGCCAATCTACCATCTTAATATATATATTCTTCGAGCACAGAGAAATGTATTTAAATTCGCAACAAAGAGGGACGAGGACGAATAAGCCGCGCGAACGTAATTTTCTCGCAAAATTATTAAGAAATTCTGAATTAAAATTACACCGTATTAAATGAAAATTATGTACGTAATGTTTTGATAAAGGCGAGTCAACTAATAGTGTAACGTTGCAGTTGAGGTTATGTATTATTAAATTCCGTCACGATTCTTATAATTCCATATAAATTGATATACAGTGTTTTTACGTTAAAACTTTTAATTCGTCAGTGATGCAGAACTTATACATTATAATCTCGTAGTTAATCACTCGTGCTTAAACCAATCACTCAACCTAGCTTCCATTTTACAAACATGTTATTCAATAATTACGTTCTCTCTTAATATTGGAATATTACAACATTGGCGGTGTAACGGAAATGAGTTAATTCTAGCCGTTTATAAGCAGCGATAGCCGGCATGGAGCAAATATAAAAAATTATTGTATTTAATTTGCCCATGGCATTGCTTGGCACATTTTCAGCAACTTTGCCGATAATAATTATAGAAAAAATATTTCTCTCTTCTCTCTCTCTCTCTCTCTCTCTCTCTCACTCTCTCTCTCCTTGCATTTCGACCGGCCTCGTAAAATAGCTGTATTTTGTTTTTAATAAAAGGACACAGGTTGCTGTATAATAAGTCGAAAGCTGTATTTCACGGGCTGCAAATCCGCATCAAAACGTCAGCTTCATAATTCTCAAGCTAACAGTTCGAATTAAATCAAACTTTAATGAGGCGCGCATCACAAGGCGCGCGCTCAGCACAAGAAGCGTAAAATATTTCACGAAGCATTGGCCACGTTTAAGAGAGGCAAGAGACTTGTTGGCCGAGTTCAAACACCGTCACTTATTCATTCCGTTCGTTTATTAAAAAACTTTTACTGCGAGCGCGCGCGCGCGAATCGCGGCCTTAAATTTAAACATCACGCCAGAAATATAGAAAACGGCTGCATAATTCACGGAATTCGGACAGCCTGCACTGCGATACCTGGGGCATGTGCTTAGAAAATAAAGCCCCTGAGAAAACTCGCTCACTTGACAGGAGCCAAATAGAGCGAGTTCATTAGTAATTCAGAGCGGCCCGGACGTCTGCGCGTCTAGTCCACCGGACGTCAAAACTTCGAGAAACCGGCGCTCAGTCAAATATCTCCGTATCGCGGCGTCGTTTTGTATTTTTGACTACGCGAATAATGTAAACGCGATCCGTACATTCACTTAACCAATACGAGCGAGCAATTATTGAATTTCGCGCTCATTTTGAATTTTCGGTACTTTTGCCGCTCTTTAACTGCTCTCTCCGCTCCCCCTCATCCGTCTTACTCCCCTCCTACTTCTCTCGTTCCCCTCCCCCTCCCAAAATCTCTCCCACTACCGCCCCAACCACCGCCCCCATCATCACCCCCATTACCCCCATCACCCATCGCTCTCGTACTCACTTTTTTGTTTCGTTCGGTAGGTATCCTCGATAATATTATACTTGCAAATGGCGCGTATTTTAGCATTTTGCTGCTGGGGCCACGTGAATTCCTGACTTGGCGCGATTCGAGTGCATAATCATTAACATTATTTCATGCGTGATAAAATTTCACTTTATTTTACAAATTCACGTCACTGGTAGATTTTTCGATAATATTAAATTCTCTTTAAAAGCCGCAGCGGTTTATAATTTTTCTTTTATCCTTTTTTTTCTTATTTTTTTTTTTTTTAATAAAGCACCAAGAAGGCTATTCTCTCTCTCTCTCTCTCTCTCTCTCGCTCCCGCTCATTGTTTCTCTGTTTTATAAAGGTATTATTATAAATGTGGTATACTTAACATTGACACAATACTCATTGTGAATGCCAGGAGAATAAGGAATGAAAATAAAGAGAAAACGAAAAATCAGGCGAATCAATAGTATTCGTGAGTGAGAATCGAGGCGCAGAGAGAAAGGCTCGTGTCGTCTAAAATACACAGCGTCGAGAAATGATTCGCGTGCTTCGAGTTGCCTTGTTCTTTTTGCATTGTTCGCCGAGTATAAGTCCTGCCCCCTTCTATACCTGGCGATTTCTTCTTAAATCTCTCCTTCTCCCCCCGTTTCTCTCACTCTCACTCACTCTCACTCACTCTTTCTCTCTCACTCTGTCTGTCTGTCTGTCTGTCTGTCTGTCTGTCTGTCCGTCTGTCCGTCTCGTATCTCTCCTACCCTCGTCCCTCCCCCTCCCGCTACCCCATCCCTCGCTCGCTCAATCTCATTCTCACTCGCACTTTCTCTCTCTCTCTCTCTCTCTCGGTTTTACTTGGCCTCTCTCCGAGGAAGCAGGGGCTCGATGCTAGCTGGCTGGCCCGAAAAGCCCAAGGCGCTTTCCACCAAACGAATGCACAACCATATACCAGCTGCGCGCTCTCTACTTACCTTGAAATGAATCAAGTCTCGGCTTTCCGGCGCTGGGCAGGTGCTTATTACCTCGGCGACTTGCCTCCCCTGTAGGAGGTGCGCGCAGAAGGCTGCTGCCTCGGGTCATCCTGGCGTTTGCGAGGACGAGGCCTCTTTTATCGCTCGGTATGGATCCGAGCGATGCTCCTCCGCGTCCTCGTATCTCGGATGTGCATCTCGACTTTGTTACTTTGCTCGCGTGCGCGCCAACGTCGCGATTAGTCGTGCCACGCGCAGGAAGTTGCCAATGTTCCGGCAGTCGCGATTAGATTTCCATTTTATTCGACGCACGTGCGCCTGTAAATCACGGACACTTGACTCGGTGGTTGGTTGACTTGGTTCCGCAAGGGGGCCACCGGGCGCTCTTATCCTTTATTTATTTCTCGAGTTCGTTTAGCTAGCGCGATGTCGCTCAAGGAGAAGCTGCGACAAGGTTATCGATAAGCCCGCATTTATCTCTTCATATTATGCAACATTAATTTCGCGACTCGATA
This sequence comes from Ceratosolen solmsi marchali, assembly GCF_000503995.2. Lineage (NCBI taxonomy): Eukaryota > Metazoa > Arthropoda > Insecta > Hymenoptera > Agaonidae > Ceratosolen > Ceratosolen solmsi. Next base: position 7,088,161 of record NW_011948425.1, on the reverse strand, counting down.
ATCGTCCTTTGAGAGTTTTAAGGTTCGATAATTACTCGCGGTATCTAGCAGTAGCTGACGCTTTCCTCGAATGGGCGTTCCTGTTCACGCTAATGAGCCACCGCGGAAAATCGCATCCCGTAACGCGAAATGACGCAAAATAGAGATAAACGAATTACGAAAAGAATAGAGGAATGGAGAAATGATAAAGATAAAGGACGAACGCATAATTATCGAAGCGAGGCGCGCGCGTTCTTGCTGCTGCCGGATTGTTCCGCTCCGTCTTTATTCATGTATGTGGAAGTATCTTATTACCCGCTGTGAAGACCAATAAATAATAGCCACGGAGAAAGGCCGTAAATAAAAAGTGACAATTCTGTGCAATGTTCCGTCTGTAGTAGTTGTAGGAGGAGTCTGACTGGGGGGGGGGGGGCATTGATATCGGAAGTGCTTGATCGATTGGTCGTTGAAAGGGGGTGAGGAGGTAAGAGGTAGAATAGTGTGCTCTTTAGCTGTGCTTGAAATCGCGAAGCGGCGACGTCGAGACCGTGACGGGAGTAAGTTGCCGGGGCCCATTGTCTTGGGGCCCGTGGATATCGCGGGGTCGTGCGAGGTTGCGCGCATACCGATCTCCCTATCTCGCTCCCCGAGCATCGGTCGCCCCCCCTCCCCCACATCTCGCTCCATAGCTACCCCCCCC
>NW_011948425.1:7084901-7087437 GCF_000503995.2 Ceratosolen solmsi marchali | reverse complement strand
CAGACCCTCCCCCTTTCCTACACCGTCCCGCCGCATAAACATGTACGACGCTTGACATTAATGGTCGTGTCTTCGAAAATGCCTCTTGCGGATTTTACTGTGCGAGCTATGCTAATTTACCCTTGCAAATTATATTGCTGGATTTTACATTTTGTCCCGCGCAAGCCTGCAGCTTCAAAACTAACTAGAATAATGACGCTGTTAAACTTTCTTATTTTTCTTCTTCGGCTCACCTCACCTTATCCAGCTCCTCCCCTCCTCCCTCCCCCCATCCCGCCCATCGCCATCCTCCACCCCCTTTCGCTCCCCTCACCAACCGATTGTCTCTCGTCTCTCTCGTCTCTCTCTTCTCTCTCTATCTCTATCTCTCGATTAACATTGTCATTTTATTTTTACATTGGAGATGACCTTTGGGACGAATCCTGAGCATTTCGGTGGGTATAATTGTGCTAAGTTAGCGGGACCTGCGGTAGGAGAAGGCATAACTGGCGCTATAATCGGGGAAATCAATGTGCGTAAAACCGTCCTTTCGCTTCTATCGATGCTGCCTGCTTATGACAAGAATGCCTCGACGACAATGCGACGGACATTTGAATCGTAAATTTAATTCTATTCGTCCTGGTGATTAATATGCGGGAATTTTGGAATTTCAAAGATGCGAGTTTACTGTAAGACAAGTCGATAACACCGAAACGTTTAACGCACAACTTTCGCCGGGCCATTAGTGGCATTAGAAGAGCGTATAAACTCGTCCCATTAATAATTCGAGTCTCGTGATTTATCGTCACAAGAATCTCTTATCGATCGCCAGCTCGGCAGTACGTTTATTAGCCGAAGAAAATAGGCCGACATCGCTTGAAAACGATTGCTCTTCCCAGTGCCAATAATTTTTGCACGGAGCCGAGTTTGGCAATTAAGGGACACCTGTAATTAACCGGCACCAGATTCCTATCGACGCGTTAGTTGTGTCTGGCCCGATTGCCGTATCAATATAAGCCCGGTTCATTGTGTATTTGTGAATTCCTCGAGCGAATAATTACCGTTTTATGCCACGCCTCGGCTCTTATCGGCAGCGCGATCATCCGTCCGCGAATCCCTACCGAATAATTACGTCTTCATCCTCAACGCGGCCGAAATTCGCCCGGACAAAGTTGCCACGATTCCGATCTGCCCGCGGTCTGTGAAATGAAGGGAAAACGCGCCCGGGCCCCGGGATACTTCTCACTGCGCATGTAATATAGCATGAAGGGACACGTACCTTCCCTTCGCTTCGTGAATCAGATTAGCGAGGGAGTGGGACAGTAGTACAGCGTCGAATTAGTGGCTGACACCCGCGAGAGGATCAGATATTTTCCATTGTGCATCGAAGCTCGGCCACGTGTCTCTGTCTGTCTGTCTATCTTCTGTCTCTCTGTGCTCGTGTGTCTGCGCCTGTTTGCGAAGAGTAAGGCGCGGTAATCTACTCGTCGATTTTGTTGGGATGGCTTCATTATGCCCCATTGCCACTTCCTCCCGTTGTTCCCGTAAATTTGGCATGCGCATTCATTTTTATTTCGTCGGCAGTTTGAGCGCTGAATCGCTATTATAACACTCCGAAATATTAAATTTCCTGTTTGATGCTTGATGCGATGAAGTCTCGTCAAATGGCAATTTATAAAACAATATCTTATCTAGATTGACCGCTATTTAATTTTGAAATGGGTTTGCCAGTGAATTAAATTTACATAACCCAACATCTTTTCTGTATTCTTACATGGAAACATAAACTTTGACTTGATCTCTCATTAATTCCTACACCCATCGATATTACTTGATTTTCAACAAACCAATATATATATATTATATTACGGCATTTATTTACTTTGCGCCCACACTCGCATCATTCAAGCCCTTTTTTCTTTTCGTCTTCGTTTTTCTTTTTGTTTTTGTTTTATTTTATATTTTTTTTGTCTATGTATTTTTTTTCTGTTTTGTTATTGTCTTTGTTTTTTGTTTTTGCCTTTGTTTTATGTTATGGCTTGTTTTTGTTTTTAAACGCTTAATGACTCCATTTTACTTGCAATTATTAGCGTAAGAATATTTTCATAATTCTAGAGATTCGTATCGTCGGGAGAGCCAAGCTCATACGTCCAATTCGGAAGAATTAAAACCTGCTTTCGGCTTTGATGGACTTAACCTAATAATTTACAAAATTACATTTGCAAAATTGGCTTCCACGCAAAAGTAGTATTTAAATAGTCGTATTCCTAAAGGCGGAAACCTACCATTAAAAAAATCCCCTAAAGCAGACGTTATATATTCGGATGTGCGTCGGGCAAAAACTGCGAAGGTCCGCGGACCAACGGGAGCGTCTGAAATTTCACTGCAAAAACGCAAGCACCTCGCCAAATTCCCGGCAAACGTAGCCCAGCGATATTCGCGCCAGTGCATGCAAAATTTAACAGACCTTTAGCGCCTTTTACATACGGAAAGCGGACAATCGCATGACGCACTTAAGCCCCCCGACCCCACCCGAGGGTTTACACGCGCTCCGACG
>NW_011948425.1:7080347-7084862 GCF_000503995.2 Ceratosolen solmsi marchali | reverse complement strand
ATCGCGAAAGAACAATGCCCAGAGATTTGAGCGCTATATAACTTTGGCGCGCGCTCCCTGATAATCCCGAGCTTTTTGCCCCGAATATAAATGAAATAAAATCTCCTCGTCTCCTCCTCCTTCTCCTCCCACCATCCACCTCTATCCCACTCCATAGACCTCCTCAATCCCCCTCCAACTCCCTTTATACGTCGGATGCATCGGTCGTACCCCACCGCCACCCTTCGCCACACGCACTTATCCCGGAAAACTCCCGGTCCCTTATTCCCTCCTTTATCCGTGGGCGATATTGGTCTTCGTGCTCCATCCTATGGAATTTTGCGCGCGCGGACGTGCGGAATTATAATGAGCACCGCGCTCGAGAGCTTAAAACTGCGCGGGCTTTTTCAACCTCTCGTTCTTTTCTCGCTGCCGGACCTTCCGACTCTGCACCAACATTTCACTGGGATTTTCCATTTGTGCAAGGACTCTTGAATGTACGGCCCACGGCTACGCGTACACCGCGATTCCCTTCTCCCGGAGCTTAAGCTCCCGTCCTCTTAAAAAATGCAGCCGCTCCTAAGGAAATACTGCGGACCTCGGGCCTCGGGGCGACCGCGACGAGCTCGTTTATACTTATATAATTTAAAATTTGCTGGTTGGGGCCATTGTAACGGGGACCGGCCATTCACTCGCTTATTTATTATCAAGGACGGCGCTCGAGCCATAGGGCAAGAAAGCTCTCGGAAACCGCGATTTATTTCGTCCGCTGATCCAGCCTTCATAAAACTATTAACGATAATGATATAATTAATGCAGGAGATGGGACTTCAGCCGTCATTTCGTCAACCAGCAAGCAAGCTTCGATCTTACCCATTTGCCACTCGATTTCCTAATAAAGCCACACGCACGTAAGCACTGCATAAATCGTCCAAGTTTTTATCGAAATAAACGTTCGTGTATTTCGTTCTGCGGAAATACACTCGAAATATACGCGAGCGCTTCAGAATAAATCTTTGCAAAATTCTACTGCGAATTTTTCGCTTTAAGCCTTGGACTTTCGAGTCCATTATCCTTCTCGAATCCACTCTTGACCCTCTGGCTCTGGCCCGTCGAGCAACTTGCCCGCGCGATTTGCCGGACTCTCTCGATACATTTATATACATTTGCGATAGTTCGCGACGCTAATCCCCCGACCGGTGCACTGGTCGAGCGAATTAAATGTAGAAAATGCCCCCCCCCCCCCTACAACCGCTCACTGAATCCCTCTCTGTCTCTCTTTCACTCCCCGTCCTCGTTCGCGTGGCTTTCGAGCTTTTACCCTCCGTTGTTTAACTCGAACACCCGGCGAATTTAGCGAATATTATTTCTCTCTTTTGCTTTTGCTTTTTTCACAAGCCAGCTTTACTCGCGCGTATTCTCCATTTCTACTCTCTCTTTCTCTTTCTCTCTCTCTCTCTCTCTCTCTCTCTCTCTCTCTCTCTCTCTCTCTCTATCTATTTTCTGCTTTTTTCTTTCAACGGATGCGCGTCCGCTTTTTCACTCTTCGGCGCAATTTGCGCGCGGGACTCGAGGTAACGAGCGCGCGCTCGGTGAGATGGTTCGAGGTTATTTATCTGTCCTACGGTAAGGATTATTCGCGTTCTTTTGGACTCCGACTCCCGTTGTGTACTCGACTTGCATTGAATCGGCCCCGCGAGGGAGGCAAAACGATGCGGCCTTTGGATGGAGCCAACGAGGGCTTCTCGTCGTTGTCGCATTTCCGGCCGCATGGAGCCAGAAATCTCGAATCACTGAAATAAAAGTCGGCGGGGCTCAGGAGGTTGTCGAGGAAGAGGAGGAGGAGGAGGAGGAAGTAAACGAAAACGATGATTATAACGACGATGACAACTATGACGATTATGACAACTATAGTGATAATGACAACGATCACGGTTATGACGATTATGACGACTATGGCGAGCATGACGAAGACGACGACAACGTCGTGGATGATTGTTGCGGAGATATACGCATACGGTCACGAAGATACTCATTCCTGTCTTTTAACGGTTTACCTTTGGATATTCTGCGCGTTCCGTGGCCGCATTTCACCAACGATATCGCGCCGGCTTTCTTTTTCTTTTATTTTATTTTGTTTTGTTTTTTGTTTGTTTTATACCGATGCTCGGGCCACGATGATTTTCGATGCTCACCGATGCGCCTGGGCGGCATATTATGGATACACGGGAGGTTTACAATGAAGTGGCTTGTTGCTGGATAAATGGTACTTTGGAAATATTTGATAAGTCGAGCGAAGCGCGTATATGGCGCGTAAAATTCGTCTGGAGTTGAGTAGAGTCGGTGATGGGAATATGAAAGACACTCAAGCCGGATTATTCGAGAGTGCTTACGACGGCAAATCCACTCGCACTTTTCGACTCTTTATTGACGTTTATTATCCGATTATTTGATGGGATAGTCCGATAAACAAAAATGCGCGTACGAGCGCTGGCTGTACTAGACGAGATGAGGATAATTAGGTTGTTGAGTGAGCCGAGCGATATCTGACATCGAACGCGTTTAGTATTTAGATTCGATATCTTTTAAGCATCAGCGAACGGGAAAAGCACGCGACGATATTCCATGTGAACGCATCTGTTACAGCGCCTCTCTTTAGTCCCATTTTGCAGTCGTATATCTTATCTCAACATTATGAGCGAGAAGGGACGCTCGAAGCAACTTTCAACTTTGAAAGTGGTAATTGTTCGAGAGATAATTTTTTGTTCTCCCCCCCCTCCCTCCCCCCCCCTCCCCTTTTTTTTTTTTTTTTTTTTTTTTTTTTTTTTTTTTTTTTTTTTCGTTGCAGCCATTCATATGCAAATCTTGACCAAGTCCCATAGGAATATTTGAACAGGGTAATTATTTTCACGGCGACTTGCAAGGAAGCTCAACAGAATTTTCCGCGTGTTATTTAGCACTGTCGGCGCCCTTATCTCGTTACCTGTGCCATTGTTCTTTTTCCCTACTTGAATCCCACCGGCCGCTCGCGAAAAATGCCCTTAAACTACGTTATCTGCGAATAAATCTCCTCCACGCATTATGTATCATATCTTACGAGCGCAAGGGTGAGGCTAGACGAAAGCCACTCGTGATCTTGATATTTTTTCTTTTTCCGTCTCTTTTTCCTTCTCCTTCTCCTTTCCCGTTTCTTTTACCTTTTTATTTTTTTTCGCCAGATTAAGAGCTATATTTTTTCAGCCCCCGCAGCTAATCCATCGCTAGCCGTCGAAACGGCCAAATTCCGAGACGCGTATATTTGAATTCGCAACAAAAATAAATAAATGGCCGTGGAAAAAGGAAGGCACAACAAAATGTTGAAGCGACGTTAACAGGCATCTCGGCTTTTGTAGCTCGATCGTCGCGACCGCCGCTGCTCGTGACATCGCGAGCTTAGTATTTCCGTGCATGTGCCTCTCTTTCTCTCTGCCTTCCTAGGATTTTGCGCTGGCGGAAGCCAAACGATGCACAAGCGATCCCTTTTGTTTTCGAACAAAAGCATTCGGCAACGTGTTTTACACTTTTGAGCGAGACCGGGAGATCGGGAGCAGGACGCGGCTCCCTTCTATTAGCCCTTTTAATGTACGCCTAGGCTTACACGCTCGACTTGGCTTCTTCGCTTTTAAACTCAAATAGAGATCGCGCATCTTTACATAATCGAGAATGGAGATTATGTGTATGCTGGAATTGCGAGGGCAATTCATTTTCATAAAATGTGTATGAAAAATTCAGAGAGTATGTGGTGAGTATTAGCTTAGTTGAAAAATCTGGATGCGAAGATTGAAAAGATCGTCAGAGAAATGACTGGTTTCGTTTTCAAAGAAGTCAGTACTCGGCAATTTATATTCATTTATCATATATCTCATGCATTTGTACACGCGTGTGCGTGTCGTACGCGTATGCATGCGCGAAGCTAAGATAAAAATGCCCTTCGTTTCATAACTATGTTCGCGATTAATGATTCGAAAATTAATTTTTGCTTTTTTAAAATTAAGCCCAATGCTGTTTGTTTCAGGTGTTTCAAGTTATCGAAACTTGGGGCCTCTTGTTGATTAATGGGAATTTGTTGGTTCGTATATTTTACTTTTTCGTTACTTATCTAACACTCCACCGATAAAAAGAAAAAGCGCGTTAAAGCTTTAGGTCGACATAATAATAATAATAATAATAATAATAATATATATATATATATATATATATATTAATAGTAGCATCCAATTCATGTATTGATACGATCTCAAATCTTACACAATATTTCTCGATGCTTATTGGACATGTAACAAATTTTTAAGTTCGTAAGCCAATAAAATTATAAGGCAGGTTTCATTCGAATCGCTAATCTCACATTTTTTCTCGAAACGAAGATCATAATAATTTCATTGTCCTCTGCTAGTGTATTATTTTTGATTTTCCAAGATTACGCTTTCGTGAGAACGAGCCGATAAATAAACTAAAGGAAATATTTAAAATCATTGGGAAAAGTTCGTTCCGATGGAT
>NW_011948425.1:7079155-7080337 GCF_000503995.2 Ceratosolen solmsi marchali | reverse complement strand
TCAACGTGAATTTAGACGAAATGCAGCGTCATTCCTCAAGTAATATTACTTTTATCACTAGTTACACGCATTTCTATGCAACTTTATTAAAACACAATGAAAATTGTAAAATTAATCGAATGGATTCTACTTGGATTTTATCTTAGTAATTATTTCCTCGGTTTTTCATTAAGGCTATTTACCCAGTGCATGTGGTAAAGCAAGTCGAGTAGAGATAGAGTATTTGACAAAAAACTGAACGAGAAAAATAGAGAAATAAAATATTGGAATGTATGGAGATAAAAGTATGAAATATTGTAATGTTCAAAGATAGAAGAAAATGATTTTGATAAAGAATATGAATGATATAGCGCCGAAGAAGACGTTGGATTTTTCAAGTCCCATTAATGAAGCCATCGTCGTCTTACATTACGGCAGAGCACAGCAATCATCGTATTAATAATTCGATAATGCAGGAATATCTTTTAATTCTATAATCATTGAATTTAACAATGATATTAACAGGGGCATCGGTTAAATGTGTACTTATAATAATAAAATTTTCATCGTTGTCAAATCATTATTAGTACATCATATTCTATATATTTGCTGTTGGAGTATCGAATAAAATGATTGCGCGAAATAAATTTAACGCTCTTTTTGCGGCGCACGCAACAAGTCCGTCGAACAAAATCGAACATAATCACCCAACACTTTATACTCGGTAAAGTAGCGGTTATATTCTGATATGGCTCGGGCATTTCTTAAAGACCAGAGCTATCGTTAGAAGGCGAGGGCGAAGTATCAATAAATTCGAAAGATCGGCCAGAGACGGCGACAACCGGATAAAACACAGTGACTGTAAAAGCCGGGAGAGGGGAACATTGCAGCACTATGTACACATCCGGTGGTGAGAGGTACAATCGACTCGTCGTTCGTCTTGTGCCTCGTTTATACGCGTCTGTCCCTACTCTATTTGTTTTATTGATTTGAAGGAGCGTGAAACGATGATATCCCATAGTCCATCCATTGCGAGCACGAACGCGTCTGTTCCTCTCCGGCTTATCATTACGTTATCTCGATCTATACTCGCCCAGAGCCTTATTCTCCCTCTTGGAACGTCGATTACCATCGCGCGCACAACATTGTCCCGCGGCGAGCCATCAATCATTTCCTTTCTGAAAATAACGAAACCTCGGCACT
>NW_011948425.1:7059786-7079031 GCF_000503995.2 Ceratosolen solmsi marchali | reverse complement strand
CCGCGTCATTCCGTGTTGAACTTTTTTCGTACCTCCTCCTTTTTGCCCCCCCCCACCCAGACCCCACCCAGACCCCACCACCTCTCACTGAGTTACTAATATTATGCGCGCATAGTTTAAGGTAAAAATTCCCATCATCTAGATAAAGGTATTACGTTCAATTATCAAGACGCTGTTATAAGTATAGCTAAAAACACCTGACCTCTCTGTCTGTCTGTCTGTCTGTCTGTCTGTCTGTCTGTCTGTCTGTCTCTCTCTCTCTCTCTCTCTCTCTCTGTCTCTCTCTCTACATCAATTTGCCGTTTCGATCGGCGAGTGAATTAATTGTTGGCTCGAAGCTTAGATTATCAACGTAGGGCATCGTTTCACCAGATGTTTCATAGAGATGTTGGCTCGGCTAGATTTCGTCATCTCTCTACATCGACTGTCCCGCCCAATTAATTCCATCGTCAGCAAGACATAATTCCTCGTACAACAAAGTTGCATTTCCTTGCATTGAGTCGGACGACTGCCACGAGATCTTGGAAGGCCACCGCTCGTCGCGCTTCCTGCAACTTGGCTAATTGATTCTTCCCTGGCCGAGCGCGAAGACTCTTGGGGAACGCGAAGAACGTACCTTCGGCCTCCTTCTCTCATCTCTACCCCATTCTATGGCCCGTAATTCCTGGATCGAGCAACCGATCGGCGGCCTCGTCGCTTCTCATCCGCTTGCGAAAGCTTCTTTCTTTCCCAGAGCGCGACGATTAGAGGCGCGAGGAACACCGTCCGAGGTTTTGCATAATTGAGGATAAGTAGGGAGGGAGGCTGTGCGTGCGCTTGGTACCGATCTCCCTCTCGCTCTCGGTAGAATTGAGTGCTGTGCGCGGCTCGCGGCACTCGACGTTTATTACTGACGTCACACAGGTGCATAAATAGAGTGCCGTGTGGTGGTGGCTGTTGTTATGGTGGCGGCGAGGGAGAGCGGGACGAAGCGACGACGACAACAACAACAACAACAACAACAACAACAACAACAACAACAACGACAACGACGACAAGGACAACGACGACGACGACGACGGCGGCGACGAGGGGGAGGGAGAGACAGGCGCGCAGGTAAAAAAGTCTCCAATGGCGAGGGGCTTCGCGACCGGTCTCGCGATTCGCTCCTCCTTACGGGAACTTGCGAGGGCGTGGCGTATGGCGAGTGCGCCTGCGCCTTCCCCAGCCCTCCTCTGGTACGGTCGCGCGTCATCAGTGCCGCGCCGAGGGCCACGAGTCACTGCTGCAGGAGGCGCCCGCTGGACACGATGCAGGTCTGTTACGCCGAGGTCCACCTTAACCTCCTTCCCACCCCCGCCGTTATTTATCCGTACTCGTTATCGGCTGTTTATGCTCTTCTTACGGTCTTCGGCGTCCTGCTTACACCAGATCATTATTTTTTACTCCTTGTTCATTAAACACTTTTTATCACTTATTTTCAAGCAAACAGGCTGCTGCGTAGGAAGTATAAAGAGCACACGCGAAACTCTCGATTACTTTGTAATTTTTATAACGCTAGGCCTTACACTTTATCCTCTCTTTAGCATTGTCTTTTGACTCTCTCTCTCTCTCTCTCTCTCTCTCTCTCTCTCTCTCTCTCTCTTTCTCTCTATCTCTTTCATAACGTTCTAATCTTCGGTAACATGGTTGGTTGCTGATAAAAATTCTACTTATCGGTAGATTCTCTGGGAAATCACGTATCCTCGCGCCCTTTCTCACTTTTGGCTAGATGCCTTCCTTTCGAATGCTTTCTATACTTTCGCTAGATGGCAGTGGCGTCTCCATCGGGACATCAAATATTTCGTATGCTATCAACTACTATTCCGTCGTGATTTTCTTGCTCGTTGTAGATTAGACCCTTATGTTTTTTCGTTTACAAAATTTATTCGACATTTATACGGACAAGCATATATTGCGCAATAATTGCGGAACTTGTTTAGCGATGGCTAGTTGTAAATGACTCCGCTGTATAATGCGTAATTGGGCGTGCCCGAAAGTCATGTACTTAAATTAGATTTAGTATACAGTAAAAGACTTGGATTAAATGAATTCGATGACATTTGATCGTGTTGTATAATAATGTAAATTAAGCTTGTGATGCTTATGTTACAACGGCGAAAGTAGGCTGTTGCAGAAATGGTATCTTAATAAATAAAGTTGGATATTTTTCACGATTTTTATTTTACATGTTCAGACTTAATTATTATTAAGTGTACAGGTACAGACGGACCAGTTTAAGGAGGCTCGTGTAACTGCAATGCCTACTCATATAATATCTTAAAACATCGAAAATTTGTATTTCAAATTATTAAATTAAGTCTGTAAGCTGTCTAATATTCATCGAGGGAATTAATTAAAGTTTATGAAATGTTCAGATACGTTACAAGAACACTTATTTTTCAATTAAATAAGCCAAAATTTCAAGTATAATGTAGTAAGATATACGTGACAAGCAAACCTGTCAGAATCAACAAAAAATTAACATTTAAGAATTATTTTGTTGTTATTATTATTATTATTATTATTATTATTATTATTATTATTATTATTATCATTATTATTATTATCATTATCATTATTCTTATCATTATAATCATTATGTGAATTTAATTATTTGCGTTATTACTGTGGGAAAAATCCAACTTTTTATTAAAATTTCTATTTTATCGTTTCTTATGGAATTATGTTATTCTTTCTTGCGTAAATTAATCAATTTCATCAGCGAAAAGAAGATTCTTCTTCGTTTTAACATTTATTTTTCATTTATCTGTATTAGTTTTTCCCACCCGCTATCTTATTGAATTCAAATTTAATGCAACAATATTTAAATAAATCGAAATTGTAGCCTTTTTACTGGATGATGAATATTTTCATATTTAAATGCCTGTATTATTTTGTAATAGTAAATTTAATTAATTTTTTTATTTCTTTACTTTTTTCTCGTTCTCCGAAATTTCGTTGAGCAGAAACCAATTTAGGTTTTTCTAAAATCCCTTTAATAGTTATTTATTATATCATCATTTACAAATTGACATTTTTAAAACTTTATAAGTTTTTGAAAAATCGTACTTTGTTTTTAATTATATGTATAGTATCGCGATTATATATAGTTTAAAAAAGAAATACTTCTACATGCAATGGGAAATTATAAGATAGCACGGATGTACTTGTAATTTTAAAGTAATTTGGGTAGTAAAAGCTAAAAGTTTAATGACGCTGCAAAGTACAGTTTTTTTTTTTTTTTTTTTTTTGATTCCAGATAGTACAAATATTTTTTAATACATTTATTTCGATAAGTTGGTCAAATTTATCAATCAAATAGAATATGACAAATATTATTGTCAAAAAATTTGACATCATGAATATTTGTAAATCGTAAATTGTTACAACTACGTTAAAACGTTTTAAATAAATTCCAAACTTGTTCAATTTTCCTACGTCACTATCCAATATTGTACATTTATGAATTAATTAAATTAATTTTTTTAATTTGAACATGACGCTTCATATTAATCTTGATTTAATAAATATTAGTAAATACTATGAGACAAATAAAGGACAAGTTGAGCGAAAAATTTCTTGTCCATTCGAAGCACCTGTACTTCCATGCACGAAATGCCAAAGTACTCGTTAATATTTGAATTAATTAAATCATTGAATTAAATAATAATTAGAGACGATAGGGGGTAGAAATAGTCGGGTACAAGTACTCTCTTACAAAAAAACCACCTGTAGCCTTTGGTTTTTCTATTCTCCCACTGTTTTCAACAGCTTTCCAATCAATCGCCCCATCAATACAGTTAGCCCTCGGATGGTCGTCAAAGACCCGTGAGATCCGCCAGGTCCCAACACGCTGGATCCATGTAATGTCCCGCCCGAGGGGTTTCCCATCGCACGGGCACCGGACACGGGGCAGCATCGCTGGAAGTTAAGGTCCGGAAGCGAGGCGAGAAAGCCGGCCTGACCCGATCAGACCACAATCTATGTGTGTGGTTCGCGTCGATCGGACGCCGGCGTCTTTGATCCTCGCGTCGCCAATAGAGATCCTTGGTGGGGGCGGTAGGAAGTGGTAGGGTTGCCGGAGCACGCGCCCCGTGCAACCCTCGGGTAGCGTGAGCGCGCGCGTACGGATCTCGGCCCCAGCCACAGGCTGGCGGTTCTCGCGAGCATCGAGTCCAGTCTGCCGCCGGCGAGCGTCGCGCCACGTTCGCCAGCAATCGCGCAGCATCCCTTGTGACTCCGCAGGTCGATCCTCTTCATCACGAGATAGCGAGGATGCCAGGAGCCGGGAGTACGGCACGTGGCTGCTGAGGCTGGAGTCGGCGGTAAGTACGCGGGTTGCTCTCCTCGAAGGAATACGGACTGGTTGGGAGGCCCGAGTATGGGGCGGAAGGCTCGCGGATCGCTCACGCGTTTAAATGACTTTGGCATACAATTTAGCCATTAACGGGATAGACAGTGTCTGTGTTCGTTAATGGAAAGCATTGTTCGCGCTATCTCGTCGGTGAAAGACAGAGCGCCCAGGCCACGTGTGTGTATGTATGGGCCAAGCGCGGAGTTTGCGAGACGAGACACGTGTAGCGCCAGGGACTATATCCACTATTGACAATCAGGAATACGGAGATATTTGGAGATTGTTCTCTATCTATGGTAAAAGCAAGAAAGAGGGAGAGCAATTATTGCTAGATGGATGAGTGTGCGCGTGCATGTGGATGCGGGTGCGGGTGCGGGTGCGTACATAGGCGCACGCGTTAGTGTGAGAGAGCGAGAGAAGAGAGGAGGTAACGAGCGGCTTGTATTGTGACTCAAGATGAGATCCTATTAGGATTACGTTAATTAATCTAATAAGTCGTCGCGACTAGTGTACTCGTTAAACTTGATGTCGTCGCCACGTTAGTAGTCCACCCTTGAGGCATTAAGAAAGGGTTCAAATTTATTTCCTTAATTCTTTATTTACCTCTCTCTCACTCTCTCACTCACTCTCTCTCTCTCTCTCTCTCTCTCTCTCTCTCTCTCTCTCTCTTCGCACTACTTTGTTCCGTAAAAGTCTTGCAATGGTTTTCACTTTAATCCTTTCCATAGGCTGATTTAATAAAGCTGTTTCGATACTTTTTAAAACCTATAATTATTTTTTATTGACTGCATTAATAACTATTAACTTCCCTTAATTTTCTTTCGTTTCTTTCCTATCTTAACTATTCTGTTCATTACCATCGTAATTGTTTATTAATTAAGTGGCAGGTAAAGCAATGGCACAAAGCAATCACAATGCTATCATACAAAGTTATCGAATAATTTATTATAAAATTAATAACTATAAGGTAATACATTTACGCGTGTTTTTAAAGAAAGCGATGAATCGTTTGTTAAATTAACCTTTTTTTGCATAATGTTGCCTAACGTTTTGAAACTCCTAAAAATGAGGGGAGAATTTAGAAATAACTTTAATCAAGAAAAAATTCAAATATTTTATATGAATTTATATTCGAATGGCACACTGTTAAGGATTACGCACGGATGAATTCACACGTTCAGTAATTTTTCATAATAGTTATAGAATGTGGAATTTTTGCAGGCCGAACGAAAAAGAAAACAAAAATCCAAAAACAAAAACAAAAAACAAAAAACAAAAAAATTAAAGCACACAAAAAAAGAAACAAATAAAACGTCGAGGCAGAAAAGATAATGGAACGAGTCAAGCGTAGTCCGAAGAATTTTAAAGAAAATGTGCAAAAAGTTCGGTAGGCTCGCATGAAATCCGCAGTCGGTAATCAACGAATGACAATAATTACGTCGTAACTCGAGGCAAAATTTTTCTACGTAGTGGCTGTGTACGCACCGAAGTTCGTGCATCCGCTTAAAGGTGATCGATCGGTGGAAAAAAAGGTGAGATGGGGTCCCGCCGGCGCCAGCGGCGAAATTTCCAAGGGGCGAAAACATCCTGCCGGGATTAGGAGCGCAACTCGCCTGAGAAGGTGGCACAGGACTAAGCCACGGAATGCCAGTCCAGTCCGCGCGAATAGAGCGGGCGCGCGAAAGGAAGGGGAGCAAGAAAAGGAAAGAGAGAAAGAGAAAAAGAGATAGAGAGATAGAGAGAGAGAGAGAGAGAGAGAGAGAGTGCGAGTGAGTGAGTGAGTGAGAGTGAGAGAGAGAGAGAGAGCCGTTCACCTCTCACTTGGGCTGAGGCGGACGCCACTAGGTAGAGACGAGGACAGCTGGATCGGCGCGAATCTCGCCTGCCCGAAGGACATAAGCCCGACGCTATACGCTGCTCTTGAATTTAAAGATTCGCCTGAGTTTCGCTACCTCTCACTCTCTCACACCCGTGCACATGGGCGCTCGTTCTCGGCCGCTCTTTCTCTCTCTCTCTCTCTCTCTCTCTCTCTCTCTCACACAGTCTCACACACGATCACTCGCTCTCTCGATCTGTTTGGACTCTTCTTTGGCGAAAGAGCGAAGAGCGAATCTGTACGTCGCGCATGTAGATGTGCATGGCAGAGAGAGAGAGAGAGAGAGAGAGAGAGAGAGAGAGAGAGCCTTGGACACGGTACGCTCAAGGAAGAAAAATTACTTTCTTGTCTTCTTCCCTTTCTTTCGCGTGTTATTACCGCTCGCTTTACAAGACAAAATCAATGTTGAGAATGAAACAACCACGTTGTCTCGTAAAACCTTTTTTAATCCACACTTTTGATTTACAAACCTTTCATTAACGTCCAATTTCTTAAAAGGGCATCGGTGGCACACGAGATAAGATACGGAAGAATAAAAAACAAGGGTAGTAGTGGCGGGAGCGCTTATTGGATTGCAAGGAAGACGGGGACACGAGGGTTGCAAGATGCACCAAGGGCCGTAGAATTAATGAGAGAGAGAGATAGAGAGACGGGGGGAGGAAAGAATAACGGCATCGAGGACAAACCTTGGTTTTGTGAATGAAAAGCCGACGGAATCTCATTTAATTTCAAGCTTTAATAATATTGATAGCGCTTTACAACGTTCACTTGAGAGCTGAAATTATTTTTACTTCGCCTGGTAAAATTCATTCTTTTCAATCATCGTTGCGTCGCTTTGACGTTTATTAATTACATTTCAATAAAACTTTTTACCACGCGTCCACTTTTTCTCCCTCCCGTTTCTACTCTATCAATTCCCTCCCTCGGTCTCCCTATCGCCCTCTCGCTCTCCTTCACTCGTTCATCGCGGATTCGTATACGGATGTGATAATTTGATGCGGAATTATATGAAAATTGTTAGAGATATGTTACATAATAATTTTCCGGGTTGCAAAGCCCTTGTCCTAAGTTGAGTTTGATTAATGTAATATACGCGACACTTGTTTTCTAGTTGGTTAGACATGCCGGCTCCTCTCTCATATTACATCGTGAATTAATATTAAATTTCACACGATGAGTGCAATTTCATTACGTCATTCCAGACTTTCGCCTCGTCTTCGAGCTATCGTCTTGCAAAAAATTACCTTTCAAATTGTCATAGTATGCGCGCATGCGTTGGCTACATCGCACGCGAGCCTCTTGGGTCGTGGTGCAAGTATTCGAGATAAGAGGCCCGAGATGACGACAGCTCCAAATTAAAAAAGGCGTCGCTTAATTAATTACCTCCGTGAAACGACTTTGATTGCATTTTTATCGTGAAGCTAGGAAAATATATAAGTTGTCCGCTCGAATCTTAGAGAGCTTCACCCTTTTCTCTTAAGATTATAAGGTAATTTTCAAGCAATTATAAAGAAATTGCTGAAACCTTCATTTTGAGTTTCGAAATGAAAGATCATTAAATGAATTTTTATGTAATCGAAAATTTCATATTACAGTATGTAAGCATTTTAACGTTTTATTATTATTATCATCATCATTATTGTTTATTTATTTATGGCCTTTCTTTTTCTTTCTTATGAAACTGTATAGTGTGTTAAATATACTTTACGTATTATCGTATCCACTAGCAATAAAATAACATTACAATTGTATAAATTACCCTCGTATGTAAAAGACGTTCGATTCAATTATCGTACGTGTATTGCTAGCCAAACAAAAGTAATAAATTTCCGAATCAACTTTCCCATTTTTAGAATTATATTATTTTAAATGTGTCTGCGCACTTTAGATTCACGCGTTCGTAATTTTATGCGAAAAAGCGTCACTTTTAAACGTCCAATAACTGAATAAATAAGATGTTAAAAATCTAAATGTAAAAAAACTCTCTGTACATCGTAAAAAAGAAAACTTTTAGTAATTTCGAAACGACCTGGTGACTGGCTGCAATTATGAAATAAGAATAATTTATACGTGATTTAAAATTAAACTATGCGTGTTCGTAGATAATGTATTTATAGCAAATTTATTATATAATCATCAGGTTGTGAGAAATTTAGAAAACAAATAAAACTTTTTCACAAATTTACCCCGATCACTGTAATCACTTAATTAACACAGAATTCAGCTTACATTAAATCAAGAATAAACAAAACGTTTTCGAACTTTCTGATTTCATTAATAACGTATCAATAGAACCGGCACTTATATAAAATCTACTCATTCTTTTTTTTTTTTGTTTTTTTTTTTTTTGTTTTCAAAACGTCCGAATTTCTATGAATAAAATTTAGCATAAAAACACATTTGCATATATAGAACATATTTATTTTTTAATTGTCTTTTTATTTATACGTAATTTATTTTTAATGAGTATTCATAATTAAAAAAAAAAAAAAAACAGAATATCAAAAAGTCTTTGCTCGGTATAAATTAATTTTTAAGTAAAGAGCAACATTTCGCATTAAATATAATTTTTGTTTAGAAATATTAATTTCGTATATTTTAATTTGCCAACGAAAAAAGAAAAACTAAAAAACTGTAAAAGCATATTCTTTGTAATTTGAATTTTAATTGAAGGATATTGCGCTTATATAATTGTGGACCGGCGTGTTGTATACGGAGCAGATAATCACATTACTTTTTTTTTTCCTTTTTTTCTTCTTTTTTTTTATATTAATTATCAATATAATATTTAAGTACAGTGTGCTGCTCGAGCGCTCCTCTCACTTATTGTTCTTCAATACAATGTCGCCGCTCCTTGCACGAGGCGAGATTTTTGAAAAAGTCCACTGATCTATAATGAAATCGTCATTATAGGAAATATAAATAAGTCTAGCGATCGCGATAGGGCATCGTATCAACTACAACAATGCTTCGTGATCTTTCTCGTAATCGTTCGGTATTACGAGTCATCGTACTATAAACTGCTTGTATATATTTGCATAGTTGCATATGACAAACGGTCGCGCGCGAGGTATAACGAGACCCAAGAGGGTGGGAATATGCACTTTTACGTGCCCGCGTATTACGGGTTTCGCTCTGTATATCCACACGTGTACACGCGCACGCACTAACACAGCCAGCAAACGTGCGCACGTGCACGTCAGCATCGCTGTCCCTCTCTTCCTCCCTCTTTCATGTCCCTCACAAGCGCGCGCGCACACACACATTGTCTCTCTCCCTCCCTCGTATTCTTACTCTCGCCTCGTCCTTATCATTCCCTCACGCTCAAGACGATCAATAATACCCCCACCTATCTTTACATCGTGTCCCTTGGCGAATACATACCATAGGCAAGCAAGCCCCTGTCCCCGTTTACCCCTACTTATCCATTGCTATGCCACCCCCGAAAGCCACTTTATATTTTAGTGGAAATGTTCTACAACCCTTCTAAAGATGCGGTGGCACTGCTTCAAGGAAGGCGCAGCCGAGTGTCGTGTCGCCCGTAACGCATTCGCTTACCTTCCTTTACCACTCCATAATCTCCTAGTCCTTTTTCTTAATGCCACCTTCACGTGCGATTCTACATATGAGCGATTAAGTGTGTCCCACCCGTGAAACATTGATTTTTCACATGCGCATTTACTTTGTTCGATAGTGCCTCATGTTTAAATTTTCCGCCTACTGCCTTGATATTTTTGCTTTTTTAATATTCTCTTCGAGATGAACGAGCCTCGATTTCGCATCGGTGTAACCATCCAGGATGCTTTATACGTGATAGATAAATAATAGCTGGGGCATTCTATTTACCATAAATATATTATCATCTGTATTATGTACAATTTATTATATCGTTTTCCTTGTAATTAAGCGTAGTACATCTTGTCCGTCATTTATTACATGGCAAGCAATAATTTTTCTCACTACACTACTACCCACGATATGTATTAATTTTTACTATCGGTTTTTTTTTCTTTTTTTATCTTTTAAGTAGCTAACAGATTTTACAACACTTTAATCGTTTAAAAATTATACTTTCAAAATCCATGTTGTTTCAACATTTATTATTCGCTTCATGATACACGTACGCACACGCGCACTCAAGGTTTGCGTAAGCAATGTTTATGTATGTATATATTAGCATCAATATAATTGAAACTTTATTAATTATGTCGAATAACGGGAATACTTTGCAAGTAATAATTTTTGGGTTGGGGGGGAGGGGGGAGCAAAAGAAGATGCAAATACATAGCCGAGATAAACATATATTACTGATTTTTCATAAATTATGCTAATTAAATTTCATTAAATTACAACCAAATTTTCACAACTGCTTATTAATCATAAAATTTATCCAACATTATTAATATTAACTAAAATGATTTATTAATTTATCTATTTATTCTTCTAGGATTCTGTATTTCAAATCGAATGAGTGATTCATAAAGAATTGTTTCGGTAGAAGATATTTTTTTCTGTATATTGTCTACTAATTCCTTTTGTAATCTCATTCCTAGTTTTGCATAAAATTTCGTTAGGATTTAATCATCAATGCATATAGCATTATTTAATATTTAAATGGCAATATTATATTAACCACACTGCTTACAACTATCCTTGTTAAACATATTATATTGAATAATGATATATAAAATATAATGTCGATGAAATTGTCTAGACACAATTGATCTTATTAGCGAAACATTTGTTATTAATATTGAAGGGAAATCAAAATCCTTAGACAAAAGTTAATCGCTTATCTCGTCAATATTTTAAAGCTATTTTTTAAATTAATTTTAAAATGAATTTATTTATAGATACCGTATGTTGTCGACCGTTTGGAGGCTTAAACAAATTCACTTTGTCATGGAGCAATAATCACTTTATCGATGCACTTTACTCAATATTCACTCGCACGAAGTACTTGCTCCCAGCAGTTGTCCTATTACGCTCAATTCCTCTTTCCCCGAGGCCTCGATCCTTTAAGTAATTATCCTATCTGATCAGGTTAATTAAAGTATCCGACCAATGACCGACCATTGGCCTCTCGAACTTTTCATACACAGTTGAAAAAGGATGGCGCATGGTCGCCTCGTCGATCATTGTTTCGAACATGCGCACAGAGTATTCGATGTACGAGAATTATCAAAATCAGTCGTCCGGCGTTCAAAAATATTTTCTATAATTTGTCGAAACAATCATCTATCAAAATGTATTTTAATGATAATATTAGTGTTTTTAAATACTTTATATTCTATTAGAATTATAATAAAATATCAAAGAATTCCATTGTATATTATTACGCGTTTCTGCAAATGGGAATAAACATATTTTTCCCTTTTACACGAAATTCGATGAAAGAGTTTAAAGCAATTAATATTTAAATATTTAATAAAACAATGCCGTATAACCAAATTAATTAAGGTAAATATTCCTTGCAATTACAACTAATATGACATGAACTTTATAATATTTTATATGCATTTGATTATGTATTAATGAGATTTTATTTGAATATCTGGTAAATTCAGGCTTTTTTGTTTATATAGCATTTCATATAAATGCGATATGATCAAGTAAGAGTTTTTCGATATTCCGATAAAAGTATCTTAATTTTGCTCAAAAGATTTCTCAAAATACAAAGTGAAATTCCGCTTTTTTTCGCCGGTTATGGACAGAAATGAAATCGTGATTTTAATTTATCATTGCCCAAGAATTTGTTGAATCTTAATCGCTACATATTCAGAAGACACTGGGAGTTCTAATTAAAAAGTAAATTGCTCTTATATTCTCCCAAAAAAGTGAATAATTCTGATTACGGTAGGCGAACTTATTATGACAGTATATTTATATATTATAAAGTATATTATAGACAGTATATTATAAAGTACATTTATATGAAAAAAATTTCGCTTCTTGCCCATGAACCTTGAATGGTGTTATTATTAATTCGTTACATCCCAATCTATATATATGCAAGTACTTTCATAAATTATCGTCGCGCACACTGGTGATCTAAAAATAGATTCTTTTTCTAGGAGTCACGTAAATTATGCAAGGCTATAAAAGGGTAAATAGCATCATAATGAAGGAATCCTCCATATTAAACGATAATCCCATTAATTCGACACATTTAGCTGTAAATCTGCAAAGAATGCTGAATATGATGTAAAGAAAAAACGGTTAAATCGAACATTTCAACCACTATAAATCGCTCTAACCGAGGCGTTTGTCCCCGAACTTTCCCTGCCGCTTAGGCCCAGTGGACTAAACAACATAAGGAACAGGAAAAAATAAGAAAAAGTAAAATAAAATATAATCGATAAGAGCAAATAAATATTGAAATAAGAGGAGAAGCAATTGGAAGAAAGAACTAGGCGTACAGATGTTAATATCCGGATTTTTTCCGGTCGCTGCATGATCTGTCACAGGTAGGTCTGAAAGACTAAGATTTTGATTGACGAATAGTGCCCTCATGGAGGATTAATCTGCGATGAGTAAGTAAAATAGTAGCAAGGACTTGCCTCCTCCTATTCCGGAGAAATGAGCGAAGAACGAGAGCAAACGCGTAAGCCAGGAGATAAAAAAGTTATTGTCTTGGAGAAATAGCCCCGGGGTTGGGTGGAGATAGTTTCGTTTTCTTTCGGTTGTGGCGTGCAATCGGTCCAGCGTCATTCTGGGTCGCATTTTCATCAGGCCATAGTTTCGAAGGGCATAAAGACCGGGGCATTGTCGCTATTGCTGAACGTCGCTCTTCTCATTATTATTTTTTTTTTTTGTTTTGTTTTGTTGACGGGATTTTCCTTTTTACATGTTACCATGACGACACTACACGCGGCGAATATTCTCGATCCCTTTCTTATTCACGCCCCGCGAGCCTCGCCAATCGTCTCCTGTCCACCCGAATACTTAAAAACGCTGCGTATATGTCGACTCGGCCATTGGTCGTAATCGCATTGCGTTTTTTTTGTTTCTAACGTGACTTTTCGCGCGATCTCATCCCCCAACCCACCCACACGCGAGCTAGCACACACCCACGCCCATACGCGCACGCACAAGCAAACGCATGCACGCACGAATATACACAGACTACCCACGTAGCGTTCCGCGACACCCGCGTCCTTAACCGCCTCTCACCTACCGATCTGATTGAATTTTTTTCACGGCGAAGAAATGTTTCCGCCAAATGAATCCCTCGAAATATTGCATTCCGACAACGGCGTTTCCAATTTTTTCGTTTAATAAAAGAGCCGCCCTATATCTCACAAAGGCGCCATACTCCTCGCGCGCCTTTCCTCTCATCCTCCCGTCTATCCTCCCACTCACCCTGCCCACCTCCAGAGTACAGGGTACCTCTCCTTCCATTCTCGACTGGTTGCCTTTCTTTCTTATGCTGGGCAACGCCAAATCGCTTCCTGCATCATGCGTTCCCCACGTGAATTCGATCACGCGGCGAGCGAGCCTTCGACGTCCCGGAAAGGCACACTCGAAAAAAAGATCGAAATTCGAATTTTTAAATTAGACATTAATTACGATGTCCCGGGAGATCTTAATCGAAAATTTTTTAATTTTCGAAGAATCGAATTCTCGGGTGGTTCGAAAAATACGATGATTGTAAATCACGTAATGTTTAATTTTCCGAAAAGGTCCTGTTTACGAGGTTTTTTTAATGAAAGGTTCCGATTCTTAGAATCCCCAACTTTTTACACTCTTATATTCATTCGCATTGAGAACATTCTATTAAAAGTAATTGATTTTTCAGTGTATTATTTACTCGGACAATAAAAATTTATTGTCTTTCGTATGCTGTTAAGGATGCCTTCCGAGAACTTTACGGATGCTTAAGTATGAGCGAGAAAATTAGTGCGCATTATTGCGGGAGCGGGAACGAGAGAAATTTTTTGTTATTCCACATCGTGTTTAACACGCACAAGTCACACGGCTGTCGAAGCTAATGCCGTTAACGATACGTTTATTTACTTTTCGGAGCTCTCGCAGCAAGTATAATAATTTCGCCGCTCCGCGCGCAACGACAGTGGAAACATTATAGGCTATCGCTGTCGCTCGTTTCGCAGCCTCGGCCAGCACTCGACAAATTTCTTTTACCCCTTTAGCTTATCATTTTAATAAAGCTCGCGTCCGCGCTTTGTGCGTGCGCAAATGGGAATTTCCTCGCGTGTGGCGCGCACCGTGTCAAATAACGAGGAAGATCAACTAGCGAGGAGGCGCAAGCTGCGCGGGCGCGCGAATATCATGCAAATTTTAATAGCGTCGCAATCACTGTATATATTTCGTGAAATTAATGGTCTGTAATAGAGCTGATGTACGTGGGCAACGTTAATACGCTTCGTTCGACGAATCGTCATATTTCATCGTCTTTATAAATATATATTTAAATAAGATTTATAATTCGATTAAGGAAACACGGCCCATCAATTCGCTACGTCATATCAGTCGGTACCGTTACTCTTCTTATTTTTTCTCTCTTGTCGAAGCTCGCTTTCGATTCCTGTCCGCCGATACTTTGCGCCAATACTCATAAAAGTGCTACGCCATTACGTCTATTAATAATATACACGAGGAAAATGGAAAAGAATAAAGAAAGGATGTGGCGGGGGAGGGGGAGGGGAGAAAGGAAATGGCTGGAAATAGAATCATGAGGATTTTCCAGGGTTACATGAACCGATTTGGTGTGGAGATCGTATCGCGGATTAGAAAATGACCAACGAGTTAGTCTCATCAAACTTAATTCTCTCTTTCTTTATCATTTAGCAGGTTCACAATAAAAGCACTGCCCGGATCTCATGGTTATTCTCTTTTGTCTGTTCTCGCTCGCACACTTACCATCATTCCCCTCGGTAATTCTCTCTCTCTCTCTCTCTCACTCTTTCTTTCTGGTTCTCTTTATCACTCTTCCTCTTTGACTCTACCTCGCATGTGATGTCGGCGAACTTTGTGCTTGTCTCCTCCCTTTCATTCCTTGGGTATTCGCAACACAGAGTTCGTATAGAAAACAAACACGCGCGGGGAAGCATACACGCATACACACAAACACACGTTTATATACGTGGGCATGTGTATATATGTGTATATATGTGGATATATATATATATATATATATATATAAATATATATACACACACGCATATATATATATACGTACTAATAGGTGTACGCGACTGTGCCAGCGTGCGTGCATGTGTGCGTGCGTACATACGTAGGTGTATGTACAGAGGGTGGGTAGGAGGGAACGAAGGCTGGATGAGAGTCGGGAGAGAGAGAGAGAGAGAGAGAAAGAGTGAGTGAGTGAATGGTACCGTTGGTTGGGGTCGTAGGGAGGAAGGGAGGGAGCGAAAGTGAGTGCGAGACAGGGAATGAGGAAGAGGGATACAGAGATGGGGAAAGGGGCCTCGGATTCAATTATCCGATATTAAACTACCCCTAACAACGTCCGTGTCGGCCCCTTTGCCTGTGTGAGTTGAAATGGCTGCCCCCTTTGCTTCCTCCTGGCTGCCTTGGTGATAGAAGTATTAGATTGAATGGACTTGATGTTGTACTTGCTGTTGCTCGCCCTGGAGATACATCTAGAGGAACTTGTTACCTTGGATTTTTTTTGTCGCGTGCTTCGACAACTTTCCTCCCCTTCTCGGTCTTGCCCCTTTGTCTCTATTTCACTTCAAGCGGGGACAATGACTCTTTGTCTTTTTTTCGTTTCATCACGCGCAGACGTATCTCTTTCTATCTCGTCACGCCTGTGTCCCGACGCCTAGTCTCGTCCTCTTATTTCGCTCTTGACGAGCGAGCAAACCCAACTACCTCGATCTAAGCAATTATGTTAATTTCGCCTATAAGATACTAATTAATATAGGAGCGTAATGCGTGCCTGATGATGGAGCAATGGATGGTCCGGGGAGGGGGCTGAGGAGGGGGCCGTAAAGGCGAGGGAATAAGAGTGAACTCGCGGTAGTATATAATTAATTCGTGCAAGGTCAGCTCGAAATTAAGATAAAACGTCGGCTCCCGTTTCTTTTTGCAATAAATTATATAAAGTGGTATGCCCAGCACCTGGACGCTTAATTGTCGCGGGGCTGCTTCTCGCGCCCATGGGATTTGCCGATTCAGATAGAACGTTGCTGCTGCTGCCACCGCTGCTGCCGCCGCTGCTGCTCGTTAGCAACGGCCACGACGAGGAATAGGCAAAGCCCAATGGTAATGAAATTGGCTCGCGGTCACGCGAGCAGTAACTAAACAGACGCCATAAAGACTTGGTCATAATTGTGCGAGAGAGTAACAAACGCGTCGCCGGAGATAATCGGACGCGGTATACCCCCCTCTCCAATCTAACCCTGCTGGTATCACCCCTACTCGAGGCTCGACATAGCCTGTTAATTCAGCATTATAATTGATTTGCATATAGATTGAATCAGATAAATCCACGCCAGGCACGGCTTGGCGAGGATGCTACGTACAGCCGATATCGCGCGTCGTTACTGCCCGATTTTCTCGCGCAGGCGGCGCCGCGACGACGAGGACGGACGCGTGCGCATCAATCAGGACCTTAATTAAGAGCGCCCCGCCTAAAAACTAAATATACCCAGGGCATCGTAGATACGCTCGGCCTTCGTTCCCTCGACAGCGGCGTCGCGCACTCACAGCCAAGCAACGGAGAAACTATGAAGGATGCCGAAGAGGCTTGGTTGAGCGGAAGGGGGGGGGGCAGAAGACTAAGGGTGCACGGCGCGGCGGAGGGAGACAATGAGGGAGAATGAGAGAGCTGGAGGAGGTCTAATTAGAGCTCCTCTCGAGGGCCTCGGAGATTAAAAGCGCGGGCTAAGTGCCGGAGCGCGTTTCTCCCTCTCGCCCGCGTCCCTCTTGTCTGTTTCGTCTCGTTTAATAGCGATCTGCCATTCTCCAATTGCGAGACAAGAAACAACGGAACTAGGAATGCATCACGAAAATGAGAGTGGCTTATTGCGTGCAACGCTCCGACCTACCCTCGTTCTCATTGATCGGCGTCGATTCTCATGATTGGAATATCCTCGAATTCCAGGGATCATTCTTTCACGTCGGTATGCTACTTACTCCACGTGGGCTTAAAGTCGACTATCACGGTACTCGATAATGTAGTACGGCTCAGTTTTGATAATGAGTTAGATAAAAGACTGCGCGAAGATTCGCATATAGCCACGAGAGCATCCGAAATTTACTTTTTTTGCTGACCTGACCCCCGAGGCGTTACGTAGCCACATACATACATGTGCGCGCGCTCGCGCATCCCGTCTGACTTTCACTCGAAAAGACGCTAAAAGGTTCGCCGCTACATCGTCGAGATTTTGCTTTTAGCATATTCATGATAAAAGGGGCGAGCGCGCGCGTGTATCCCCGATCGATGGTCGTCACCACCTTTTTGTGATGCGCATAAGGATGACGTTAATGTGTCGATAAGCGTCCGTGAGTGCGCAAGTAAAGCGAACGAGCGCGAAATGATCGATGGCAGTGCAGTCGCGTGCGCAATTGGCGCGTATTTCTGGGCCGTTGGGTCGATGAGGGCTAAAGAGTGAAGGATGTGTGTGTAGGAATGGATGGGTGGGTAAGAGGAGGTTCCGATTCGTCTCGAGGACGAATAATCGTTTGGCTCGCGAACGCTAAAATGCAGAGCCGACGCAGGCGGCCCCACCTCGAGCTCCGTTATTAAATCACGGCAACAACCCCTGTTATTGACTCCAAGGACAAATTTATCGGCGCGCGTTCCGTTGTGCTCTGAGAGAAAGTGGGTGAGATGATGTGGGAAGGGTGCGGGGAGAAAGCAGCTGGACCTCTCGACTAACCCTTGTTTCTGTCCTTACACTTTCTGCATGTGCCGGGGGCGGTCGGGTCGTCATTGTTCTCGTTTATTTGGTGATTTGTGGATTTTACTGCTCCCCTCTCCCGTTTTTCTCATCCTCCTCCTCCTCCTCCTCCACCACCACATCCACCTCTTCATCGTTCTCGCTTTCACCCCCTATGACTGGGTAATTTCATCTTTAGCCCCGCTATCGTCGTCGGCCTACAACTCAACAATCCTCAAACATCACGTGCACCAGCAACTTGGCACTTCTTGTATGAGACTTTTGTTACAGTCGCCGTGTATGTCTGCTAAGTCTAATATATCTTAATGTTACGCGTGCTCGGCCCCCTCCTCCCTACATCAGCCCTCACCTCTTACCTCTCCCTTTGCCTACCTCATTCGCCATCGAGTCGAAGTCTCGGAAAAAAGGAACGCGAGGACAATTATCACTCGAAAGCAACAAGCGCGGCAATCAGTCGCGAATGTGGCCGAGCGTCTAATTATTTTGTGCCGCGGCCCCTCCCCAGCCGAAATATCCAGTAACTTATCGAAAAAGTGTGCAATCTTCGATGGGAAATCACTGAGATTTTAGTCTTATCTGGTTAAGTGCACCTTTTTAACACCTCGCTCGAAGAATTAATTGAAATTGCCGCTCGTAGCCGTGCGTGAACGTGTATGGCCGCGCTTCTCCTTTCTTTCGTATTCGCCATACGTGTAAGCGACAATGCCCGTAATAATTCAGAAATTATTATTGTTTCAAGTGAGAATTCAACGGTTCGTATATTATCGGCTTAGTTCCCCAACGGCTCGTCTTATTTATGAATTTTATACCGCTTTTGGGCGTTAATGTTAATCTCAATCGAATGTAATATACTTTTAAGTGAGAGTCGAGCTTATATATGCGTAAGTCAATAATGCTAATTAGAGCCGATAACTACACTAGTATTTCCTGACCCCCTCGAGTCGATTGATAAATAAAGAGAGGTTTGCACAAAATGGAGAGAGAATATCGTTTATATTTTGTTTTGCAATTGATACCAAAGTGGCTGCGCGAATATGCACGAGCTGCTGGCTGTTTTCCATGGCTTCTCGTCACTCTCTGCCCGTGTACAGTATTTCAGCACTCGTCGG
>NW_011948425.1:7036226-7059776 GCF_000503995.2 Ceratosolen solmsi marchali | reverse complement strand
TGCATAAAAAAACAATAACAAAAAAATTCCAATATATCTCCTCCTACGAGGCAAATGAAGCTTCGTGAATTTCGACGACCGAGAAAGCAAAGCTCAGTCCTCCTTTTGAAGCTATAAGCTAGACACTCGATCGTCTTGGTATTTCGCAGAGACGCCGCGGCTCTTTCACAGCTCGCAAGCCTTACCAACCCCTCGTTCTCCATGGCGTTCATTAGGCGAACTAAATCTCCAAAATCGAATCAATTATTATGCTAATGCATAGCCTTCGACGACTCGCCTCGGGATCCGCGCTTCGCTCCCCACCTCCCCTACGCCCCCGCCCCAGCACCAGCCAGCACTTGCAAACCCCGACCACACGGATTACATTGGAATGTCTCGGGTGAGCCGTGTCTGCTTAGGGGGCGCGCACCTTCTTCGAATTCTCCTTTCCCGCCTAGAATAATCCGTGTAGCCGACGGCTTGCCGACTATTTCGAGGGCCCCTCCTCGGCCCCTCTCGCCGCAATTCATCAACGATCGAGGTCCTCGACGTGGCGTGCGGCCAATCGCCTCGTTTGTCGTTTACGCGGTCGAACGGGAATGCGCGTCGGCTCGCGCGTCAAAACGGACTGCGCGGCCTCTCGCACCAGCCCCAGCCAAGCTCTTATCTCCGAGATAAGGACCTGACAACCCTTATGAATGCTTCTATTATGCGTCCCCGTGCCCGGCATCTCCTCTGCTCTTGTTCGGCCCTTTCCAGCCTCGCAAGCGGTCGTACGGTATCGCAGGCGCCCGGATCCTTGAGAGCGCTATCCGATAACACGGCCGAAATTAATGTAATGGCTCGTCTAATAACCCGAGGCGATAAATGAAAGGACGCCATCTAGGTGGTGAGTTCCGTGTTGGGTCATCTCAAGGTCGTCCCGACCTGCCGATGAATCCTTATTTTTAACGCTTTCCGCGATATTAGCCGCGGATAGTTGCCGAGAGTCCGACCTTGTGACCTTAGGCGGCCTATTTTCACGAGTGTGTCTCGCCTCCTTTTAACCATTCGCTCCTCGATACGCGGTAATGGGGTGAGGTGGGATTGGGGGGGGGGGTTGAAGTAAACGCAAGCGCGACAGGCATAATGGCGTTACGTAGCGCCGTTACCCGGCTTTGTAAGGGCGCGCGTCTTCTTCCGCCACAATCGAGGATCGCGAGCGAGACTTTTTGCCGGATGGGGGACCATCCTAACCGCTCATTATAGCGGCGATGCCTGCGTACGTTATATCGGGAGTATCTGGAGCCTGGGATCCGCTTGCACACACACGATTCGTATCGTACGTACTCGACGGTAGCCGCTGACGTTTTATCGGACGAGCTACGGTCCCGGCATAATTGGTCCATTGTTAACTCTCTTCTTGGCTCCGATCTCACCGACACCCGCCGCACGGACTCCCTCTTATTAGCTAGTGCTTCGCACCTACCGACGCCAACAACGCCTCCTCAGGGGCGTCGTTATTTTTAATATTTATAGGCCTGCTTTCTTCAAATTATTCAAATGCCGTAGCTACAGCTTCCCGCCTTCCGTGCCTGACGCTCGACTCAGATAAGCTCTACATCGGCGGGATGATTTCTACCGATTGTCCCGGGTTATTATGTTAACGGCTAGTGGCCATCTTTTATCAATTCCCGTTGTCGTCGTCGTCGTCGTCATTATGATCATTAAGATTGTTGTCGTTGTCGCCGTTGTCGTTGTTGTCATCGTCGTCGTCGTCGTCGTCGTCGATTTTGTTGTTATTGTTGTTTTTGTGAACTTTGTTGTAGCTGTTGCTTTATGGTTGTGGCTGATGTTGCTGCTGCTGCAACGGTTGTTGTTGGTTTTGTTGTTACTTCAATTACTTAGTTATTTATTTGTTAATGCTATTGCTGCTGAGTGCTTCGTTGTCGTTTCGAACGTATCTCTGTCCGTAGTAGGACAGAGGATAAATGAGGTTTGAATTCAGTTTTTCTTATTTCTCTCTGAAAAATATGTCGGTCAAAAATACCAAAAAGGGAAAGAAAATTGATTTTGACGAAATTGAAAAGAAAGAAGAAAAAGAGAAAACGAATAAAGAAAAAACTATCGACTCCTGACACGTCTTACTTATATTGTTACGAGGATAGGAAAATGGCTACTGACGTAACTGCAATTGGATTTTGGTGCTTTAGAATTCCTGTGAAGTGTATTTTGTTGCTTGAAGGTTGGCCGAGCAGCTGCGACGGGCGCTGTAAAAAGGCATAGGATTAATATATTATTTAAGAAGAAGAAGAAAAAAAAACGAAATACATAACGAGAATAAGCTTTCTTTCATTTTGAACGTACGATTTGCTTTCTACGCTTTAATTAAATATCTATCCGTAATTTCTTGACTGTGCATTAAATTTGTATTAATGTAGTTTAAGCAGCTCCGCAGATGTGGATTGAATATCATATGCTCTTCTCGAATTATAATTATTGTCAGAATTTATCGAAGATGCAAAACTCAGCGGAAAACTTGTGATCGTTATTATTTAATATTAATTGAACTTAGTTAATGAATCTTGGGAATGTTAAGTGATCAGCGCTTATATCGTCAACCAATGCACACGAATTCTATAATTGCCCTATTTGTATAATGAAAGGTTCTTCCCTTGATTTCTGTAATTACGCGCTGGTTAATATTAATGGTTAATATTATAATATTCATAAATGCCTACACATGACTAAAGAATTTTGAAATTTTAATTAAATTCAGCGCGTAGTGGCCATCGTTATTCAATATAAGTCAAGTGCTACTTTGGTAATATTCTAGATTCCTTATTTTCTTTTCTTCACAAGTATTGCCAGAGACTTCTCAAGTGTATGACAATTTTTTAATTAATAACGAATAGTAAAGCTAATGCATAAGTTTTGAATTTTTAAATCCTTATCCATTAGCCCTTGGATAAGATACGCGTCCGTTGCGGTAAACTAAAGGATGAAAGGAAAGGCTGTTGTCGAATTATATATGCAACTCGTGAATCTTCAACGATTAAACATTCATTTGATGCAGCCGACTTGAGCGACATCTAATGTAAACATAATTTTCAAATAAAGACACAAAATCGTGAATAATGCATTTTATCAAGGACTGCTGGGATTCGGATGATGATCTCAAAACAATAGGACCGGAAACGTATGTAATTTTAATCGATAAGGTAGATAAATTTTTCTATCACTCGGGAATATGTATGATTTATTTATTTTGTTTTTACAACTCGTCTCAACTAAGAACACAGCAAGTATAACCGAAAATCTCATCTCAAATGAGATTCGCATCGTCAATCCGACATTGTACACGTGCTCTCCCATAACCAGGCCAACATGATCAATGTCAACCTTTTTGCCGTAACTTGGAACATCGACCGACCACATGTAAATTAGGACGCTATTTTTCAACGCTCACGACTACTTTGTATGGCTAATGAAATTTCGTAAAATGCACTGCTCCTTTCGACTACTCGATATTAGTAAAATACGCACGAATAGCAATAGCGACGTATCGCGCGATATATACAATCCGCACTTCCGATCGGGATATTGAATTCGTGACGTTTGTGCTTTGACATATTGCACGTGCAAGTACGTAGGATGGGGCTGGACGAAAGACTGGTGTTGTGGTTTTGAGCTGGGCTGGGGGGGGGGGTAGAGGCCAACCCAGAGTATGATACGATCTGTCAAGCTATGGCTAGCGCGTGGCGTTTACTCTAGTCGAAAGGAAGTGATTTTTTTTTTCCACCTAACAAATAGGCTTTTGTGGTTTCGTAATGCTTTATCCGACCGACGCTTGACAAAATTCCCCCTCGCGATACCTATTCTCCCGAGAGATGGCTAATACTTCCCATAGGCACGCGCGCATTCCCTCGCGTTGGAAAAACGCGAAATCTCGCTATACGGAATTCGCATCTCGCGCATATCTTCTTCTTCACGAGCGCTAAAACGGTAAAAGTGACGTCGAGAGAGCGTTTCGCCCAGGCTACGTGAAGCTAATTAGATGTGAATTTCGGTTGGCCGCCACGACCCCAATGTATTCATGCCACCATTAACACCGCGTTTTTCGTTAGTACCGTTTATCTCTCGAGTACCTTCCGATATTCCCGTCAAGTATGATTCGATCTCATTCTCCGATACGGGTTAAGAGTCGGGTCGTGTAGCGCTGATCTACGAAGCGGACGATGATCGGTCCTCGATGAACATTATGCTCTTGTGCGAGATAACAAGCGCGGCCGATAAATCCTCGTGTGTAGTTGAACGAGTGGCCGGGAGAATCAAGTGGTCGCGATAATGGCGGCTTGAGGCGAGTATGGACCGGCATCGCGGCTAAGAATCCAGTGGCTCGACTTTATTTCTTCCGCGATGCATAAATGCTCGTAAAAGCTTAATTATAGTTGGTTTATAGGGGAGCGTAGTGGGGTGGGGGGCTTGGGGGTCAGCGATTCGCTTGTTAGCGATTTTTCTCCCTGGCTCGTCCATCGTTCCAGTTGCTAAGGTTACACGACGGATGAGGAGCGTAATTGAGCGAGGGCGAGTGCGCGAGAGTAAATGAAAAATATTTTGCACCGGGCGTAGCGAGGCAGTCGTCGTCGTCCATCGAGGACGAGCCGAGTGATTTCGAAAGTGCGCCCATCGGAGGACATTTAAATACTGGTCGACATTATTTCCCCGAGGGGCTGTACGAGGCATTTTGACGCGTGATAAAAGGATGGGATACTCGGCAACGAGCGTCAAATCTGCACGAAATAACTATGAATTTACGCGAGGAAAAGTGAAGCTATTTGGTTGCGATGAGTGTCGAGGGGAGGGGTACCGTCTAGAGCTCAACGACTGAGAGGGATGTACCCTAATGGAAAGGGCCTGCGGTACTCGGCGAGTACTCGCATCAATCAATTTATCGATAGACGGATAGATACTCTGGGTTTACAGGGGTTGCTAATTACGTATATTATCCTCCGGTTATATGTTTGCATCGCACACATTTACTGCTTGAATCCCCGGGAGGCGGTACAGTCTCGCCTATAACGTCGAACGCCTCGCCTACTCGGACCTTCCCCGGATGAAAAATGCCTTACTCTTTCGTCCCGTTTTTATTTTCCAATTTTACTCGACGACTCTTAATGTCAATGTGAAGCCTTTGAGCAATTATTGAAGAGCGCGTGCATTTTGAAGCGTCGATATTGCTGCTCCAGGACAAGCGAAGCACCGCTCAGTAATTGTACATTATTGCCGATTGGTGGACGAAAAGTCAATCGATCCGCCGAGAGATAACCGAGGGAGTCAATCATCGTCGTCATCGGCATAATGAACCAGTTCCGTCGCAGCGCCCTTTAATCCACGCGCGCGCGTTCGATTTATATATTGGTATTGAGGATTATATCGTCTAGATATAGAGGCGCTACTTATCTAACACGAAAGACGAAACGATAAAAAAATAGAAACACACGGAGAGAGAGAGAGAGAGAGAGAGAGAGGAAAGAACGGGCATGCCGGAACTAAAGGGAAATGAGAATGAATGTAATAATATATTTAATATTCGCCAGGTCTCTGCCTCCAACATCCCCGGTATTACAAGCCAACCAATATTCTCGCCCCGTTTTAAACCCGCCTAACCTTCCTCTCTCTCTACCGTACTCTATCTTCTTTTCTCTCCGCTCCCTGTAGCGCTGATGTGTTTTCTTCACGGCAGCTATCCTACCGAGCAAAGCCATATTATTTCCGCTGTGACTGGCACTCATTCGTTCACTCTTGCCATGCTTAGGCGCTCTTAATGTAGTGTTTATAACAACAACAACAACAACAACAACAACAACAACAGCAACAATATCAACAACATAATAGATGAAAACAAAAATAAGAACAAATCAACAAGGAAAACAGAAAAAGAATAAGGGCCGAGATCATTTCCTCGTAGTAGCCTCTATGAGAGATCGCTATTATCGATCTCCCGAGTCGTGAATATTCGCGTCGCGACACGAGCATATCAGCGCCGAGAGCGACACTTTGTCGTTCAGATACGATTGACGCAAGTTGTAATTTTTTTGTCTTTTTTTTTTTGTTCTTTGCTTTTCTCACCGTTCGGGCGATAAGCGTCAGAGCTTGAGTTCCTAAATTGAGGGTCACGGGACGCGCTTGCGGCACTAAATAATGCGGGCGCGCGCGGCGTAGCCGATGTGTCCGGAACACAGAGGATGGGCACGCACGTAGCCCCCGGGTGCGTAAAATGCTAATTAGCATTTCGTCACGCGGCCGACAGAATAATTACGGGCTCGCTCGTAATTAATAGTTTATGATGCTGTGGGCGGGTCGGGTGTAGGCGCGCATTATTGGCCGCGATCCGCTTAGTATGGATGTCGGGGCGATGAAATCGAGGAAAATTCAATTTCAAGCCGCGGTTTGTCCACATCACGGAGCGCGCGGATTCATAAGATTCAATATGGCCCGCAAGCGACCGCACGATCGAGCGGAGCCGCACGGAACGTCGAGGGGTTGCGTCTTTGCCAGCCCTTCGGGCCCCCCCCCCCCCCAGCCAGAACCACCCGCGCAGTCTGGGTAGAACTAGAGCGAGGGAGCGTGGGGAGGGGGAGGGTGCGGCGAGGGGGCAGACGCGAGAGCTTTGTACTTTACATCAAATACGTGCAGCGGGCCGCGACTTTTACACACTCTTCGGGCTTTTCTCCGCGACGTATAAGCTAATATTGCGGCGCGTGGGCGGGCCGAACGTGTCGAAAATAAGCATCAGCGGAGCCTTCGAAATTTCATTCTCGGTTTCGGGCGCACGCCCCCGTCTCGGAAAATTCTTCCTTCGAGACGGCGAACGCTTTGAGCGCAAAATGCGCGTTACGAGGACCCATATCGACAACTAAAACTACCCCCCCCCTCCCGTCCCCGTCTCCGTCCCCCTCCCGAGATTACCAAGTCTTCTTATTAGTAACGCGAGTGACAATGTCCGGCGATTATTGAATCCGCTCGCATCCCGATATCGAGCCCCGAATTCGGGCTAATTGTCCATTAACACGGGAGCGCGCTTGATTATCGACGAGCTGCCGTCCGATTGGAAATTAGAGGCGACCGAGCGGTCGGCTAATACCTAACCATTCAGTAACCATCCAGAAGTAGAAATAGAGCAGTGCGGTAAGACTCTTCGGCCCCAACTAGCGACAGCTTTTTCAATTCCTCGTCATTCGGCTACGCGCACGCGATGCTTCCGTCTCACGTGATAAATCCGGTGCTCCGGTAGAGCTGCTGGAACCAGGCTCTCAGAATTAAAATTACGATGCGCCGTAGCCGTCGGCCGCCCGTCATTTCTAAGAATTCACTTGGCCGGAGAAAAAAGAGGGCGAGCGAGGGCCGCATTCACGGGCAGTTCGTAAATCGCTTATGTCCCACTTGGTTGCGGAAGCAATAAAGAAACCTGCGCGATGAGTGGCGTTGGCGGGTGAGAAAAAAAGTGAGGGCTTTCCGAGGAGTTATTGGGTTATCGTGTGTATGATTAGCGCAAAAACGTGGGTAACACGTGTGGGGCGCGCGCTTCCACTGCCGTCGGGGCAAAAAAGTGCGCGTGCCTCGTCGGCATGGAGGAAGGGACGAGAGGCGCATAAGAGCGCGACGCCGAGTCTTGATTTACGCGAGTGGGGCGTGCCCGCACGGAAGCTACAATTAGTTTATTAATCCCTGTCCGTGTGCCAGCGGAGAGAGAGAGAGAGAGAGAGAGAGAGAGACAACGCGAGCAAGCATAGGACAGGGTGGACCGGGGTGAGGAGGGAGCAGAGCGAACAACCAACGCTCTTACCTCTCTTGAATATAACAATCGAGAATCCGGAGCTTGAGCCGCGAGGCGCGACTTTTATACCAATAAAATTACTCCATATCAATAAAACTTTTCGTGCACGAGCTCGTAAAGAGAAGAGCCTTTCCTGGAATCCGGCGTAGCGCCTCCTCTTCCCTCAAACTCTCCCCATTCCCACCCGCTCTCCGTCACTCTCTCTCTCTCTCTCTCTCTCTCTCTCTGTTTCCTTGTTTCGCGGAATTGCACTCACCTATAGAAAAAAATAACTTCGTTATTACGACCCGGATAATCGAATCATTTTTATCTTATTGACCATTAAAAAGGAATTACCCTTACCGTTTTTGTAATTGTATAGAAAAATTGCGCCCGTTGGCATGAGTAATAACCCTTAGAATGTAGCCAGAAATTTTTTCTTGAGCCCGAGTGGCCGATCGCATTCGTAAATACACGAATACTAATTTCTTTCATTGCCATGAACATTTGCCTAATTTATTAATTATAAGCATGTAGCTAAGAACTTGTGCGATACATTTATAATGCGTTATCTAGCCGAGTCTCTTTTTATCGATTTTATTCCAATATAACAAAATGTTAATTGAAATTGTTAACAAAGCTCAACTATTTGTCCACTTAAATTGTAACTCTAATTTTTGTAAGAGCACCTCTTGATGTAATTTATCTGTGTTTATTAATTTTTACTCCCAGTTGGAAAGTCCACGCATCCCCACGCACTCATTAACCATCGCCTTGATAAATATATCATTTCAACATTCCCGATTTGGTTTATTGGAGAATACGACAAGCAGCTCTTAAACTGATGGAATAAATGATAAGTTTACTAAATTAATAATTAATCTAGTGTTTTCCAATCGTTGGATAACATCTTTATGGTGAGAGTTGCAATTAACTATCGTAATAAAAGTGAAATCTTATTGCTACGTCGTATAAGATTAAGAGTCCAAAGAACAATAAAGCATTTTCTTTCTTTCTCTTATTTTATTATTTTTTTAATTCCATGTCGCCTGTTAAAGCATAATTTACGATAATGTTCCTATTATTATGAAAAATCGAATATCATCGAGAGCATTCAAAAGTTCGATTGTACATTTATATCAGCTAAACAGGGAGAGTAAATTGTATAAGAAAGTTTTACGTACTCGTATGTATTGAAGAGATACCTTTTCCGCTCATGTCGTGTGAATGTCTTGTTTTAATCGAATAGTTAGTGTAGTTTATACGGACGATTTCAGAATTAATTTTACATATTTTATATACAGTCGCGTATATCTCGGTTGCTTGGAATTCCAGAAATGTCTTTTCAACTTCTTCAAGACACACGTGGATTAATAACTATTAATTAGCTGTCGCGACGTGTTTCCTTAACTGCAATTTCGTAATGTACGAAATAAAAAACCATCACTTTGTAATCGCTCATTAAAATTCCGTCTCTTGTAATGAGCTTATTATAATTTAGCACGATTTACAAAACGAGTTTGACATTTTTGTGGTTTGTTAAATATGACTGTAGTTTTTATTATACATGTATACCACATTGTATATAAACAGCTGAAACTCATGTTCCTTTAGGGTGGCCCATTAAAATCTCATTGTATTACAAATGTACGAATATATCATTGTTATATCTCGGTAAAAGAGATAGGCTTATTTTAAAAACCCATCCTTCATTGCGTGAACAAAGACAGGTATTTAGAAAAAATTCTATAACATGTAATGCGGATTAGTTAATTGATGCACAAACTAATGTGGGCTCAAAATACCGGATTATGGACTACGTATAAAAGTGTCATTTGTAATTAAAGTATTATAATGTGTCCATCGATAGTCACGATATGGCGAGTGTCGTGAAAAAAGGAGATAAAAGTGTCATGACCTTCGACGCTGTTGACTCAAGAAATTGATTTAGCTTGCCATATTTTTCTCTTTTACTCTCTCTCTCTCTCTCTCTCTCTCTCTTCCTTTCGTCACTTTCGTCACTTTCGCTGTGTTTCTCTTGTAAAACCGATAACCAGGACAATATATGTACTTAAACAAGCGTTAATTCGTGTAAGTATCGAAAGGAGCTAAGTGGATATCGTTCGAATTCGATAGAGCAAGACTCCCATAAACAAGATATAGAGCTTCGATTCATGGTATTTAACAGCGTGAACCGAGACAAAAATGAAAACTCCTCCTCTCACGTGCCATTGTACATTCGCGGTTATTCAGACCTTTCGGGCTTACCCCGGCACTCCGAAGATCCTCTTGTCAATTCACCTCCGACATGTTTTATCTCTCCCGTTCCCCTACTATCCCGTCATCATCCACAGAAATACGCGCGCGCATACACAGTCTCTTTTACGAGTTTTATTCATAGCGTCGCCTTGCTAATAAAAAAAAAGTGGCGTACAGAGACATGAAATTCCTCATAGAAGCAACGTAGGCAGCGTGCGACGATGGCGCGGAACTAGAGACGGGGTGGTGGGGCAGGAGGGGAACGAGAACGATGAGGAGACGAGTGAGCGTATGCACCTGCACTCGTTAACAAGGTATACATTATATTGCGTAAAAAAAGGCGGACAGAGGGCCGATGGAGTGCGTGAAAGAGAGAGAGAGATAGAGGGGGGGGGAGATAGCAAGGAGGGCAGACAGAGATATATGCGAGTCGGTGGGCTGATCGTAAAATGCTGGCTTTTTTCGTTGTGCCCCCACCACCCGACCGACGTCAGGTTCGCCCGTGTTTATACAGCTATACAAGGTAGATACGTACGCGCGCATATATAAAGTACGGCGTTCACGAATCGCATGGAGAACGGCAGTAAGCGCGCGCGGCCTCTCCAATCTAAGCCGCGCGCACCGTGCCATGGAGATAGAAGAGAGCGAGAGAGTTTTACGAGCAACCCGGAGCTGCTCGATTTTTCCTCCAGCGGCTCGATTTACGATAGGCCATGGACTGGCTGCTTCGTTTTTTCTCGTATGGCAATATTTAGCATGAGAGGAGGGGGGGGGGGGGGGGTAGTAGGGACGGGAGGGCATCGTTCCACTCTTATTTGAGACGTCTTTCTTTATGCTGCCTCGGTCGAGCCTAGGTACCTCCCCCCACCCCTCCCACCAACCACCATCCACCCAACATTCCCCTCTAGAGCCCCATTCCACCGGATTCCCTCTCCCACCTCATGATCATTGGCCCTCGCTTCCTCACGAGAATAATAAATTGCGAACGGTAATGGGGCGACGTACGATCGTGACTCGTTTCTACGTATTTGCCTTTGCGTAACGCGCGAGGCCGCGATTCTCACACGAGCCGTTCGGGCCGCGAGATCATTTATTCTGCGCTGACTAAGGATTGCCGAGTCATGGCAAATGCTAATGAGCTGGATAAATAATTCACGGGCTATCGCTCGATGGCCGATTATACGTGCCGGAGTCAATGCGAATCAAGATTTTCATCGCTGATAGGCTAAATCGCACTGGGATTTCGGCCCGATTATACTTGGCTGTCGTATTTTGCGTGGAGGCCCGGTTTTATCATCCTCGAGGAGGCCGCGATGGATGTACGAGAGCGAGTGATCGACGAATGCTCGTTTATACACGAGTGGGCCCGACCTCCTTACACCGCGTTCGGCTTGCTCGCTAAACTTACACGCGCGCGCGTAAATACCGCGATTACTTTATCGTTCCGTATCCGCTCAAACTACTTGCAACAACATAACGTTCAACAAAGAATATACTTTGTTATAATTGTTATGACCGTCTTTAATTGATCATTTCAGTTTCATAAGAATAAAAACGTCTGCGAGCTATTGGCTATTGATTAGGGCGGTATAACGTCGGCACGTTTTTCATTCGGCGAGAGGTTAAGCTTTCGAAGCACGTGGAGCACGCTGTATTCTTTGGAATCAAATTAGTTTCGATTCGATCGATAGATTTGGGTGATATCTTCACCGCGGGCATAATATAATAATATACCGTGGCGCAGCACCATTCCAAGCTTGTAATGCCAAGTTATTGGCCTCCAGTGGTTCCCAACCACCGCTGCAAGTCTTGCAAACTTGCGTGTCCCGGATTATTGGCCGCCCGCCTTTTTTTCTCAAATTTATTTATCTTGTCGCCGAATAACGTACACCAGCATCGCGCGATCGCGATCAAGTATCACCCGGTATACAGGAAAAAGTCTCTCACATCGCATAACGTGCACTGCTTGGCGCTGCGACGTACGTCCCCGTCAATCGAAGCCCATGGGTATTGGCGTGGCGCATTGACCATTGATAAATGCTCTGCCAGCGTTTCGATGAAATGTGATTCGGATGTGGGCGTAAGTCTAGCCGCGAGATATATTGAAATAATAACTTGTTTATTTGTATTGTAATTAGTTGCGGTACAACGGCTTATAATTCGAGTTGACATCGGTCGAGGGATTAAGCGGGGAGGCGAGATGATGGAATTCTAGGGAGATTTAGTTCGTTTGAAATATGTTAGGAGCGCGAGTGCTCGGACGATTTTGTTTAATTTAAGTTCCGGATTACTTTCGCTCGCAATTTGCCGATACGTTATTGCGCGAACGTAACGAGAATTGGACTGTAGAAAGGAGTTTAGCCCTCGAGATCGATTTCGACGTGCTAAAATGGGCTGGGGAACTGAGGCGGGCCGTTGCGTGCTTAGTTTATTTATATATTTAATTAGGAAGGACGTTTTAGTGAGCCAGCAACTCGTTAATGCAAGAGCAAGGACGATTATCGTTACAAACTCTCATTAGAAGTCGTTAAGGTTGTATTGGATCGATGCATCTTCCAGAAAATTGCCGCATGATCCTTTATCTTTCTTTGCTACTTCTTCGCGATTTTCTGTTCCTTTTAAGGATACGCATGCAACGGGATATTCGATTAAAGCTCTTCACAAATTTAGCATATTTTCCCATGTAATATCGTGTATTCGCGGGGAATAATCGAGTGGCCAAGTGCCATGAATTCTCGAATTTTTTCCAAATTTTCGATACATAGGCGGACAAATTTTCACGTCACACAAATATTCTGCCAAAGAGTCTTATGGTTTAATATCGCCGGGTTATATATTCTTGTTTCTGTATATACGTGATAGCTATTTTGCAGTCGTGCGGGCACACGTACCTTATAGGCGCAGGTATTTCCTTATCCTCGTTCGCGTTCCCGCCCCCACCCTTCACCGCCTCAACCGTACCCCACCCCACCCATACGCTAAATCCCCAACATCCTCGAGAAACTGAGCTCAGTCAGGGCGAAATTGGAGCGGTATCGCCACGGGAAAATTTCATAAGCTTGGCAATTTATTATTAAAATTAAAAACATATTGCAAATGATGATCGTTTTATCATTGTCGCTTGTCGTCCCTTCCTGTCGTGTCGCTCGATAAAAGTGCATTTAGTTAAAAGAGTTAAGTCCCACTACAGGAAGTATAATTATCCGTGGATCAATATTTTTTCTTGATAGACAAGCAATTAAAGCAGATTCATAGCGTTATAAAAGTAAGAAGATTTTATCAGCTCGCGTATTAGTATAATTTATCGTTAAAATAAAAATAAAACGTGGAGAAGACTTCCCCCTTTTAATTACAAAAATGATGAAGCACGGAAATTAAAATATTTATACCCGTCAGGGATAGATGCAACTGCGGCGCACTAGTTCACTAAAACGAAGCGCGATGCAAAACAATTACTTACAACTGCTTGATTAAATTTATATCTGAAATAACAAAGATAAATTGATTGGTATTGATTAGAGTTGATAAAAGTTGAAGCTTTAATGAAATATCCTGGAATAATGCTTTTTGCGTGCTGCACAATTGGATTCACTTGGAAAAAGGGAAATCAACGGCTATAAATAAAACTTGGGATGACTCGTTGTTTCCCTTCTATCAAATTGTTTGTGATCCATTCGTATAGAATCTGTACATTGGAAAAATGAAGAGAGAGAAGAGAAGGAGAGGTCGACAACGAGAGAAACAAAAATACCGAGAAAGTAAGAAAGAAAACATAAAATTTCAGTAATAAATTGGCTGATCGGCGCGGCAAATTCGCAAAGCATGCCGAAGCGGCGCTAAAAATCTGTCGTAAAAGTTCCTCATCCTTACCTCCTCCTCATGTCCCTATTCCCCCCCCCCCCTCCCATTGCCCCGCTCCCCCCCCCCCCCCCCGCCCCACCCGAGCGACCCGAAATCCACACTCTCACCCTACTCACCGGGGCAAACTTTTTGTACAATCGACTTTGAAAATGTCGGGCACCCATCCCCTC
Organism: Ceratosolen solmsi marchali; assembly: GCF_000503995.2. Classification (NCBI taxonomy): domain Eukaryota; kingdom Metazoa; phylum Arthropoda; class Insecta; order Hymenoptera; family Agaonidae; genus Ceratosolen; species Ceratosolen solmsi. The sequence goes on along the minus strand of NW_011948425.1, from coordinate 7,045,709 downwards.
GACGCTCCTCGAATGTCCCGGAATAAAACTGTTATGCTTTCCGCTGATCGACGGCATTAGAGTAAGCGCCGGGCGACGCGACCGCGTGCCTCGACAATACCGACGTTGTGCTCCATGAAATTGGTGGCGCGTGCGCGCATCTTTTTTCGGCATGCAGCAGCCGGAGATGCGCCCGCTCGCGAATTTCCATATACGCTCGGACAAACCGGGCCAGACAAACGCGCACACATCCAGGCCAGAGTCCTGGGGAATATATTCACTTCCGGCAATAGATTTGCCTGACCTCCTCCTCTTCGACCTCGCCTGCCCGCTACGTCACCCCACCAGCCGATCCCCACCCGCCTTGACGCGCTTACAAGCGCGTTGTTAGTCAGGAGTTAGGGTCCCGTGAGCTTGTTTGCCGATGTGACAGCGAGAGAGAGAGAGAGAGAGAGGGCGAGTGAGAGAGTGAGAGAAACTGAGTGAGAAAGGGTGGGGGAGGTACACGAGTCCCTGCTATACAATCGGCCCATTGTGTCTCGTGATTTGTGAGGACGATTTTTTGACTTCCGTTGCAGGGGGCGATGTTAGTTAGGTGCTACGCATATACACGCGCGCGCGCGCGTGTACATAAACATGCATGCGCGAAAGTAGAGATCAAGAGAGCTAGGCGGGGTGGGAGAGTCAGCTAGTTAAGGGTTGATCGATTTATGAGCTAGTGAGGATTGTTGGATGTACGCAATTGAAAAACTTACGAGAGGGTGAATCTTATTTTCGCTTTCAGACTACACATATATGACGGCACGCGGCTCCTTTACGACTTCTTCCACTTCTCCCTTGCTTCCGAAATTTCACCCCTATCGCCGTATCTCAGTCTCTCTCTCTCTCTGTCTCTCTGTATCTGTCTCTCTCCCTCTTTCTCTCACTCGCTCGCACTCTATCGCTCTCTACGTCCCTCCTTCGTTTTACGCGAATAGACACGTTTGGACAATGAAGATGTACGGGCGCTGACGCGCGCGTTTTTATAGTCCTTCTTATGTGTTTATCTCGGGACGTACATACAAATGCCTGCGAATTAATTGCGATCTCTTTATATTGATTAATGACGGTTTGCCACTCTACCTTAGGAAATGTAAATATTTGAGAGACAAGAGTTATAATCGTCCATAAATCGGTTCCGGTGCAACGAGCCAGCCCTGGAGAAAATAACGAACCTTTCATTAATGAATCGCTTAAAAGAGAAGGAAAGAGAGATTGAGAGCCACGAATGAAATCTCGTTGCGCGATCGCTTCCGGCGTCGGGTAACCACGAGGAAGTGCAGCAACAGATGTGGAACGTCTTTGTTCATTAAAGACAAATTATCGAATATCAGCAACAATAATTGCCTCGCAACTAACCAACGAGACTCACCGTAAATGCTCACTATAAATTACCTGTCAACTTAGTAATAGACGATTATGCGCTTTTCCGCGAATAGTTAACGATTGCTAAGTCGAATTTCATTCGTGCGTAAAGGAAAAAAGCGATTAGTGATTGTATGCACGTGAGAGGACGGAAAGGAAATTGAAGAGACGATGACGATTGCCACTCTAGAATCAGTTGCTAATTAAATTAGCCTTGTAACCTAAAACGGCGTATTTTATTCCAGATTTTACTGTCCCTTGTCTCGTTGTTGCACCATTGCCAATAATGATTGGCCTTCGGTCCATATCATTATCATCCTATCGGGAATATTTGCGCTAATTGCAGGCGGAAGGTGAGATGAAAATGCTCGGCTCGTACGCAACGAGTGATGCGTGCCACTCGGTGTGCCCTCCTTCGGTATTCCAAGCTGGATTTAAAGTTCGACCCCCATTTATACAAGAACATTTCGACACCTCGAAGGCACTTAAGTGGCCTCTCCTGGCCGTTGGAAAGTCAATAGATCCCTCGGGAGTGCCAACGAGCGTCTTTCGTATACACATTGGCAAAGATCAAACAACGCTGCGCGAGCCCTCGTCTTCGAAGTCTCGAGCTCGAAAACTTGAGGGACATCGACGTTATAGCGCGTAATGGCCGAGCTTTTAAAGAATCAAGAGCCAACCAGGCGCTTAAATATCTTCTCGCCATTCCGTCGCGCCACACTTTATTACACTTAATACTGTATTGCACTTACCGACTAAATACATTTCTTTATTCCCCGATAGATTAATATCGCGCATTTATTAACCGCCCCCTCCTCGCCCGTCTCTCTCTCTCTCTCCCTCTCTCTCTCTCAACGAGCCTTCCAATACCCTGTAAGCCCCGCGATTCTCCGCACATTCCGTGAATTATTGAAGAATTCCATAGTCGGACAGTTAAGGACGTTTTAAACGAAGCGCGTCGCCTCAAATTCAGAAAAATCAGCGAGGCGCTTTCTCGGCTCCGAATGGCCGAATAAATCTCTCCGTCCATGATTAGCTCGTATTACGTATGCGATTGGGCTTTTACATTGACGCGCTAAAAACGCCATCGATAAATCCGAGAAGCGGGAGGGTAAAACGAGAGCTCGGTAATGAAAAAAAAAAAGTTTAGAATTCTGGGCAAACTCAGCGGCAACGTCTCGTCCCCGCTGCCCAGCGCGTCAAATCACGTGTCCGTAGCATAAAAATAATTATCGGAGTCCGTGAGCACTACCGCGGTGTTTTGTAATTTAAATTAATTGAAAAATATGCACTGTATGCGCTGTCCGACTGCGTGGGATTGCGCGCGCGTAACGAGCGCAACACCCAATCCCCAGCCCCAATAATTCGCGCTCCCTCGCGCAATAGTTTATTGGTTTTTCTCGCTGATTTGATTCATTATCATTCTCGTTATTTATATTTGTACGCTCGATTGCGCGTCAGGGGTGCGTCGCAACGAGTAGTCGAAATAGCAACAGCACCACCACTACCACCACCAACAATAGCAGCAACAATAACAACAAACAACAACGACGACGACAAAGACAATAACAGCAGGTACGCCAGTAGCAGCAATATGTACTAGTAAAATAAAACGAAAATTGCTTGCCACCGACATTTTGGGATTATCGTGCGTCTAGTCCCTGCAAATCTGTCCGACCTGACGAATCATCGGGGCCAACTTGTCGCAACTCCTGATTCCGCCCCGCTTTCGTTATCGTATATCCGCGTTTATTTAGCTTTCTGCGAAGATGCGTGCTTTTTGGGTTTAGCCAAATTAATCACGCCAGGCGTAATTTATTCTCGAGGATTATAACGGTACCTTTCTCCTTTTTTTTTAAAGCTTAGATATTTATATACGCGCACAGAATGACAAAAAATGTTGAAACATAGAGAGTTGGTTTTGAGGATAATGGGACGAGTGGACGCTCCCTTGTGCCAATAGTTTTTGGGAATCGTTGATAAAATCCTTACACATTAAATCCTTTTTCTTAAAGCTCCTCGATCATTATACACCTTAAAAAGATTTATCGTGCAACTATATTTAACTGTGCTACAGTCTTAACAACTATAAACGTCGTTGTATTTTTAGTCATTTTCAACGATTGTACTATTTATTGTTTGGGTTTTTGGAAAGTGCCCGAGTCAGCGATGATTTAACGACAAAAGTAGATTATGCCAAATATACAATCTTGGAAATCGCCATAGTTGCGAATTTCGAAGGCTCTTGTGAATTTCAAATTCGACATTCTTATTTGCAGCAAGTAGAAATTAAGAATTTTAACGATTACTCGTCTCACTGCGAGATCCGGCTTTAAATAATACTCATATATATATACATTTATTAATATAATAGAAACTGGATAATTTTGCATACTTAATAAAATCCGACTGCAGAATGGAATTTCAGCGCGTAGCTAAGAGACAATTTTACACTATGTGGATAAATATTATTTAACGAGTAGAAAAATCGAGGCGCGAGAAATTTGACGATACATGGGAGGAATCAGGAATAACATGAGCCATACAACTATAAATATTGAGTGGAATTGATCTTGTATGGACAGTCGTAATTTGCTCGTTTAAACTCGATGTACGAGACAAACAATTTTTTGCAGCCACTCACACATTTTATTCCACAATTTTTTCAACTGATTTCTAATAATTTTCATTGAGCACGCAGAGCGCTAACTCACGACCCTCCTACTTAGCGCAAAATTCAAACAACTTTCTTAAATACGAATGAAATGGCAGCCGCTCTTATTGCACGCCATAACTTTTGGCGCGCTGCGCTGTATAGAATGTCTTGTTGCGTCTGCGGTTTATATATAGATGTATAGATATATACACGTGTAACGATAATTCAACTGGCCGCGAAACGAATAAAAGGAGAGGCAAAAGGCAAACGAACGCGCGCATAATGAGTCTTCGGACTAGCGCTCGTGATTGTTTTCTGCGAGAGCAGCACGCGCGTGTCGCCTGTATTTTCGTAATTTGTCGACAGAGAGAGAGAGAGAGAGAGAGAGAGAGAGAGAGAGAGAGAGGGAGAACGTGAGCGCGGGAGGGACCGTGTGGGTCGGTCGTGACACGGCGCGCGGGGGAGGTTGACAGCGAGGTTGACTGGTGGCAATGGCGAGCGGTGGAGTGGGGGAGGGGAACTCGAATTTCTTGAAGGAGCCCATTGTTAGTCGTTCCGCGGGCCCATCGTTCGAGCAATAATGGTTCCATTCACGGCCGGCGCATAGCCTCAAACCTTCCTTGGACTCGCGATGCTTTTTTGAGCCTCTCGCGCCTCCGGACTCTTCCCCACCCCTTTCCCATCCCCCCTCGTGTTCCACGAGCCCTCTTGGAAGTTGGTCTTGTTAATTCTGCAGCGCTCGCGCTTAGGAGGAAGTGGGCGTAACACTTGCCTGTCAATGCCGCTTTTCAGTTCGCTTTATCTCGGCCAATGATTTAATTTTAGCTTTTCGACGATGAGCGTTTTTAGCGATGCATACCGGATAAATGAATGAGCCCTTTCTTTTGTCACTGCAGCAACGCGCGTGCGAGCTTGAGTTGTAGTAGGGAACCAGTAAGGGGCCTGCAATGGGTGCATTTGCGAAGGAGCTCGCAACAGACAATGGCTGCTAAAGTCCGATTATTCATTTTCTTTTTCCGTTTGTTTTGTTTTGTTTTTCAGGCCCCGTCCGTACAGTTTTCACTCAATGACGAATAGTAATATCGAATTCGAACAAATAGTTGCGAAATGGCCGACACTGGCTCGAGAAAATTCGAATGGAATATAATTTCATTCGTTAGTGGGCATAAAACTTTTTGAAGCGAAACAGTATAAAATTTCATAAATTTTTGCTTCGATAACTTTTAAAGATGCGGCTGAAATAGTTATTTTCAACTTGGTACTATGCTAGTGGTACACTACGCATGTTTCCTATATATATATATATATATATATATATATATTGATTATCAGCCAATATCAGTCAAATGTATTCCAAATTTAATATTATAATAAAGCTAATAGACTATCGACAAAGGATTAGGGATTATAGCATGCAGCCGATGCCCAAGTATTTGATAAAAATTTGATAAATTTATTAAATTATAGTGGTATTGATAATATTTTTAAGGCATTAGAGTACTCGTGCACGTAATAAATATTACTTTTACTCTTTGTTAAATATATAGGAAATATGTGGAGGTGAAAAGATATTGAAACAAAAAAACAAACACAAAAGAAACAAAAAAAATTTATTTTTTCAACTGATTGAGTAATTAGTATTAAATGTGTTGTTATTTGTAGACGGAATAAAATGGAAATTAGTTAATTTTCTAAAATGTATCTTATTACGTAATATTTGCTCAGCTTTAAATAAATGTTATCTTAATGTACGTCAAGCTAAATCTATACCATGAATTATTACATCGATTTTTATTGCGCGGCTCTTTGTTGGTGGGTCCGAGAACTGTAGAAAATGGGAAAAATCAATTTTTTATAATTATAAAATCTCAAGAGTATCCCATTAAATTTTTAAGGCGATTAAGGCTACTGAAGTGGGAAGGTGAAATGGTTGGTCCCCATCCCTCAAGAGAAATACCCCCATCGAAACGGTTTACAATAAATCATTTATCGTAATTAATTATTATTTAATTACAATTAATGGTCTATTTATCATGGTTATTCGTATTAATTGTCCATTCGTTATTATTTCTCTGTTTATCATTTATTAGATTCGAGTCATAGCATGCGGCATCCGAGTGGATGAAAATTTTGATCCCTATGCAGCGTGGTTCGATTTTCGTATGATTTTTCTGTTGAAATTGTGATTAAGCATATTCAAATGTCAGGCATAATAGCCAAGGATACTTGAAATTCAAAGAAATTCCTTGGCCTCTAAAATGAACTTGTACTTCTTTTATTATGGTCTTTTGATCGCACTCCAACCCATTAAATAATACTGCGTATGGCGTCGGTAGGCCCAATTGAAAAGCATATTACTTTATACATATTAGACGGCTCGTTCAACAATTTATGCCATTAAGAAGGGATTCGCGTATAAATGTAAAATATCGTGGGAGATTGGAGAAGTCTAGGAAGCGCCAGACATTCACAGCTACGTCGTAGAGGCGAATTTCTTAGTTTCGCTTTCGTACTTTCTTTATAAATAAAGATCAGCAATTGATGGAAGGGCAGGGCGACTCGCACGTTGGTGTACATCAATGACCAGAAGAAGACTGGCAAATAAGTCTTGAGCAGCATGGGGAGATAGAGATAGAGAGAGAGAGAGAGAGAGAGAGAGAGAATGCATAGATGTAAATTCGAGGCTCATAGAAAGTCCGGACAAAAATTCGCGTTCGGCTCTTTTCGACTTTCCAAGTCGTGACACTGGAGGGAGGAAGGGCAAGAAGCAGATGCGTCTTTAATCATTTACGAGGAACTGTCGGCGGTCGAGCCTTTAAATGATCCTCCTGAAATTCGTCCGGACGTCGTCACGCCGAACGAAATTTAAATCCACTTAAATATTGAAAAAGCAAGAAACGAGGTGAACGCGAGTTCTATGGCACTGCCATGTCTAATTCATTTCTTAGCTCTGTCCTCTTTTCACTATGACTTGTCGCCTTTTGAATGAAACATACGTACCTTCCATCTTCCCTCTTGTTTTCTTTTGAGAGAAGTACGCATTGAATAAAAAATCGTTCCTTTCTTCTCACGCGGAACGTTTCCTATCGACATTTCTTTATCGGTATGTGTCATTTAGCCATGATTCCGGCCAATGAAGTATATTCAACTGTCGATGCCCTTAAATTTTACGTACAAATTTTGCATCGATCATAATGAATAAGACTTCGTTTTATTGCGAAATTTTATTTAAACGTAAATAATGAATATTCCGCGCTTTCATTATAGCTCAACTTTGCTCCTTGTTTATGCGTCCACGAACGAAATCAATGAATACTAAAAGTATGATTTTCTTGCGTGTATTTCTTAACGGCGTAGACAAGAGACATTGTTCTTGTTGCCGTTGATGTTGTTGCTGATGTCGTTGTTGTTGCTGCTGCTGTTGTTACTACTACTGCACAATAGTAGCTCGACCAGAACAAAATTAAATTAATTAATCAGAAGTGAGGCGAAATGAAAGCACATTTGCTCGGTGCTGAAGCTGTATTGGTCTAAAGTTTGGTATACTAGTGGACGACGACGTTAAAGCGTAAGTATTAGTTGTTATGAGGGAGTGTAATGTCATTAATATAATCCAACTGTCAAGGAAGATATCGAGTTAATGTAATTGGTTACTTCTCATAAATAAACAAAACATACCGAGCCAATTATCCCGTATTCGTATTATTCCTTGAAATAGAAAAGGCAATTTTTTTTTTTTTTTTTTTTTTTTAAAGTACGTCGAACACTTATTAATTCGTCGTATTATAGAGGCCTAATTAATATAATTAATTAAATGAGCCACGAGCAAGTATTGCTTAACTTGTCGTGTATTTTTGTAAATAATTAGGCATAAAGTGTTTTTGAAATTAGCGTGAACTCTCGCCAGACTGTGGTAAAAGTGGGAGAGTGTCGAATCCCGCGAGAACAACACTCGAGTAAGATTGTTTTTGCGCAAGTGTGTATGTAGAGCGCTTGGTCGCGTACGTGTAAAAATAGGTGTGAGTAAGAAGTGAGACTGTCGAGGAGAATGAGAGAAGAGAAACATAGTAAAGTAAAACGACTCGATGGTATTCCAACGAGAGCAAAATCTTCGAAATACTATAACGACGATGTTGATACTGAAATATCTTAAGTAATTTTGGTTCTCTAGTTCTCGCTCCGAGTGAAAAAAAAATCGGGATAATTAGAAATTTTATTCGGGTAAAAATGTATGTAATAAAAGATTCAAGTAAATAGTTAATACGTGGATAGTTTTTATACAGCCACTTATTAGAATTGATATTTAGACCGTTTGGCACGTAATTATTTCACGTTATTGTCACGTTTTCATCGCACTTTATTAACTATCTTAACCACCTCTCGTATCCTTCTCTACCCCAATTTCTCTCTCGCTCTCTCTCTCTCTCTCTCTCTTTCTCTCAATTCGTCTGTTATTTCTGTTCTTTCACTTTCGTGGTTCTAAAATTTAATTAAATTTCGCAGTTTTTCGTGATTAAAGAACTCGCTATCATCGCTACACCGTTACTACACTGGCGATACCAGTAAGACGACGTCATCTCTTTCCCCTCACTTTTCTCTTCCGGCACCATGGCGCCGCTGCGAAATTAGTTTTAACTAGTATAATGGATTTTATTAATTATCCCTTGTATTCTCTACTAAGGCCTTCTTGAATAGCAAAGATAACCAAACGAGCAACTCCCTTTTCATCAATTGTGCCTTTTGTTTTATTGTCGTCCATTACGAAAATAGCTTTTTATTATTAAAGAACGGGGCCCGTGGGCGAGTCGCTTATTTAATCAGGTAATTACGTCCGCGTGAGGTGGCCTTCCTAAGCTCCCAAATCACGCTCTATCGAAAATAAAAAATCGAATCATTGTCCTTGCTCTGTTCGTCGGCAGATCTCTGTTTTCGCCAACTACGTAGATCCTTTGCGTTATTTTAATTGCAAGCAGCGTCGAAATATTGGGCTTCCCCAAATGCGAAATGGTGCCGTGCACTTTCAAATTAGAAAAGTGTGGATTGATGAAAGGAGGGCGCGCGCATTATCATACGAGACAGCGAGCACGGATTATTCGCCGGAGCAACCACGGATTATTATTAGCGTCCGTGTCTTTATAGATGTGCTGGTTCCACGCACATTCGCCGGCTCTTAGTGCTGATTAGTCGGTGACACCGAATAGGCTTCACTCGTCTTCTTCCCGGTGAAGAAGCCACTTCGACACTGCCTATCTCTACCTCTTCCCACCCTCAAAGGTCTTAGAGGTCTGATTAACACTGGCGAGAGTCTTTCTGTTTCTCAACCACCACTCTCACCACCACCCTTCATCACCCCGTTCTTCATCCCCCTCGTCATTTCGCAATAACACACCTTCCTTCCACTCCCATTTCCCTCGATACCCCCCCCCCCCCCTCCTCCCCCTCCC
>NW_011948425.1:7033683-7036174 GCF_000503995.2 Ceratosolen solmsi marchali | reverse complement strand
TCACCGCCGCCATCGTCATCCCCCATCACCCACGCAGTCTCTGCATCATATGACCCTCTGGCGATACTGGCGACGCAAATACATAAATGTTTATCCACACTCTCGCAGACTTGACTATACCGTAATCCTTTTTACCGTACCGTAATCATTACACGCCTATTATTGTCGAACATATTCCGCATGGCACTCTCACCCTACTCCTTTTGCGTTCATTCTTTCCCTCTCTATCTATCACTCTCTCTCTCTCTCTCTGCTGCCTCTCTGCCTTTTCCGCCATTGAATCTTGTCTACTTAATCAAATCTTCTTTCTCCAGAGTTAGTCACGACTGTGAGTAGAAAGTCCAAACCACGTACATTCCGTCGTCATTAAAGTGTTTTCGCGCGCGCACGCAGCACGAGCACAAAACTGCTGTAGGCAAGCTGTATAATAGGCCTCGATATAAAAACGTTGACCCTATGAAACGGCGTACGCGAGTTATTCCATTACGCTTTATATTTTTCTGGATATTCGTTAACGGCGTTTCACGATTTCCGCCGCTTAGCTCGGACGCTTTCCGTTGTATCTACGCGGACTTACTTCGTTTTTTTTTCTTACCCAGCTAATCGAGAGGCGCAATCGGAAAGTGCAAGGATGGGAGACGGGGTTGACTACGCATCCGCGACTATGTTCACCTATTTTTCAGATCCCATTGCAGGATTCACCCTTAGACTATCGCAATTAATTCGCGACTAAAGGGAGCTAATGGATTTCCATGCCGCCATTTCATGGTTCTTCCTTCTTCCCGCTGGAGCTCGTCAGAGGATCCATAATGTAGCACTGTGTGCAATTTTAAACAACCCTTTATTCTGCCTTTGCTTCCCCTCACTCACTCACTCCGTCCATCCGACCGTCCGTCCACCGTACATTCGTCCGTCTACCTCTCTCTTTCTCTCTCACACACACACACTCACTCTCTCTCTCTCTCTCACACACACACACTCTCTCTCTCTCTCTCTCTCTCTCTCTCTCTCTCTTACGTGCCATCATACTCGCTGCCCCTCTGCCTCTTTTCTCCTTTCTGCTCATCGCCTAAGCTCGTGCGCGTGCTATTCCTCGAAAACCTGCCCTCACTATCTCTGTACTTCCACACGTATATAAGACTCCGGTCCAATTACCTCCTTACTACGCCGGCTGCTGTTGGAAAGGGGTTGCATGCTAGTTAATTACACCCGTCCCTCTTTCATCCCTTCGACTGTGCGGCCCCTACCCTTCCTATCACATCCCTCCATGTTTCTCTCATCCATCGCTACCTCCGGCTCTTCTACTTTCCCCTCGGCAGCCCCCGCCACCGCCCGCCGCTCCTCATGCCCCCGATGCTAATTACTATTTTTAAAACATTAAAAGTAAAGTTTGTTAAATGAGTGGGAGTTAATTATGAAGCTACTGGGTTGAAGGTAATTGGAGCGAGCGACAAACAAAAGCCTATACCTGCGGTTCTCTTTCTTTTCCATCATGCCTTCTCGCTCCTCGCTCTCCCGCCAATCGACGTCGCCCTCCTCGCGCTTCCAAACACGCACGCACGCACGTTCACGCATACTGCCTGGGACACGCGAATGCGCGCGCCATTCGCAGCCTCCGTCGTTGTTTCGCCTTCGCCCCCCCCACCACATCCCTAATCAAAGTCTACACTTTATTTTTCACGGAAAATTTCTGATTCATCCACGGCCGTTAATCCCTAGCCGCGCGGCCACTCGTTGTCGAGCTTTTTCATTCAACTTTGCCAATTAAGTTAAAAGAGCACTGAGCCCCTACGTAGCCATTCCACCCACTCCCTCCTCCAACTTCTCCACCCGAACGTGTCCACCGGCACCCCGAAGTAGGCTCGACCAAGCATCGGCAAAAAGTCGATCTGACGCTCGATCGTATTCCCCTGGTGCGCGGATCCGGGCCTCGCTGCTATTTCCGGCGCCATCAGTCAGAGGCCGCTCATGAGGAAGATGGACGCGCACGCATCCGTAGCTACGCCCTTGGACATACTTCTTCCACGGTCCGTACGCATCGAGTTATGTCTTTAAAGAGCTTTCTATTTACGCCGCTGCTATTTCTCCGGTCCCTCCAACTTCTCTCGCTCACTCTTCTCTATTCGTGCACTCTTATTTTTAAAGAATGCGACTCCCCGGCTAGCCACTTCCACCCCTTCCTCCTCCTCCCGCCACCCTTTATCACCTTGTAGGAGGCTGAAGAGGAGGAGGATACGGACGACGACGACGACGACGACGATGACAACGACGACAACGACAACGACGACGACTCAGTTTGTGAGTTACTTTCCGTGGCGAAAGAGACGAATTTGTATTTCGTTGCGAGCTCGTTCGCTAACGCGACCTGAGCCTCGTACGCGTTATGGTACCGTAGCTCGCGGCTCATTGGCGGCGGGAGGACAAAAGCTGCAGAAAATTAGAGGGAAAAGAGCGTCCGTCCGTGAGTTGGACGGAATGAAAAGGGTTCCCG
>NW_011948425.1:7021970-7033622 GCF_000503995.2 Ceratosolen solmsi marchali | reverse complement strand
GTGGGACGGAATGAAAAGGGTTCCCGATGCGGTTTCCGAGAAGCGCGCCACAAAGATGAAACTTGATGTATGCCTCGGCTCTCCCATTCCGTGTCCTCGTGTTTAGTTAATAGCCAATATTCCTCCGACTCCCTCGGCCTTTCTCTTCCTACTCTCCCATTTCTAAAGCCTCTTCTACTCAATTTTGACTCAAAGTCCCAAGAAGAGTCACTTTAGCTCCTTTTAATACTTTTAAACGCAGAAGATTTTTATTTTTTACTTACTACGTCTCGGGTGCGACGCCAATGCCCCGGGGACGGTTGCAAATCGCATTAATGCCAATATTCCGATGCTATTTCCATCGGTGATATGTACGAAAAAGGACGGATAAAACATCTATGACTAACGACGCATTATCCGCGAGGGGCTGCGCACATCCGCTTAACGATAATCGAACGACTATAATACGAGAGAGCCCCGCGGAGAAACAACTTCTCCCATAAGAGCAGCGAACTTTTGATTAACCCGACGCTTTGGCCTTGAAGCTTTCAATGAGACATAACGTTAAGCGGTCAGGACCGCCCAACAACTATGAAATTAAATGGAAATTTACCTTTTTTTTGGTCTTGGCCCCAATGGAAGGCGAGAATTCTTCTACTTTTGCCCTACCCAGTATCCTCTCCCCCCACCTCGTTCCCCTTCACCCCCTCTGCCATACCACCCATCGCCCACCACAACGCCGCCTCTCTTCATATAAAGCGTTGATTCTGAAAATTTCTCTTCTCACGTAATTTGCATAATTGATTGCACAAGAGAGGGCATTAGCGGCAGCTGAGACCTTAAGGGAATACATCGTACGATCGTCTTATGGCGACGAGGCTGCGTCTCCTTCGATTGACGGCTCCCGAATTCTCCGATGTGGATATTCAATCTACATAAAAATTGCCAGCGATTAGCCAAAGTGGTAAGGGCCCCGCCCCGCGTATCCCATCGCCATTTAGCTACTATATATCAAGGATATTAGTAGATTTACGTCGTATTCCATAATATCGGATCGGCCGGCGCCGTCATTATCATTAAACGAGGCGAAACGGTAGCCAATTGCTAACACCTCAAACACATTTGGGCTGGATTCTTGAGTCATATGCCTTCTTAACTCTCCTTTCACCTCCTCCTCCACCTCCCCATCTTTCTCCTCCTTCTCCTCCTTCTTCTTCCTTCCTTCCATGCACCTCCCTCTCCTCTTCATCCCACTATTCTTCATCTTTTTAATTCTGCTCCATTCGCCGTCTCCACATCCTCCAACCCCCTCCCCGTCGTCTTCTTCTTCTTCTTCTTCTTCTTCTTCTTCTTCTTCTTCTTATACTTCATCTTCTTCCTCTTCTTATACCTCTTCATCTTCTTTATTCTCTTCTTATTCTCATTTTACCCAATTGACCACGTGCTTCTCTCATCCGTAATTATGAATTATCCTTTTTATATTTTATATTTTATTCCTTCTGCTTTGGTTAAATAAAAATCAGTATTTAATAATGTATGATTTCATCGCTGCCTCTTATCCGACATAGCGAATACAATGATTTTTAATTACGGGGGTCAACGCCTACGTCTACCGACTCTTACAATCAAAAGTTTTATTCATAATCTACGTCTGAGTTTTTTTTTTACTACTATAATTTTCGGTTACCATCATTAACAAGCAGCAAGCACTTCCGTTGAATTACTTGAATATTTTCAGCTCTTCTAAAAATGTCTTTAACAAAGAAATGGCTACGATAAATGCGCGTACACGCAAACATTACATTTATAATTCGAAAATTATAAGCACGCGTGTCAGCTTAATAATTAAACGAGCAAAATAATTTATACAAGTGTATACCTATAATCGACAAAAGTATACGTGATTGTATAGGTACATACTTTCCTTGGACATACAATCAACCCATCTCGTGGAATGTCGGGTCAAGTCTAATTCCGCTCATTTCAATTTTTTATTTTTTAGCGACAGATCTTACAAGTATTTATAAAAGCTCGAGTGCATAAATGTATTGTATCAGTAAATGAGAGCTGCGCTAACGATGGATTTTCACTCTGGAAAGATGACGGCTCTTCTCGTTTGACTATATTATTATTATTATTATTATTATTATTATTATTATTATTATTGATTATTTATTATCCAATGAAAAATAAAATGCATTGGCATTGTCAATATCAAGACATATCAAGACATATTGTAGTGGCAGTAATATTGATAATTGATTAATACGAAATTAAGTGGTAATAGACTCGTACTTTATTCACATAGAGAAAGGATTAGATTAACTTACAAGCAAGATTGATCGCGACGTTCATTGAACTATTCATTTTGATTGCAATAAAACATTGTACGAGTATAAAGTCGGGGTCACTCCACTCACTTGCAGGACTAGTAGCGGCTGAGCTGAGCGGTCGTTCTTCCATTAGGTTTTATTTGTCGAGGCAGGTACCGCGACGCGGAGAAGAGCGGAGGCAGCAGCAATCCTAAAAGGAACGAAGAATACGTTAGAGCGGCGAGGGGCGGTAAAGGAGGGAGTAAACTAGTGGCGTCGCTCGTCTCGCGATTGGTTTTGCCTAGTGAATTTATCGAGATCGACGTCATTGAATACAATTTGTTCAAAAGCTTACGTGCTTCTCGCTGGCTGGCGAGTCCCCCTCGGCCCCCCGTCGCACGGCTGAATTGCTTTCCTTTGAGTGCTCACGTATATTTAAAAGACTCGTGTGGGTGAATGCGCACGTTCATATTCATTCTTATATGACTGGCTTTATGTATGAGTATAATGCATTAGATATGAGAACGAGTATAAGCTCACGCGTGCATCGTAGGAGCGAGAGAGAACGGGACAGATGACGATGGCAGAGAGGAAAACGGGGAGCGAGTCACCAGCTAGCGAGAGAGAGAGAGAGAGAGAGAGAAAGAGAGATAGGGGGGGGGTAAGGCTTTCTTAACGCCGCACTTTACTTTGGCACAAATTAATTGGCAATCTCCGGAGACCGAGGGGTTAAGTGGCTTTTTTCCCCAGCGGCCGCCCACGGGCACTACATTATGCGACATTCGAATGTGCCGGGCGCGCGTGTGCGTACGTAGGTGTGCGCTTGCGCGAGCCCGGCGAGCATAATACATTCGTTGATGTGCCTGTTAAACTGGCCTTGCGAGCCGCAGCGGCGCATCTCTCTTCTTCTTTCTCTCCGCTCCCACCCTCCCTCGTAGCTTTTTCGACTCCAAGCGCGCTAATACCCCGCGACAAAGTGAAAGTTTATTGCAAAACATCAAATTACGCGCGCGCGTTCGCATTGAATATTTCAATCGACGATCATTATTTGCCCGAGCCGGAGCGCGTCGCTGGAATGCGAGAAACGAGTGTACGAGTCATCCTTGAAACGAGCCTCGAGCACAATATCCTGTTGATTTATCATTACCGCGGCATTGGCGCGCGAGTACCAATACTTTCTTTCCTCCCCAGCTGGCTCGCCCCCGCTTCCCACTCGCCCTTCCTCCTTACCATTACCCTAGCTATGGCTAGAATTGAGGCAACTGCGACGGTCCCTCGATAAGCATTCAGATTAGCGTGACGCCTCCAATGTGTTTACGTTTAATTACATTAAGAGTCTCCATTAGGCTGGACGCTTGCCAGGTTCGATTCGCCCATAGTTTGGTCCATTTTACAGCGCGAGATGCTACGTCGCTGCGCCCACTTAACGTAGGTCCGACTCCTCGCCTCGCGGCCGCCCATCTGGCCCACTCTCCTTAATCTCCGTAGCTCATTCTCTTCATTTTCCTGCCTATTTTATCTCGTCGCAAAGTCTTTGCAACTTACTTTTAATCCACTTATACTCGGGAGCGCCAAACATGCAGCTCTGTCTCACCGATCTTCCTACTCTCTTCGTTCGTCGCGGATGCATTAAGACTCCTTTGGACACGATTCAGCTCCAGCAGAGTGCGAATAAAGGCATTGGTCAGAACTACTTTAATCTTTGATTAGCATTATTTAACGATAACTACTTCCGTTTCATCGAGAGCCTACTGTTTCCTACATACCTACGTGAAATTCAACGATTCCGAAAGTTCAAGTCGTCGATTGATACTGTTCGTGCGGAGACAGATAAAATTGGATTGTCCGAAGTAGCGACAATCTTGATCGACGTCGTCAATCGAAACTTTCGGTTCCCGCTTCCTATTCAAAATTGTTACATTATCTCACCGGGAAATAGTCGATGAATCCGAGCAAATTTATATAAAGTTACGACAGTCACGGTGATGGGGGAAATTCTTGTTTTACTTTTGTTTTATTTTGTTTGTTTTGTTTTTTTTTGTTATTTTTCAAGAAAACACCGCTCACTAATGCGCGCGAAAAAAAGTTATATCCTTCACTAGGTAATCGTACATCATTAATGTCGGCTACTCTATTTTTCATAATTTAAGGATATCGGCCTAAGGTATATTGATTCCCATCGAGTATATCCCGAACAAAAAGTAAGACGTACCGTCGAGATAATACGAGACTCGCGTACTATCGAGATGCTCCATTACTGATGTCGAGTTACAGTCCTGGAATTATTACCTAATACATGGCTGGGAAGAGATTAGCCAGTTCGACATTATCGTTAGCGTGGTCGAAAGACAAGAGGAATAACGATTAAATCGCCCGGACAATATTTAAATGTCAGAGGCACTTTTCATCTGTCGCCACGTGACCACGTCAGCGGTGTCGGCCACGGGTGAGGGAGGGCTGGAGGTATGGGGAGAGCGTAAACCGAACCCCGGGCTCCTGCAAGGGTTCTTCAAGGGAGTAACGGCACGGGGAGGAAACGCGTCGAAAATAGCGGTTATTAAGTAGAAGCTACATGAGCGGATGAATATTTAAGACGTTCAACAAGTTGCGGATTTTTCTTTAATCAGAGCATCGCTGGTTCGCCCCACACCATCGGCTTCGCTTTACCCTCGTCGAGGTCGCGACCGGGCACGTGGCTTACTTCACTCATAAAGCATCTTCGAAGGCTACTTATGCGGTCGAGCATCTCTTGGCCGGTAGGCGTCTCACCATTTATTTTCTCTTTTTGATCGCTCGCATAACCGATTAGCTAAACTACGAGCGGACTTCCTCACCGGAATCTTCGCTTCTACGCTCCCTCGTTTTCATCAATTCCCTACTGCCCGCACATCTCGGCCCTAAAAATTCTCCCGCACCACTACGCTACAAAAGTGTATTCGAACGATCAATTAATCTCCAATTTCGATAATAGTCTACCTTAATGCCCATCTCGCCGTCCACCCTCGTTGGTTCAATTTTATTTGCGGGCATCGATCCCCGGCCGTGCGCATTATTTCGTGCATAAACGCTCGCGCGAAAGCGTAAATCTCGTGAGGCAAGTGGTCGCCTCTCGATATCCGCCGGCTAGAAACAAACAAGGTTCTTTATAGACGTAGCCGAGCACTCGTCCATAAGTACATCCACCCCCACTCGGATCCCGGCGGTCTCTTATTCTTGAGCCTCTTCTCCTTATTCAACTCCGTCCCATGGCGGGCTTAAGCTCCATTCTTACCCCCTCGGCTCGCCACACGATCGCTTATACGCGATAAAACGGATGAGCAAAGGAGAAGAATAGCAGGAGGAGGAGGAGAAGGAGGAGGAGGATGACGACGACGACGACGACGACGACGACGAAGGCTATAAGGAGGCTAAGGGGGACAGTACAGAGAGAACTGGGATGGGAGTGTTTGTTTGCGCGTGCCCCGCCGGAAAGCTCGCTCTCTTGCTTAAAGTAAAGTAAGCTTTTAGCAAAGTGGCTGATTTATCAATGTATTTATTCCGAGATATTGAATTCATTTAGTTAAGTAGTGGCGCGCGCTTGCGTTTTCAGCTATTTTTGCCGAGCCTCGCCGAGTGCTTTTAACGCGTATCTTTCTAATGCAGCCGCGACTCCGCTCGCCCGACCTGCACCAAAATCTCTTCGTACGGCCTCTCCTCGCTCCTATTCCCTTCTCCCTTGCTCGAGCACGTTAATTATCACAATATAATTATCCGACGTATTTTTAGCTGATGCGGGGCTGGAGTAGACGATAGTCGTCTCCTTACACTTTTCCACTCCTATGTGCCGTAAGTTTCGAGAGAACGACGCTTCATGTTCGGTCACATACGTCATTAGGTTATGTCGTTTTGGTAAAGCAAGCAGAAGCCCAAATGGTTACGATGGCAACGTACTTATCGTAAATAACACTAGTTAAAATTTTCCTAATCAATTTGAAGAAGGTCGGCTCCTATCACTGTACAACTATCCATCGATGACATGTAGCCTTAATCCTTACAATTACAATTTCACTAATTTATTCACTTTATTTTTATTGGAAAAAGATTTGGACAACATTGAATGGAATAGTACAACCACTCTTGTGTGAGCATTGATTTGTGACGTGCTTAATCGCGAGTGCCGTGAGTACCGCATCGTTATCGGCGCGAACTCGGGCGCACAAAGACCAACAGACAAAAAAGATTATTAAAATTTTATCATTAATTTATAGCTCTGCGTTAAAGTAATGGCCACTCAAACGTATGATTCACTTTCGTAGAGTAGGGTTTGTTGCACGAAATTAGCGACGAGCATTGGTAGAGATGAGAGTACCGCAAACTAAAAACGAAAGCCAAGAGAGAATAAGAGAGAGAAAGAGAGAGGAAGAGAGTGAGAGAGAGAGAGTGAGAGAGAGAGAGAGAGAGAGAGAGCGAGAGAGGAGCGTACACACAAATGGAGCAGCTGTCAGCCGCTAGACGACAGGTATGCGACGCGCACGCTAAAGTAAAAAGAAATAACCAACTTCCCGTCTGTATCTTTTTCACTCTCGTCCGGATGAGTGATGATGCGGAAAAGCCAGCAATAGGTGGAGGCGCACCTACGCGTTTGTCTCTTCTCTCCCTCCCCCTCCCCCCTCTACCCCCTCGCGCACTCAGCATTTTTTTTCTTCTCATTTTCATAGCCTACTGATTTTGTAGTAAAATTTTCTGATGGGACGGGAATTATGTTGTTCATTTCTTCGTTACATTCATGTGGATAATGATACTTTTTAAAAAGACATTAGATATTTCACATATTTTGGATAGATAGTAAGTATAACGCAATGGTTATTATTTGAATTAATCGAGTAAGAGTGAGCTGGAACCTAATGTTAATACCTGATATTAGACCAAAAAACAAGGCCATTCGTTTCGTTTCTTTACACTTCTTTACATTCGATTGGGTATTTAACGAGCACGAGTCTCGCTCCCTTCTAAACAAATCGCTTAAATTAATGCGCCACTCCTTTTACTTCGCCACTGTTTAAATGGCTGCGTTCAGAGAGCGGACGACTGCCAATGGCGAGCTTATAAATTATCATGCGCAAGGACGCCTTATCAAAATTAATTAAAGGCATTATACAGCTACACGTCGTTACATAATCCAATCGCGCGTCGATTGGCTCGACAGGCGTCGCTCCGCGCTCCGCTCTTCTTTTTGCTGTGCACCTTAATTAAGGGCGAAATGGAGGCTCCGTATAACGGTCAGTCCGGTGCGTCCAACGAAAAGATAACGGACGTCGCGTTACGAGGTGACGCGCCGTTAATTGTGAGACCTCGTCCCCGGGGCGATCGCGATTGAGCGCGCGTTTACATGCGAGCTCGCGCTACGAAATGAGAGCTGACTCGTCGACAGGGCGACCCGATAATGTCCCCGATGCTCACTTAAAATAAATACACGTCGAGGGTGCGCCCTCCGATTGGCGCGATGGAGAGAAGAGCATCTCTCACCTTCCTCACGACGCTACTCCGTTCGTATTTTCCTTTTGCTTTACGCGCACTTTCGCGTGGCTCGCGCTCGAGCGCTATTTACTGTCCCACCTTGGCCGTGCTTTTTCCATGGGACCAGTGCACAAGAGAAACATTCGACTTCTCGTGTCATCTTCATCGTCGCTTTAATCCCCCCTCATTCGCTCACTCATTCACTCACTCATTCTCTCTCTCTCTTTCTCTCTCTCTTTCTCTCTCTCTCTCTCTCTCTCTCTCTCTCTCTCTCTCTCTCTCTCTCTCTCTCCGTCTCCCTCCTCAGCCTTTCCCTGAAGTCCTTGATGCACGACAGGTTGTGCTTGATTCTGATCTCGGGCGGCACAGCAAACCGATCTACCATTCAATGCAACTGGTAACTTTAGCGGCTCAAACGTCATTTGCGATCTTTGCTTGCTTGCGTTGGCTACTTTGGAAAGCCAAAAACATGGAACTGATATTTTCTTGGTCTTTCAGCTCTTTTCTATAAAGTTCACTTGGTTTTGTTCGTTTGTGTTTGTTCGTTCTACCATATTCTTTTTTTTTTATGTTGTTTATTTATTTGTTTGCTTATTATATTTATTTAATTTGCCGTTTGTTTTTTGTGTAAAATTCACGTGGGATACAGAAATTTTATTCGTTTTAGTTGAAGAATTATGTCCAACACTGTTGCAGCCTTTATTTCGTATGTTGCAGAAAGATCTTGAAGGAGGCATTAAAAGCGAAAGTACTAAGGTCTAAGCGGCACTCTTTTAGCTTCGTGAAGTGCACGGGGTGAGCATTCTCAGTAAACTAGGCGGTAAGGGAAACTTGGGGGCCCGAGAGAAAAACGTTGTAAAATGCCATTTTCATGCCTCAATTTAGCGCACTTTTATTCTTACGAGTAGTTACGAGTGGTTGAGATCCTCCCATATCCAGCGGGTAAACAGAGTAGCCCATCCTCCTTTGTGCTCGCTAAACCCGTTTTGCACTAAGTGCCAAGCCAATGAACTGTTTGGCGCGAGAGCCACGCGAGCTTCCGCATGGATTGGATCGTCTGCAAATTTTCAAGTAACAAACGTCGAGGCCGCTCGAAATTCAGGCTTCGACCACGACTTTTCCCCACCGCAAAACCTAAAATAATCGAGCTAGTTAGTCGCGGCCGCATGGCAAGCACTTTGCCAGCATCCGCTCGCATCGCTACGCTTCGTCTCTCCTCCGCCCGTACGCCTTGCCATTTAACGCAGTCCATTAGAGTGCATATAGATCGGCTTGGGGGGGGGGGGGGGTTGAAGCGCACGCGTAAGGCCAGAGGTGAAGGTACACAATCGACTGCCGGCATCCGTGCCATTTATGGAAAGTGATACATCCGCGCCATAGACTCGTGCGCTTTTGGTGCTCACGCATACTACAACGTGCTTAGAAATGACATTAGTCTTCTTCTTCCACTTTCCTTCTATGGTCATCGGTTGCTATATTGTTCCTAGTTGCGGTGAGGGGAGCGGGGCAAGGGGCGAGGGTGACTCGAGCTTTACCTTTGAACTTTGAACATGAGGCCTTTGATATTGAATAATGGCGTTCGTCCTCCTACTAATTACCCGACTCTTCTTCATCTGCTTTTTTGGCGCGCAATTTTCACGCCAGATGGATCCGATCTTATTTGCCTGCCGCATCCTTATAAATATTCATCGGGGCAAAAAAAAAAAAAAATAAAAATCGTTCGGCGAAAGCAGCTCGCATCTTCAATCGACGCTCCATGCGTTAATTGAAAAAGGGAAAACGCACTAAACGCACTAAACGCACAAATCGCCTCGGACGTTAAAGAACCGCAAATCGCTCGAGCGTATCCATCTATCGTAAAGCCTATTGTCGGCCTCACAATTTAAAAAACTTGCCATGGCAAATGGAAACGGAATGATGTGATGAGGATGGCGGCGATGGGGCGGGAAGGGGATGTGGTGGGGATGGAGGAGAGCGAGGATCGTCGCGATGGGCTTGAAATCGCGGGCTCTCGGTGAAAAAGCCTCGCGAGGGGGTCTTTGGCCGTGGAATTTTCATTGAGCGTAAAGAAGCAGTGAATCGCGGCCGTGAAAAAGGGTCGTCGTCTGTATTAATCGGCCATTGGCCGTCGTGTTTATAGCCCGGCTTAACGACCCGGTGATTCTTCGTCGTGACCTTTGGCACAGCGTGGGTCTTTCTCATTAGGATCGAACAATTTGACGCCCGGAGAATCGATGTGGTTTGATTGTCTGGACAACACCGAGCATCGTACGGTAATTAGCGTATATAATTGTTTACCGAGGCTAAACAGAGGCCTCGTTCGTATCAATATTTAACTGAATGTCTGTATGATAGGGGGGGGGGGGGCTCTGAGACTAACCTTCTCCTTACGATTTATCCGTCTTCCTGTGGTCCCTTGCACTTCCTCCTTTCTCTCGATGAGATTCGAGCTCCTCTCCTTCTAAACTCCTTGTGTTTTTTTTTTTTTTTAATATATAATACACGCGCGGCTCCTGACGGTTTGATATTATTGCCCTTCGTTTGCTGATTAAAATATATATTACTATATAGCTTGTGTACGTGTGATCGACATAGAGTTTGTCGGTTTTTGTAATAGTCTTATGCGAACTATACATCGAAAGTCGTACAATCAACGTTAATTAATACTACGCTCCTACGAGCATACGTTATACCGAATAAACTTTTGAAATTATGTATTTTTATGTGCCGCTGTCCTGTGATTAAACTAATGAAATCAAAATATGTAATTGCGCGTGTCTTTAGTGTACTGTGCATTTCAAAAAAAAAAAAAAAAAAAAGGCATGTTTATGAAATTTTCGATTATTGTTTCGACAATGTACATTGGATAATTAGGCCAATTTGTTGCTTGAAAAATAGAACTCGCGAGGAATGATATGAGATCGTAAATTAGTAAGCAAAATAATGAATTACATGGTAATGAAACGTCAAATGCTTGACCAAACGTATTTACTATTGATTATCGCGAATTCTTTGGATATGGGAGAATTGGGTTGAGATAGTTGGGAATGATTGGCATCGCCACATATGCCAATATTCAAATGCATATTAAGAAAATGAATAAACTAACGTCCGCTCGGCTGAATCTATACACAACTTAACATTTTCTTTTCTTTCCCTCGGTCCGATTAAATTTCTTATATTTATTAATAAAGATCCATACTAGCCATTTCAAAGGCTATATATTAATGTACATTGTTAGTATTTCTACTTATGGAGTACGAGAAATCGAGTTTCATTTACTAGCAGCTTTTCGCAAAAGAGCAAATTATGACGTTAAAGTTGATATAGAAGAGGCAGGTTTGTTGCTTTCATTAAACACAATATTTCATGAAAAGTAGCAGCGATTTAGAACGAATAGATGATTTTTCCTCGATATAATCCCTTCGTCTCGACAGGTCGAACGGATGTATGATTGCAAATATTTCTATTAGTTTCGGATAATTCGCTTAAAATTGTCGCTTGGGTTATCGATCGGGAAGTAGAGTGAAGCGGCAAAATTAAGGCTCACCGTCGTGAATTCAATGTTCTATTCATTATAAGCGCGAAGGTTATAGAGTCGCTCGGCACGTAGCTCGGCCCGTCCCAGCTTGTAGAATATTCAAGTAATTTTGCGATTAATGCTTGTGAGTGAGTTGGAAAATGGGACCCGAAAATGAAGGGATGTTAAGTTCTCTTATTTACTGAATTCGCAATGACGGTTTAAATTTACGAATTATTCCTTTTAGGTATAGGTCTTACTTTCTCTTCTCCCGTTTGCCCCCCCCCTCCCCACCATCACCACCATCCGACATCTTCCCTCTCTCTCACTCTCTCTCTCTCTCCA
>NW_011948425.1:7008963-7021959 GCF_000503995.2 Ceratosolen solmsi marchali | reverse complement strand
CTCCGACATCTCCCCTCTCTCTCTCTCTCTCTCTCTCTCCACCTCTATCTCTCTCTCTCTCTCTCTCTCTCTCTCTCTCTCTCCAACTCTATCTCTCTATCTCTGGCTTCATCCGGGTTTTCCGCTTTCTCGGTCAGAATTCGAGATATCGCGGAATGTTGGCGCATTACGCATCGATGAAATGAAAAAGCATGCAGAGAGCGCGAGAGAGTAGTAGATCGCGCAAAAAGCCGAGCGTACAAATATGTGACGAGACTGAAGAGACAAGTAAGCGCGCAAGCTCAAGGAACATTTGCCGCTCTATACTGCGCTAGGCGGATTTAATCCTAGCAAATTAATTCCATTTTCTCAGCGCATCGCGCATTCTCTGTGTTTCGTCCTTCATCAGCTCAGCCATATAGCCAGCCGTGCCTGCCCCTCTATTCCATTTCACTATGTTTCCCATCCGCACCCTCCGCCCTCTATCGTCTAAAGTGCCGCGAGCTCGCGAGCCCCGATCTCTGCAAGAAATTGTTAATTGCTCGTGCAACACCAATTTGCATGAATCAATTTTAAATCAAGCGCGAGAACGCGATGACGAGGAGGTGGTGAGGCGGAGACCGCCGAGGTATTGCCAGAGTCGTGTACGAAGAATGCGCGTATCCTCGAGGGTAGGGCCAAGGGGATAGACGCCGCGAGTTGTAGAAACGTAGATGGGAGATGTGACCCCAAGTCGCTAAGGTCGAGACAACGCGCCGGTGATTAAATCCCGGTGCGCCTTCACCAGAGCTTAGCTGCACTAGCCACGAAGACGTCGTCGTCTCATCGCCCGAAATTATCTCTACGTGATGAATGCACACTTCAATTCCATAGGAGATGACTTGAGCTAAGGACAGCGCGATGTGCTAGACGTTGCTACATTTTCCGAATTTACCAAAGTTTTCCCACGACGGCGAAATCGAGTTACATGGCTGATCGACGGGGTCGGCTACGTAAAAGTGCAGGGCATCCGCATCCCGGTAAAAGCTCTGATGATAAAACAGCACTGATGAATATGTCCGTAAGCTTGTTTGTCGATTCTGTCTATTTTCAATAGACAGCACTCGGTAGTGGCAGAGCGGCGAGAATGAGTTGGTGCTCTCTGAGGTAAACCGTTTAATGAAATCAGCGCAATGTCTTCTCTCCGTCACTGCCCCCCCCCCTCTCGCACTCTGTCACGCATAAAGCCTTTTCGTTTTAATTATACCGCGTAAATATTTTACATCTCCTTCTCTACCTCTCCCCCCTCTCTCTCCCCTCCCTCGCTTCCATTCTCTCATACTGGAAAAACGGTGGCAGCATCCAGTCAGCCTGCTCCTCAACGAGCATATAGTGACTTGCTCGAACTTAGACCGACGTACGCCGTAAATCTTTGTGATGATTAGACGCAGCCTTTACGAAATCATTATACACCATACCAAATTAACGGACGAGCTTGTGTATGGGAATTGGTCGTATGTAACGAGACTATAACGGAAACCCGCTCGATTAAAGCTCTACTGAGAAAACGGGCGAAAAAAGCGTCTTACTATTCCGTCACAATAATTATTCATGGACGCATTAAAGTCAGAATTCAGCAAATTAAATATCAACACGAGAGAAATACGTTTTCTTCTTATCTACCTAAGTTGAATGGGATAAATCTTGTTTTAATTAACGAAGCAGGGCCATGCAAATATAAATGTAAAATATTCAGAATCATACATCCATAACATTTCATTTACTTTTCTCATCTGAAATAGTTATGATGCACGCGCTTATGCCAACGTTAATTTTATATAAAAAAAAAAAAAACTAAAAAATTTAATCCTCCATAATGCATTATTAGATATTATTAGACGAAATGGAAATACAAATATAAATCATCTCGTTGCATTAGAAATCGATAATAATGCTTTTTTATTTCAAGCAAATTGCATTCGATACGGAGTTTATACGCATTGTTGGCATAAATACCGAAAGAGGCAAAATGAATGAATTTTTTGTCCTTGCTGGGATGCGAATCATAATTCATTATATTATTTTTACAACTTTCGGTTACTCTCTCAGCTCAGAATTATCTGATTAGACAAAATAGATAGATTTTTTATTAATTGAATCAGCGCTATGAAAATAAATTAAAAAAAAACACAATAAATCAACAACGCATTAAATTTTAACGGGACATAATTGTAATAGGAAATTGTATTAATTACGTAAATTGTATTCTAAGGCAATAGACGATTGATTTGCATTAATAAATATATTGGTAAATAGTAAGTCCTAACAGTCCACAAATAACAAAAGTAATATAATATTAGGATAAAGATGATAAAAAACAGCTTATGCGATCGTCAAAACTAATCGAAACGTCGTAGCAGAATTTTTTGTCTTCGTTCTAGCCATGTCGTCAAATTTGGACTTTGAAAAAAGACGGAAAGGCTATTGAAAAAGGGAGAACATCGATGGGTGGATTGGTACACCGACACACCAAGAATGTAATACCGAACCAATTACTCCAACTCAATACGTACCGGCTAACTTCTCTGATGGTATGGGACACCGCTAGATATATTGGATACGAGAAGCGATATCCCCTGCATTCTCTCTCTCTCTCTCTCTCTCTCTCACTCGCTCTCTCACTTACTCACTCACTCACTCAGCCCAGTATTTCCTTTCTCATTTTATATTAAACTGCGTTCTAGTCATCCGAAAAGCGACTTCAAATCTCGAGGAATCCTATTTTCTCCCACACTCCCTCCAATGCCTTGTAAGTTCCTCGTCATTGGCTCATTTCTTACTTACTTGGCGCAAATCAATCGTTATGAATAAAAGTGAGTCCAGGAAAATAAATTTAATTTAGCCAGTAGGATGATAATTGCCCTTAACTTGACTTGAGATTCAAAATTTTGTCTCTGCGCGTGCGCGAGCATGTACCTAAAAATAAAGAGGAACAGCAGGATAAGGAAGGATGTTCCGAGTGAGAGAAAAAGAGTAAGTAATAAATGTGTGTGCGCGCGCGTGCTTGTATGAGTGAGCGAGAGAGAGAGAGCGAAAAGGCGGAGGGGAGGAGGAAAATAAAAGAATCGAAAAAAAGAAATCGGTAAATCGTGAGTCAAGATCCCAAACAAGAGATTATTTACGTAGCGGCAAGTTGTCGAGTGGGCGAGAGTAGCCGCCGGTGGTGGAGGACCTCAAGTTTGCTTGATACGTGGAGAGAAGACGAACGACCAGGAATGTGCTAATGAGATCATTTAACGAGTACTCCCCTCCCTTCCAGCCGCTCTTTTAGCTCGTCTTTTGCCCATACAGTTGGTCGGGCTGGCCTAAGTCTGTGCCGTACGGATACTTTCGTTGATTTACGTTTTCTGCTTTGCTTGACGTGAAAAGGCTTCGCTGACTGTCACAACCTCCTCTCACTCCCACCCTCCATCCCGGCATCCACAGCCCTCCTCCCTATCCCAATAACCCCTCTCATCCCAATCCCCGCTTTTGCCAACCCCATTTTACACAGTCGCCACACTATCTCGCTCTCTGGATCTCGGCCTCTATTACTTCATTGGAGTATCCTGCGACGCGTTAGTATTATCTTGTCTAATCCTTTTCCATTCTCTTTGCTCTTTGCTCCTCAAAGCTCCTCCATGTTTCCCTCTACTTCAATCAAATGACCAAAGTCTAACGACGGTGGCGGCGGGGGGCGGCGAGGGGGTTGGAGGGCGTTTGGCCAATTGAATTCGGCGCTCATTACCACGTCTTATTGCTGATAAATTACGCGATAAGTCCTTTATTTACCCGCGGCTCGACAAACCGGATATTATTATTAAGACATTGCCGGTACCCTCAATAAGAACAATACACATTCTGTCCAGCACGAGCATTTATTTTAACCGTACAATTATTCAAAACAATGATCTTATAAATCTCCGGGGCTATATTACGAAAACTCATTAATTTCCTCTCGCTCGAGAGCTTACATATCTCGAGGAAAATTTTTTAACGCGCTCGCGCGTATTATTTATCGCGGCAATCTTGCCGCTCCGGAAGCTTGTACGTAATAATTGTTTTGGCGATCCGCGGCTCGAGATAACTATCCCATTAATTTATGCGACCGCAAAACGATGTAAATAAGTTCTAGTTTCGAGCATGAGGTCTGGCTTAATAGTGATCATAAGTGAGCGTGCATCCAAGACAAAGAGCCACAACTATAAATATATAACTTTATTGGTGTGTCAATTTTAAGGTCCCTCGTAAAGTCTCTTGATAACTCACGTCAAAGTCCACGGAACATTCCGTTCAATTAGGATATTTCGTTAATTAATATTTCGGTGGCCGTATACGAGAAATTTCGCGGGCAAGAAGAGCGTGGAGGAGTGGCGCACCCCGAACACCGCGAAAATATCATTGGCTCATGATTTACGCGCGGGGCTTCTTCTTATAAGAAACTGCCTCGTTAGCATAGGGACAAGTACTCGCTCGCGAGAGATAATCGTTTCCTGGCAAGTGGCCTTTTATTCCTTTCTTTCGCCCCATCTCACTCGCTCTTTCGCTCCGTCCTACCGTTCCTCCGTCTCATCCCGTCGCATTCGCCTTCTCTCCCCCTCCTCCCTTCTCTTTCGCTCTCTTCCTCGACCCCGCGTCGCGTTTAGCTACTATACTACTAGTATCGAGGAGACGGAGTCTCGTGAGCAGCATCGCATGGCATCTTCTCCTCGCCTTCAGCCCCGTAGCGCGTCGCGAGTATAAATAAACTCGTACAATTTATAATGACAATTACCATAAAAATTGTCACACAATAAAATATTTGCCGAAATTTACGACTACGGAGCTCGCGCACGCGCGAAAACAAACTTCGAACGACATGGACGGGAAGAGGGGAGTATTTGTGTGTGTGTGTGTGTGGACCAAGAGGTTACGGATTCGCGCGCGCGCGCATACGCACACACTACTACAAGTGAGAGAGAGAGTGAGAGAGAGACGCACGGGCAGGCAGACACTCGCTCGCTCGCTCGCTCTCTCCCCCCGTCTTATAAGAACCAACACGGCCAGAACTTTACAGCCAATTATTTTATACGTCGTTTTATTGCATCCACGTCTCATCTCGCGCGAGTTCCCCATTATAATAACCCTCCACCCGCTGCCTCCTTTTTAGAAAATGAAAACCCACACGCTCGTCCATGGGATTTATGTGTACGTGCACGGGGCTCTCGGGGGAGCGGGCGCAGTCATATTTTTAAGTGCCGTAATTTAGTCTATTTTATCGATACGAAATTGGGGGAGTCCGACACGGACTTGCTCCCCTCCAGGAAAGGTAGAGCGAATTAAATTCGCGTCGTCGTCGTCATGGCCGGGCTCACCTGTGGAATGACCGCCCCTTGCTCTCGCAACTCGCAACTCGCAACTCGCAACTCACAACCGACAACCGGCAACCGGCAACCGGCAACCGGCAACCGGCAACCGGCAACTGGCAACCGGCAACTAGCAAATCGCAACTCGCAACTCGCACCACTTCGTGAACTTTATCTCCCGTTTTTCCCTCGTTTATTTTCAGCCCGGAGAGACAACACCTCGTCGAGATGGAAAGCAGTTTTACGCTCGCGCCAACGAGCGCAACACAGTGTCGTGCACGAAACGTCTTCGAAATGCGCATACATTACGGACACGCGATCCCACGAATAGGTACTGCAAAATTACAATTTAAATAGTCCGGGGCCGGCCCCGCCCGTATCTCCCCGTTTTCATCTCGACGTCTCATTTTTATGCGCCATTCAAATTCCGCGGCTGCATTTTTGTCTCGCGCGCGCGCGCCTCGTAGCCTTAGCGTCGAGGTGCTTTGTCGCGTGCTCGTAGGCACTGTCACGCGAGCCTGGGGGGTGGGAGAGAATCCCTGACGTAATGATTCGCTGGAATTTCCCCGGGAGCCCGTGGCATTCGTCGGGGTGCGAGCCTCATAATTAGCGCCGATACAGTCCGGATTCGATGTGATCCGCAGCGCGCCGTAATTGGGATGTCGCATACGCGCCTGCGCCTCACCTGCTAATGGTGCTGTTCGTTCCGTAAGGAGCGAGGGTGACGGAGTGGAAAGAGGTACTGCTGGAGAAGCAGAGAGCGAGCGAGAGATAGAGAGAGAGAGAGGGAGAGAGAGGGAGAGAGAGAGAGAGAGAGAGAGAGAGAGAAAGTGAGTGAGAGGGTACGGAGCGGGGAGCCGGGGAACCGGGGTTCAGTACAATTTCTTCGAATCGGACGAAAGCCAATTACAAGTTTAATTCGTAACTTCACCGTGATGATGATAATTAACCAGTGGATTGAATTTGCTTTCGCTTCGAAACAATCGCGCGAGTTTCGCCGACCGCGAATATCGACAAAGCTTCGTAAGATGAGTAAGAGGACTCGATAAGAACATCATAGTCGTTATCTCGTTTATAATGCCGGCGTGTAATGCATCGGATGGTCGCTCTATTAATAGAGAGGCTCGGTACATGGCTTGGGATTAAGATAATACATTTAACAATGTAATTATTATGCGAAAGGCTAATTGCTCCAAAAGCCACTACCATTTCACGTCCAAATTCCATATCGAGTATTAAGCAGCCATGGCCGAGTGAGTTAACCCCTTAATTCGTCAGAAGTATTGAATTATTTGAATTATTTGAAAGTATAGAGGCTGCCGATTTCATTTGACTCAATGTTCCACGGCCCCTTCGACATCCCGCGACTTTCATCGCTTATCGTATACTTTCTTGGTATATTTGCTACGTGCGCTTGAAACGAACGCGATTTGTAAATAAAACGATATTTATAGGGTTATTGGGTGAAGGTTACGTGAATACCAGGCGACCCTGCTTTCTCTAGCAATAGTTGCAAGCGGTAAATACAATTAAATATACGGCAAATTAATCTTACTTTGCAAGATATAATAAAGTATATATTTTATTCAATGTTACATTCAAAGTTTTACGAGTGTTAATGTGTCAATAATAAATTCACTCCAAAACAAGTATCCCATGAATCCTCTTTTAAAAGCTAATTTCACACACTTTAAGCCCAACAGTGAAACACAAGGGTACCGTGAGCTCTTAATTTTTTCAGGTTGAAAACTACGTACGTTTAATTTATTTCTGCATTACCATTGATGAAACACGTGCGCGAGGGAGCGGTAAGGTGTATAGGGGGACGGGGCAGAGAGAGAAAGAGAGAGAGAGAGAGAGAGAGAGCGAGCGGGGGGGGGGAGAAAAGAGTATAAGGAAAAAGGGGGAAAAGAGGTAAATAAAAAGGTAAAAACTCAGACGCACTTGCACTGTGATATATGATTATAGCGCGCGTTAAAACAATAAATATGCACCGCGCTCATTCGGATGATCGTAACATAATTTATAACATAACATAATTTATAGCGTAACAGTCCCTTCGGCTAAATGCCGCGTACTATAATTTGGTCTCTTACCGAAGTTTATCAAAAGATTAAAAAAGGAAAGCACCTTGGCGGCGAGCTAAATATGCAGAGAGGAAGCGAAGGCACGTAGTTATTACGAGAGCCGTTGATTTCGATAGGGCGTGCATGACTCGCGTGCCCCGAAGGGAGTGGGCAGGGAGGGCGAAAGGGAGGGAGCTTGGAGATGAAAAGCCGCGCATGCGTACGTAGGGAGGGGCTTGGCTAAACAACGTAAGCAACCGCCGTATCTTCTCGTAATCAAGCGCTTCCTCGAGCCAAGCTCTGTCATCCCCCCGTTATATCCCTCTCGCTCTCCCGTCCCCTCGCCGCGCCACGCGGCTCGCCCCACCGATTCCAACCACCATCCACCCCGTAGCGCCCCATTCGGGTGCTGCTGTCGCCCTAAAACAAAGAGCAATTTTCCCGGGGCGCAGCCGATCGCTCGAAATTATACGAGCGAGGGTAATGGAGTTGCGGCGTCGCGGTCCGCGTCGTTTCATTTTCATAAAACATATCCCTTAAACAATCGGCGAGATATCCGGGCCCGATTTGCCAAATCGTCTTTTCTGTTTGAAAAACGACTTTATCTGCTCTTCCGAGAGATGGAATAGTCTGGCTGGGACGGGGCCGAGAGGGGGATGTGAACGTAGGCAGAGAAAGCGCATTTAACTGTAATGGACCTTGAGTGGCGGCCAACGCCGGTGGAACATTAGTGTATTAACGTACTTTGGCTTTCAATTCAATTTTTAAGAGCACTTTCCTACCCGTCGCCGCCGTTAGCTACATTTATTTCTAAAATTTGCCCCCAGAGCCTTTCCCGCCCCCCCTCTTTGTTCGATACCGCGCACACGTTTGCTTGTCGATTCATTTCACTCGGTCCTGCTTATGAATTTAATCTCGCGATCGCTGTTAAAATATTGTTAGTCCGGAATCTTGATGAAGCGTTGGGAATAAATTGAACGAATTACGACATTCCCTGGGTTAACGCAAGAAGCGAGGTAGCTTTTCCAATTACCGGATGCACACGAGATTAATGATCTCCCTCGAGGCTTCTCCCCCCCGAGGTCTTTTTTTTTAAAAAAAAAAAAAAAAAAAAAAAAAAAAAAAAAAAAAAAAAAAAAAAAAAAATGCACAACAAAAAGAAACGAAAAAAAAAAACAAAACCAAAACATAAAAAAAAAGAAAAACGACATCAACGATAACGAAGATACGTATACATACGTGTATTGTAATAATAATATAAGTAAATAGATTAAAATATAGAGAGGCTGAGGTACCGATATACGTCGTTAAAATGAGGTATGCATGACGCTCAACATAAATAGATCGGTATAAAAATGGAGAGCGCCGGTATCTTGAGCTTCTTTCTTTAAGTGAAGCTAGATCGAACAAAAACAGAACAAAACAAGAAAACAGAAAAAAAAGAACAAAAAATAGAAAAAAACAAAAAAACAAAGAAAATAAAAAATACAGAAAAATCAAAAAAGCTCGTCGTTGATGTAAAGTACGAGGGAAACAATGTTTCCATTTTAGGTGGTGTGGGGATGGAAAAGGATCGCTCCCGAGGCGTTTAGCCTATAATTGAATGATCGTTAAAACTCATCAAGCATTAGAGGCGGTTTAACGCGCAATAAAACCCTTGAGAGACATAAGTAGAATAAGAAAATGGCGGGAATTAAAATCCCCGAGCCGTATATTGGGAGTGTTATCCGGGCGATGGTCGGTGATTGAGGGTGAGGGTGATGTAGCGATGGATGGCGAAGGTGGGAGGGGGCGGAGGAGAGGAGAGGAGAGGTGGGAGTGTGGAAACCGCGAATGGAAGCAATTTACCTATATAATTTAGGTATTAAAACGTCGGCCACGGCGCTAAAGCACTCGCTCGCGCATCCGTGAAGTTGGCCTGTGAGGGCCGACGACGTCACAGGACATGTCGCTCAAAGCCCGAGAATGGCCGGAAGTCGTGAAATGGGATTAATGTACGTTACATACTTACCTGCATGCACGCGACCGTACTGAGGTGATAATTGAATAGATAGTCCAACACTTATATCGCCTCGCTCCTTGCTCATTTTACTCCTCGGCTTTCTTCCTTTTTACACATTCGGCTCAGGTGCGCGTACAACTATTCTCACACCTGTCCCGAGCCATTACATCGTACTTCGAGCCTTTCCGCGATAGCGCCCGACCACCTCGCCTTGCACATTCGCTTGACAAGCCAAAGCTATTTTTAGGAAGATTTCTAATTGCTTGAAAAATGCCTCCTCCATTGGCCTTTTGCCGAGACGCTTACTCACGCGACATTTCTTCCCTCTCTACTTCCATTCTCTCCCCGCCCTGCCACCCTTCCAACAATAACAGCAACGACGATAGCAACGATAACAACAACGATGACAACATCAACGATAACAACAACGATAACAACAACGATAATAACCATAACAATAATAAAAATAATAATAAAATCCACGCAACGTCACGGCTTGCATTTAATTAAAGAGTTCTTCATCGATTTGCGAGGCTACTCTTCCACTATTATCTTTCAAAATAAATCGCTGAAATCCTTCAAATTTGCATTTTAACATTAAATAAATTGCTTTGTGAGCAATGTAATTGAAGGGAGGGTCCAAAAAAATTTATCGATTTTAAGCAAACATTTACATCCATCGCGCCAACTAAATGCTACTAAGTTGATTTATAATCATATTTGCACATATCGAGTAAATATTGTTCCAGCATTACCAAATAGATCGGCAGCCCATCGTTTTACGTCCTACATTACGTGACAATAATTGCACATCGAGCCTATAATCGCTTGGTCGTATTAATCAGCATTAGTGCACACGACTGGGCTCGATCATTGTTATCGATGGATGGATGGATCGATGAGCAAGGCAATGATTTTTCACCATTGCTTAGCCAAATTATTTCGCCTTTAAGTCAAGTGATCCTTACATTTATAACTCTCGCTCTTGCTCCCCCGCCCACCATTCCTCATGCACTCGTATCAACCCATAACCAATGAATTCACAAACCATACACGTCCAAAGTAACTAGCTGATAAATTCTTATTTTCGAAAAAGCTCGAGGCCCTTAGATTTCTCTGGACACGGTGAACGTAGCCGCCAAGGAAAGACTTTTCATTCTTTTTTTTATTTTTTTTTTTGTTTTTGATTATTTTATCGTTTTTTTCTTCTTTTGTATTTTTTTGTTTTTTTTTTCGTTTTTTTTTTGTTTTTTTTTTGTTGTTATAACGAGAAAACCGTAGAAATCGTAATTTCGCCGAGCGCAGTGATCTCGGAAATGAAATAGAGCATGTATCCCGTGGTAAAGTGTATTTCTCGTTCTCCTGCTCTCGCGTTTTCCCCCATATTCTTATCTTTCTCCCGGGGACGTTGCTACGCGCTCTCTTCTCTTCTTTAGCCGCGTGTCTTCAGCCTTCGCAGGAGACTCGAGGACACGACGTCTTGCATGTGTTCCGACTAATTAACATACGTGAAAATTCTTTTAATTGGGTGATTAAACGCCTCCAGAGGCACTTTAATGGAAGACAAGACATACTAACCT
Source organism: Ceratosolen solmsi marchali (assembly GCF_000503995.2). NCBI lineage: Eukaryota > Metazoa > Arthropoda > Insecta > Hymenoptera > Agaonidae > Ceratosolen > Ceratosolen solmsi. The sequence continues at coordinate 7,010,969 of NW_011948425.1, read as the reverse complement.
TTCGTGAGATTTCTCTTTTCCCCCGTTGTCTCCTCCTTCCGACCTATACTTCCTACTGCCACTTCAACCTTTTCCTTCTCCTCATTCGATCCTTATCCCTTGTGGCTGATTGCGTTTCCAACGCTCGCGCCTCCCCATCAAGCCACTGCACGAAATTGTACCAAGTCGGAGAATCATTATCGCTTACACGTCGCTTATGCAAATTACCCCTGTAACCTGCATTGTCCGACGTAATTCGTCGTTTGTTCCGCGCGAACCCCTAGAATTTATGATTCACGACAGGAATCGTTTCGCCTGATTGCGGACATTATCGTAAAAGTAGGAAGACAGTCAACGCATAGCGTTATGTATATATATATATATATATATATGTATATATAGATATTGAAAGAGAAGAGAAGAGAAGAGAAGAGAAGAGAAGAGAGAGAGAGAGAGAGAGAGAGAGAGGGGAAGAAGAGAAGGACAACAAGTGACAGACGCGTTCCATTGCGGTAAAAAGTCCATGTAAATTGCAATTGATGTGGTATCGGCGATAAAAACACGAGAAAAAGGAATACAAAAAAAAAAACAACAGTGTAAACACACGAGCGTGGGTTTTGTGCACCGTGCAGTGATAAAGTCGCTCCTTCCACCATAATAGAGCTCCTAGTCCAAACAATAGTCGAGCCGCAGTTATAATTTGTGCAAGGCGACGTTGCACTTTACTCGGACGACTATTAACAGAAGTCGAGAGGGGCTGTTAGCTGGCAAACATTTGAGCGTCGCGTTCGCGGCCGCTCGCGTTGTTAAAACGAGCCACCCGCCGCCGCTCCCTTATCCCTTCCCCTCGCCACGTACCTCGATCCCTCCCCCCTTACCCCATACCAAACACACATACTCCCCCATCCAAAACGCCCGCGCTCCCCTCGGCTGCCAGTCGGCCAACCCCCGTCGCCGGTCTATCTCGCTCTTGTCGGGGCATCGCATCGCGTACGTGGCCCGAGGTCCTGGAGTAATAACTGGACGCCATTATAAAACCTCCTGAGGGAAACTCGCTAAGGGGACTACATATACATGACATTTTTACATAATGTATGCATGAATTTATAAGCGCGCGCGTCCACTTTCCCTGCTCATGCGGAAATTTATAATTTATAAACGAAGAAGACGGAGCGCCGGAGGTTAAAAAGAACGAGTCGTTATTGCATCGATGCCGGTCAGACGCGGACTGTACGGATGCTTTGTTAATGGTGGGCGTACGCTACCCTTTGAGGATCCCATACGTAGCGTCTTATCCTCCTTTTATACGTACTGTATCGCATCCCTCTTTAGAGCGGGTCGTTATTGCCAGGATGCCCCTTTTCCAACCTGACCGTCATCTATATTTTTCCACGGCCTTAACACTTGGCTCCTCTTACATCCGTACTTTCCTCTCCTATTCCCCGCGTCTTATCGTCGGCATCGTCCTTTTCAGCTGCGCGCATCCTTCCTCCGTCCGCGGTCCTCCGCTTCTTATTGCGAGGCGATTTTTTCTTCGTCGGTCAGTGTATTGTTTCCTTTTCTTTCTCTTCTTTATCTTTTTCTATTCTCTTCCTTTTTTCCCTCCCCTTTTCTTTTTCGTACGTTTTTTGAGGGGTGGTGGTGTCGGTGGCGGCCGTAAGGGGTGGAGGGTACGACAGGGTGAGAGTGAGCGCACTTTGAGATACACACAACCAATGCAAGGACAAAACGAAGATGTACTTGAGAATATGAAAGATGCATAGAGTGGGGTGCAAGCCAATAGCTCTCGCGAACATCTCTGCGAGAAAGACGATTCCGCCCAATTTATTGCGGTCCGGATTAAGTGGTAATCCCTGTACCAAGTTACCGCTTCGTAATAATGATCATGGCGAAAATATAGTGAGTATTGTTGTCCGGAGAGATCTAAATTAGAGAAGTTTCAGGCTTGAATCGACAATGGCGTAATTGTCAAAAGTCTCTCTAATTCCACCTCAGATTCTCTCTCGCGCGCACGCACGCACGCGCAC
>NW_011948425.1:6998546-7008926 GCF_000503995.2 Ceratosolen solmsi marchali | reverse complement strand
ACACACATATATATATATATATATATATATATATATATATATATATATATATATATATATATATATATATACACACACACATACGCACATGCACACATGCTCAAGCACAAACATGCAAACATGCACAAACACAGCGCGCGTTTTCGCTTGTGTACGCGTGCGCGCAAATATTCTACACCTACGTATATATGTTCCATAAGCTTACGATCTACATGCATTGTCACTTTGCATACGATGCCACTTTCCATTTATATTAAAATCTCGTTGTTTTATAGTTTTATACCTCCTATATTCGTGAAATGATCGATACGTTTTAGCAAAATCTCAATAAACTCGAATGTGGAGTCAACCGCGATTCTCTTCATACATATATTCGAAGAAAGTGATAAAGGCCACGAATGGAGATTCACTTGAACCACAATGGACACGCATTCGCACACACACACACGCACGCACGCACGCACGATTACGGCAAGAGATGATACAACGCATAAAAATACAGCAATGTATTGGCCAATAAAACGTCATTACCATCATAATAGCATAACTTCTAATCGAGACTGCATTTTTCAAAACTTTAACGAGTCGTTCCCTCTCGCACTTCACCACAACCCACGCCGCTTTCGTACCACACGCTACACATTCTTATTCCAACGTAAAAGGTTTTACAACTATTTTAGTTTTTCCCGTGACTGTTCGAGTCCTAGCCTCAAGGAACGCAAACACATTGCTGACTGCTAATGAATTTTCGTCTTTTTTCGTCTCGCCTCCTCATTAGTGTCTCTTCCCTCGGCGATTCAAAAGCCGCGTCTCGACACTCGCTTCCTTCTCTCTCTCTCTCTCTCTTTCTCTCTCTCTCTCTCTCTCTCAATCTCTCTCTCAATCTCTCTCTCAATCTCTCTCTCTCTCTCTCTGCCCTTCCCTCCGCTCCTCCATCGTAGAAAGAAGCCCATCTATGCATTCGCATGTTAGTCCGAGCACATGGAGACTTTAAGCTTAAAGATCCACGCTCAGGATATTCATCGACGCATCGCCGCCACCCCCCAATTGGCAAATCGTTTGCCTTTAAGCTATTACATTGCCCACGAGCTCGCAAATATTTGCGACTGACAGTTTTGCAGCATTTGACGCGACATTACGCTGTCCCTAGATGAGCGATTATCATTCGCTTGCCTCATTCCTTACGGCTCATTCAACCACGATAAATGCGCGCCTTTGTGCGCACGCGCTCCCGCTACGCGAATCAGCATAGAAAATTACGAATCGCCGGGGTCTGCTTTGTTGTGCGCCTTGGCATTTTAAAAGCATAAATCGTAGAAAACTGATATAACTGTGATTCTCATTTAGATAAAGGCGGCGTCAACGTAATAATTAATCTTACGATCGCAGGGCCTTCGTATAAAAGCGTATTTTAGCCTGATTGACCATCGCGGCCTCCCATCTTTCTTTAAAGAGAATACAAAAGATTAATTTATTGATAGTGCTTATTAAACGTATGTATCAGAAGAGTGATTAATTTTTATTTTTCGCTCTACTTTCTTTATAGCCGATGATTCGTTTCAAAAACGTTTACTTTAATATTGATGAACTGTACGTAAAGTAATATTGCGGTGGTTTAAAGATTTGGCTGGCGGGGGAGGGGGGGGGAGGTGTTATAAAAATATAGCTGTTTTGAGTGGACGAGGTCAAAGCCCAATAGTAAAATGTATCAATTAAATAAATATTTTTTACAAATGACTCGTGCGTTGTTCGATGCAGTCCATCTTCAACTTTTAAGTTCAAATATAAAAGCAAGAGTGGCAAAATGTGTTTTTAATGATTCTGAGCCATCACTCGAAACTTTCCACTAAGCTCGGGGTTCCGCTCTTTCATTTGTGAACATGTTTTAAACGTTACACGCAGCAGCCCTTTAGCACACGCAAAAAGAGAGAACTTTGAAGACAAAAAACAAAACAAAATAAATAAAACAAGAAAAAAAAATTATGCACCGAAGAAGTTAAAACATCTGCGGAGTTGGAATTTCGACTCACGTAAAAAATCTCTAAATGCATATCATCATGATTTCAGGCACTTTGTTATTAATTTTGTAAATCCGATGTCTGTAGGAACGATGAAAATTTAATATATAGAGCAGTGTTTATTTGTTTTGTTTTGTTTATTGTTGTTTAGATACTGTTATTTTATTAAATTAAAATGTTCACAATAATATAGACACGGAGGATTTTTCATTCGACGAAATAAATTATCTATTAACTCCTTTGGTGACGAGGGAAAAACCTCAATATTATTAAAGGTTTCTATACTAATAATACTTCTTTTTATTCCAATGGATAATATTAAATAATCATATTATTCATAAGAAAATCCATTGTTTGCATAATACACACGAGATATTGCAAAAACTGAAAGGCAATATTGATTAATCAAATTTTCAATGCCCAATATAAATGAAATATTATCAAGAATTTCAAGAAATATTCCGATAGAAATTAAATCTATCATTGTACGTTTGATGGTATTATAGATAAATAACGATTGAAAATTACTCGGTTAATTAGTAAATACTGATATACGTGAACTGTATTACTAACGTTAGTGTCAAGGAAAAAAATGAAGAAGAAGAAGAAGAAGAAGATGAAAAAGAGGAAGAGGAAGGTAATGATGAAGAAGAAGGGGAAAACGATGACGACGATGAAGAAGAAGAAGAGGCAGACTAAAAAAAGATAAAGAATAAGATGAGAAGGAGGAGGACTAATAAGAGAAAAAATTTTTTAAAAGTATATTTGCATATGTACTTGATATAATTTGTACAAATTGAATTATACTTTGTGCAAAATAGACTACTTATTCTCGTTTAAAAGATAGAAATATAGAGATAAGTGCTTGGCGATGTTGAAATTACACAATCTTCTTTGCGGCCTATAAAATTTTATTTTCTATAAGAGATGTCTAGAGTCTACATTCAGAAGTATCGGTTAGCATGGTTGGCAAACAAAGCTTTCGCTTAAAAGACTCGGCTGCAGGGAGGAGCGGGAGTAAGTGAGTGAATGAGTGAGTGTGAGAGAGAGAGAGAGAGAGAGAGAGAGAGAGATAGCGAGACCGTAAGATAGCGTCGCGGATATTAACGATCTCTCCTTATTTATTCCTCGTTATTTTCTCGCGTTTATTACTTATTACAGTGGGGCTTTCTCCTCCGCAGACGGCCTCGCGCAAGTGCAATTACTTGGCTCTTATAAGCGTATCTCTGAGCTCTTCGGTTGTCTCCCTCCACCTCTCGCCTCTACGGCTGCGACTGGCCTCCCGGCAAACGCATTGTTAATGCTGGCGAATAAACAAACGCGGTTATTCAATGGGAGTGCCGATCCGAATTAACGCCGACCGTTAATCGTGTGGACAGTAATGCAGTAACGATCGGTCCTCGAACGATTGCCTAATTCGTCCTTATTGGATCACACGAATCCCCGGCGATTCGACGAGACGAGCCGTGGAACTTTTACTTCCACGATGGCCTCTGGACTGGACCTTTCTTCCCAACGATCCTTCCTGACTCGCCGATCGTTGCATTATGCTTTCGGTGCGTCTCATTATTGCCTCCATGCTCGCGTCTCCATGTTGAGCACGAAATTGCCCTGAGGCACCTTGGAAGCGCTCGTATTTTTCGAAAAATTCACCGTCCCCGCTTCCTTCCGAGAATCTGCCGATCCCCTGCCAGGCTTGCTGGTGGCTTTGGGCCCGTGGACAACGCGTGGGGTCCGCCGATTTTAATGACGACGAGGTACCGAGTCGAGGGACGACAATAAAATAAAGAAATACGGGGCTGGTAATCGCGTTGGTGAAATATTTTCTGATTTTGCCTTTTTAATGGAACGTGGGTGTGCGAGGTGGTCGTGGCATGTTCCTCGAACGGATAGGACGTTAATCCTAAGCTGGTTAAGTAGCTTTTTGCGCACCTCTCTCATCTTCGTGCTTTCTCGCACTCGACTTTTCTCGACCTCTTACTTAGACGAAGCGAAATGGCAATGTGCGAATGAAATGTGGCAATAGCGCGCTTCCCGAGCACCGGGAATAAACGTTAACGAAGCCAACTTTAACGTCGCTGACATCCGGCATTTCGACAAATGCCACGGCGTAATCACAGAAAAATCGCTTTTACATATTGCAATAATGTCGCGCCCGAATTCTTTATGTAAATAAGCATCGGCCGGGATTTTAACGTACAGGCTTACTTTTCAATTTATTGATCGGGGAATGGGATATCGAGAGGGAGAGAGCGATCGAAGCCTCGCGCATTACGGCCTGATTGATCAATTACATCGAGTTCTCGCATCGGGCGTGCGCTTATGCACGCACGAATCGTAATTCAAATCGCGAAAATCGAAATCGATCGAGTTCAATCGGCCTATAGTGCGCCAATATAATGCTGATGGGGCCGTCTGACTCGACGGACATGTGTTTATGGCATTTTGCACGCTGCCTCGGCACAGACGAATTTCGTATTTGCCTTGCGGTTTCAATCTGATCTTATTTAAATACAAATTACACGACCGCGGCTTCTCGGCTGTTATCATCCTGTGGCTTTTCTATCTTACACGTTGATTTTATACGCATGCCATTAGAATTTTATTATATGCCTACTTGATCGCCGAACTTCATCAAACGTTATTAAAAGTTGATCTCACGTTCCGAATAAATTTCCAGATCTATAATTTTTATCATATAAGAAACTCATTTGGTGCGATCCATTGAAAAATAATCTGCTTAATTCAAGGCGATACCCGTTCCATCTTTCTTAATTTTATTAAACCGAGTATCCATCATATTCTTCACCGATGACGTGATATATTATGAATTTAATTAGACATCGTGTTTTTAACCTGGATTTAACGCTGTTTTTAATCCCACGTACATTAATAATTATGAACGAGGACGAGAAATTCGATATTAATGATGAGCGTTTGCCATGTCGAAGCCTTAGCGAAGTATTATGGATATTTTTATCGAAGACTATTGCCATCATTTGAATTTCTCAAAGCCTTGATATCGTGAGATACAAATTACTCTATGGGGGTGATTGTCTTGTATGTCGTTCATCGCTATCATTAAATCGATGCTTAGGAAAGTCGAATGCAATTTTACTTTAACGTCGCCTCGCGTATCAATTTAACAATTTCCATTCACAATGTACGATTAATAATCATTCACGTGCTCAAATGTTCCCGACAAACGCAGCCAAATTATATGATAAAACGAGCACGGTTATGTAAATTATTGCTGGCTGTACGAAAAATCTTAAAGTCACGTTAATCGTGTCATACAGAAGTAATTCGAAGTAGTCGACCCTTCCTTAATATGAATATATACATATATATGAAATTCATACGAAAGGACATGTACGTCGTCGATTTCAAAAATACTTTGTAGAATAATTTAATATTTTCAGTAATCCAACGGCTAAGTATAAATTAACTTAAAATGCGATTTGTTATTCGCCATCTATAAACTACTATGATATAATCATTTATTCACCGATTGTTCAACACAGCCACAGAGATACACTAGTCAGGGAGGCCATTTGCTGTTTTGTTGGAATTATATAATGGGAAAGTTCGCCATTGATAAGGATCGGGATGCGTAGAATCGACTCGAGCGAGCGCCACTGGATCCATCCATTGCCTTTGTCTCGTCGATGCTCGATCTTTCCGCCATCCATCCTCCTTGTCATGAGATCGACAAGATACTGTGCCACCCCCTCCCCCCTTAGCACACCACGACTCCACCTGGACAACGTGGATATCCAAAGTGGGCTAATCCTGGGCGAGGATCGGCTGCTACTACGTCACACGTCGAAGAAAGTCAAGAACGACTCGGCGAACGTAAAAAGCCATCCTCAGCCGGGGAATATTTAAATCGGGACTGCCTCCTTTCACTAGTTATGCAAGTCTCGATTAAGCCTGCTCCGGGTGATGCAGTTGATTCGTTTCGTGCGGTGGCGCGATTCCCACCGAGTTTGAGGGAAGAAGGAGGGACCAACGGCGGTACCGTACCCATCGACCGCGGCTAGTTAATTTGTTGTAGCGAGTGCGAGTGACGCAGACGTAGGCCCGTGACATTGCGAGCGTGCATAAAGCACAATGGTGGGGCCCTCCTCTCTTTTTCCTTCCTCACAATGTGACTCGAGCCGTGGCCGTACCGCGGCAAAAAGTTAATTCATTTTCAGCGTTTTTACCTCGATAGCAGAATATTACCGGGCAGGGGCTCTCAACTGGCCGGGCCTCGGGCGTTTGTCACTACCGATCTCTCTGTATCGGGCCCGTGGCATTTATTTACGAGGGCCTCTCATTATCGGCGCATATGGCTCCTTCCTCCGTAATAGCCGCATCCTTTTCTCCGTAATTTACGGACGATGGCCTCTCGCAGGCTTGTGCTGGTCAAGGCGCGTAATCTCTCAATGCCAACGGCCGCTGTTGCACTTTCGCACGGGCCGTTCGCCGAAATATATTTGACGCGACCTCTCGCCGAATCGTTATTTCGATGCTGCGCCGCGCAAAACCTTTAGGCGACTCACCTCCGCCCGGGCGCTTTTCCCGCAATTCCTCCATATTCTCATTTTTCGATTGATCGTCTTTGCCAAGCTACCGACTAGCGTAGCATACCAAATTGGAAATTTGCTTCTTCATCTCTCGCAATAGTTACTCCAGCACGATGTTCTGCACGCACGATGGATCAATGCTCCGATAACAATAAAAACCAGAATGATTTCTCAATTTTAAGACGGGCTTTAAGAAAAACGCCTGTGTTTAAATTCAACTACTCGGTGGACGTCTTGATTGAGTTCTTCATCGTTTCTGCAATCTTTTAATTTAAAAAGAATTTAGATTAAAATCTCAATTAGGCTAATGCGAATTTTTAATTAAAATTTCAATAGATGATTATGTTGACTTATTAGATTAAAAACCCCCTGTACATAGGCAGTGGAATAATGATGATTTTTTTGGTTTTTTGTTCTCTTTTTTTGCTTTATTGTTTTTGGTTTTTTTGGTTAAAGCGGGAGTGTCGTTAAACGCTAGAGCCGATTGGTTATCAAATTTGTTAAAAGAAATTTTAAGGTACTCGGAGAAGTATGTGTGGACAGGTGCAGCCAACAGATGGTGTCACTTCCGCCGTACGACTTCTTAAGGCTATTTGAATTACTCGCTCAATTGTAACGAGGTATACGCGCTCACGCACACGCACGCACGCACGCACACACACACAAACAAAAAATCAACTAATAATATTTATCAAACTTTTAAACAATTTCCTTTATCGTGTATATTCACGCTTTTAATTAAAACTTACTCTTATTTGAATAATACTCAATTATTACATTCGCGTTTCAATATTTTCAAATCGTCCACTCTATGTAATAAAATTAACTTAAAAATGTATGGTTCATTACATTTTGTCGAAGCTCTCCCTTAATTTTTGCAGATTTTTCATTTACTTTCATTCTGACTTTTTATGTGTTTAATTGTATTCTCTTTATCTATTCTTCGTTCTCCTCTCTTTTATTATGATATCTCTCTCTCTCTCTCTCTCTCTCTCTCTATATATATATATATATATATCTTATTCTCTCCTATGCATTTACTCTCTTCAACCCCTTTGTTTTCCGACTTTAAATGAGTGATCTTCCCCTCTTCTCACGCATCCAACTCTCACAACGAAATCCTCGACAACGAGCATGCATATTCATATGTGCGTGTACCCACTTGTATGCGTGTGCGCGTGCATGCGTGTGTGTACACACGAGAGGTTATTAATTAACCGGAAGCCTAATCAAGGTTCGTAGTCGAACGTGGGGGTTGAGTGCCGTGGTGCCGCAACACCCTTCCGTTCCTCAACCTCATTTTCACTCATCCTCCTGTTATCCCTCTCTCTCACCCTTCCTCTATTTCTCTCTTCTCTCTTTCTGTCTATTCTATGTTCTATTCTTGTTTCGAACCTTCAGACCCGAGGCATCCATGGTCTCACTGGTTTGCAGACGCTTCTATATTCGCAGACCGTTTCTACTGTATTACCACTCGTCATTCTCCATTTCTTGATACATTCATCGAGAAATAAATGTCAAAAGTATTAAAAAGTGTTGCCCCTTTCATGAATGCAATGTAATTGTAAACTTGTCTTGGTATGCGAAGCATAAAGATTGTGCCAGTTTGATATATTCGTCGGCTAACATAACTCCGTACAGCCAGTCATATTTGAGATTCGGATAAATAGTAAAAGATAGGAGACGATTTGTACAACATAAAAATAAATGGTCGAGGACGGCAATGAGAAACGCGGGTGATGGTGATGGAAGGAGGATAGCAAAAACCAAATGAACAAGAGCTTTTGTATTTGGGATTTCTGAGGAGAGTAGGACGCGCAGAACGAATTCGTACCAAATCGGCGAGCGGCCGACGAAGCGACGTGCAAACGGGCTATAGATAGAGATAGATAGATGGAGAGACGGATAGTTGGATAGAGAGGGGAGAGGGGGGGGGGGGGGGAGAAGAGAAAAAAGAGAAGAGAGAGAGAGAGAGAGAGAGAGAGAGAGAGAGAGAGAGGGAGAGAGACAGCGTAGGAGGGCGGTGTGGGTCGCGGTGGGGAATGGGGCAACCGCGCCGAAAAGAAGGGGCGGGGGCAACTGCAATTTGTACCTCTTACTGTCCGCTGGAAGAATAGGTATTGTCTTGCAGGAGAGAAACGAATTGAGCCTCTATGAAGAGTAGCGCGCGAACGGGAATCGATATTTTTAATTTCAGTAGAAGCCAAACATCTACAAACTACCTTTCAACTTTTTATATCTTTTCCGCGTGTTCCCCATCACGTGCACTCCCATCTAATATTCGATTCCCCTACTTTTGGTACCACTTCTCCTTCCTTTTAACTTGCTCTATGCCTCTAACTTTTTCCGTCTAATTCGTATTGTGTTTACCAATCAAGCTATCGTATCAAACAGCGGAAAATTTGCCAATCGCTACGGAAATGCATTGAAATTCAGCATTAATGTTTACGGTGATGAGAGTTGATCAACGTTATGGAAATACGATCAATCCTCTAATTTGGTTTGGAAACAAATTCTTGCATTCTCCGCAATTGGAATTCAACTAGGAATTTAGTGCGAAGCGTGTTTGTCTCGTTATCGAGTGTGTACCAGCATTATCACACGAGTTTCCAGATTCTCGCATATTTACACATCCAGTATGACGATGCTGTCCGAGATTGACAATTTTGGTTTGAAATTTAAGAATTAAATGCATTATTGTCTAGCTTGAGGAAAGTGCTGCAATAACCCAATGGTTCTCGATTTAATAAGAAAGTTGAAAAAACATATCCATACTTAGGCAATGGGTAATATGAAGAAAAGGCCACGTTTCCCCGAACGAGATGATTTCATTTCTCGTAACTGACCGCTCTCTGGAGATTATTATTTTTTCATCAGGCGTACTTCAAGATGGGAGTGAGTGAGTGAGTGAGTGTGTGAGTGAGTGTGTGTGTGTGCGTGTGTGTGTGTGTGTGTGTGTGTGTGTGTGAGAGAGAGAGAGAGTGAAAGAAGGCCTGTAGTAGTAGATTCGTTCAGAAGGATGGACCAACCCGAGAAATTGCATCTCCAGGCATCCTCTAAAGCTGCCAACTACCCCCTCGCTTTGTTATCCTACTCTCTTTTGCCCTATCCCCTCTCTCACCTTCATCTCTTACTCGCTCTCTCTCTCTCTCTCTCTATTTCTCTCACTCTCTCTCGCTTGCTCGCTCGGTTTATTCGACTCGCCCAGCTATGCACACCCGTCTTGCTCCCTCCTAGTGTACTAACTCGTTTCTTTACTACTCGCTTTCTACATACACATGAACTGGTGGGCAACACGCAAACGCGCTAGCGCACTCACACACGCACACCCGCGGAACGGAGTTTGCTGCCCCGTTCGACCAGAACTGAAGCGAAATATATACGAGCAGGCGAATTGAAAGCCGGCGATCGAACCGCCTGAATAAAATATCGTTTAAATTTATTGTAACACCTGGTATATCGCGTTGGGTCACGACCCCCGTAAGTACCCATTGCCTGCCCTCCATTTTCTTCTATTTTCGATTACGCGTAGACTCCAAATGCAGTCGAGCGAGTAGTAGAGCGAGTGCGGCCCGTTTTTAAAAAGTTCTGCTAGCCGTTCGCTCCGTCGACCCAATGGGGCAAGGATAATACATAGACAAGCCCCGGTGTTCGTCCATTTACGATACATAATTATAAATATAATTCCCGAATCAAATGACTTTTCTTTGGGGCATTCCTCCGGATGATAAATTAATTATCTTAATTAAATTGCACGGGAATTTCAACGTAACGCGGAGAGAATGGCACTC
>NW_011948425.1:6958488-6998536 GCF_000503995.2 Ceratosolen solmsi marchali | reverse complement strand
TCACACCTTACAAGCAATACAAATCCAGTACAGAATTAATATCGGAGGGAGTACAACGGTGCTTTCGAGCTGGCCTTCTCGACACCCCCGTGCAATATAAGAGAGAGCATACCGGAACCGAAAGGGGCAAGAGACCGACTGACGGGGAAAATTAAATTTTCTATTTTGTAACGTGCTTTGCCTGACCTCTCCACTCGAGCACTCCGCTAGAATAGTACGAGTTAGTCCGTCGAGGGTTCTCAATGTTTGACTCTCGTTTTCATTCGGGCGGATGATTTTTTGCACCCGGAGCGAGAGACGAAGTCGTAGGACCGACTATTCCTCCTCCCATGACTATTGGACGATATAACAAGCGAAAGTAACGTAAATAATAACTTCAATTAAAAACGTAATCAACGTAATCGCGCGATCCTCGCGAGCCCCTCCCCTCCCCCGCCCATCATGGTCACCGTCATCGTCCCTTCGTCCGTCCACCGCCATTTTATTTCAATTTGAATGCAGCGCTAATGCAAGAACTTTTCAATTTGGTTTGTTTAACACAATTATTCGTCGGCAAACTTGGTCTACTCGGTACTGGCACGAGAAGTTGACCATCGCTTTACAAAGTATGTGCTAGGGGAGGTTATTTTAATTACTGTCCGGTGGCTCTAAATTAAAGAGCTGGGTTATTCCGACGCTAACCACTCTCTCTGTCTCTCTCTCTCTCTCTCTCTCTCTCTCTCTCTATTTCTATTTATCTATTTCTCTCTCACTCACTCACTAACTCGCTCTATCTCTCTGCAGACTCGCCGTCCGCTCATATTCTCAGAGTCGGCTACCGAGGGAAGTTAGGCGTCTCTGAAGCACCCCCGGTATACTCTCGACCGTCCTGTTGCTCGTACCGGCCCGTTCTTTATGCCCCGTTGCAGAAGTGGTGGCATGATATTTGACGCTAATCGGATTGACCCCGCGGTAAATCGTCCAAAAACTGGTGCTCGCGATCCTAGGGATTAAAGGGGAATGACGAGTGTCTGGGAAGTGTCTACGGGGGTTGAGGTGAGGAGGATGAAATTGCGACCCTACGTTGGACGTCGGGCACTCGGAAGAATTATACATTAACGAGCATCGCGGCAATTGTTTCATTACACCGGGAGCGCAGATTAATGGGCCCCGTGGAGAAGCGCCTTTATCCGGCAGCCGTGTGAGCTAATGTCTCGGCAATGACCTTGAGCTGCGTCCGCGAGATCGACCCTATATAATTCGTGTTTAAAACATTGAGGGACGGATGAGGGAAGTGCCGCGGGAACGAATAGGGCGAGGAGCGAGAAGGACAGATGGTCGATGATTTTTGGAGGGAGTAACGGGAAAAGAGGAAAGAAGCGCAGAAGGTGGGAGTATGGTGGGGGCCGAGTAACCTTCGTATCTTCGTGACAGGGTGCGAAGTCGCGGAGCGTCCTCCTAGCGGGACGGCACTCAACCAGGGAAGTGTTGTCGGCTCGTGCTTTTCAGGAGCTTTCAAGTGCTTTCGCAGTTGCCCCGAGTGCCGTAAGAGGCTTTCAGAAACGAAGGTGGAAACTGCCTTTTTAATAGGGTCGAGGAGTTGGCGGCCTCCTCCCGATATTCCCTTTCTCATTCACTCCTTCTCTTCTCGGTCTTCTCTCGCTTCCTCCTCATCCTCCCATCCTCTCGATTTCGCATTCTATTCTATTTCTTGTTCTTTCGCTCCTTTTTCCTTTCTCTTCTTCTTCTTTACTTTCTTCTCTTTCTTATTTTCTTCTTTCGTTTCGTTTAGTTTCCCTGTTTCTCCTGCTCGTGCTTCTTATTCCTTACTCTTGACTTTCTTTCTCTCGCCCCGCCATGACCTAGAATATAAGCGCAGCTTTCTAACTTGATTCAAGCATAAAAGGAATCCATTTCAAGATCGCTTACTGTCGGTGGTTCGATTATTTCTATAGAGTCCTATATTCCTTCAATACCTGTTTCCATACAATTTTATTTACTAGCTATTAGTCTTATAAGCTTTTATTGCATATTTAAAAGAGACATTCTTTATTTAATACGTTTTCTTAGTCATTAAGTCACCCACTTTGAGATAAGGCGAATGGAGTATTTCTTTGTAGCCCATAATAAATCATGTCTTAAATGTATTCCACTCGCCTCCTTTCCTTTTTAATTCGAAATGAAATTTTTTATCCAACGTAATTTACAATAAAATCACGAGCGCATATATTTCGCTTTATCGACGAGATTTCTTATTTCTTATTCAAGGAATTCTCCTGGCACAACATAATAACCGCCCTGGCGTCCCTTACTAGTCTCTCTTGGTGCTGGACCAACATTATCGGCAATAATTTCAAAGTGTTGTATGCACGATTGCAAGAAGAATAATTCTCGCTCGTCTGATAAGTCTTTAGAGCAGATATTTCTAACATACGTGTGTGCCGTTCATTTCGCACATGTCTCGCGCGCTTTAATTTCTCTGCTAATTCAATGAAATATTCAAGCATAATTAGCCGTGTAATTTATATGAAATACTTGACTAATAATCAGCATACAAGTTAAATCACGAAAAACATTAAGTAGAAACGTCAATTAATTGTTGCGAGTACGGGCACACATTACAATGAATTATATGTGAGAAAAAGAAATGTTGAAATAATAGTGCGCGGCGAGCATGCATATATTATAATTAATGTAATACATATTACTTCGCAGCGGTATAATACAACACGCTTCTGGCACATTTTGTTAAAAATTCGCTAATTTTCTTTGAAAGACATTATAAATTTGGATGCAGTCAAATTATGTAATTTATTACCTATGATTTCTTATTTATGCAGGTATACGAATTCAACGTAAAACGAGAATATTATGAGGCCAAATTATCGATTAAATGTATATCGTATAAATAAGAAAAATTTATTTGGTCATAAAGCCCGTCGTGGCTTGTATAATTAAAACTACAATAAAGTAGGTTTCGCACACTAATGAAGTACATTCGCGTCACAAGAATTTTTATAAGTGACTCAAACTATTAGCGCGAACAGGACATTTACCCCACCCTCCCGTATCGCCAAAAACAAAAAGTTCTAAATTTTTCAAACCCTCCTCCTTTTTCTCTTCTTCGTGCTTTCCCTATTCTTCGACGATAATTTAAACGGCAAATTTTCAATATTCAGAGACATGCAGGCGAATAACCGATAAACTGATAAAGTAATGTAATGCAATCGAAAAAGATATCGAACGGAAATGGCCATTATAAATATTATGTATTTCCTCCATTGGTAACTGTTTAACAATGGCGATTACATGCCAACGAGGTCGGCTCCTATACTCTGGCTTTGCTCGCACGAGTATTAAAAAGTATTACAGTGAAATCCAAAGTTGCGAGGAGGCAGGATCCGAGGCTCGCGGGAAACTCCGAGCAAAAAGCTTCACTTTTTTTTGTCAGTAGGTCCGTCTTTGGCACAACGCGGCACGAGGACGCGTCGTTTTTGGATTGTAAGAGTATCATGATAGGTCGGGCGACGTCGGGGCACGTCGTCGCGGTGCTCGCGCGAGTACCTCGGACCAAGGTATAGGCATTTATTGAGTTGGGGTGGATGTGGTGGTGGAAGAGGTGGAAGAGGTGGAGGAGCAGGAGGGTATCGAGGATTGGAGTGGGAATAGGAGGTATAGAGAGGCTCGGGCGCGTCTCGTCGGGCCGAAACCCCACGAATAAAGTCGGGGCTTAAGCCTCCCTCGGTCCCGCACAAATGCGAGTTTAAAATGTGGCTGGGCTCGGGAAGGAGGCGTCGGCTGCTTGTCGCCGATGCCGTCCCTAATACTCGTGCTTGGACGGGCTCGCGGCAACTTTATTCAAATTTTCGGGGGAATTAAAAGAGAGTTTGCAGTTGCCGGCGTCGCGAGCCAGCCGCACGCGTACGTGCGGTTAAAACGAATCTGCTGAACGGACGGCCACCGAGTCGAGCTTCCATTCTTTTCGCGGAAAGTGGGTGGGAGTTTCGTCGTGAACGTGGATTACGAGATGGTTGTATTTTATTTCCCTAGCTGTTCTCCTGTGCTCATCCACTCTCTCTCTCTCTCTCTCTCTCTCTCTCTCTTATTGTCCATGTACTCCTCCACCTGCTCTGCCCCCCATCCCCACCACACCCCCGACTCGCTCGTGCATCCATACGCTCGACCTCGCTCTTGTCCAAGCACAGCGCGCTAACGCAAATTCCACGGCTTATTGTAAGTTTTTAGAGTAAAGTTCTGTATCAATTTCGTTGTGGTGTGCGCTCGTTCTTTTTCACCTCTTCCTCATAAAGACTGCTTTGTGGCGTGGAAAAGTTTTGAAATAACCTCATGCAAACGTACTTTGAGGTCACGAGACACGAGAATCAAGATTTAGTATTTAAAGGAAATGTATGCTTGTCCCTTTGATGATTCATTTTTCCCATATTTTCCGTAATGTATGCTGAATAATATTTGTACGTTGAATTGGATGATTATTATAACGAGGTTGATAGAACGAGCTTCGATTTACGTTTCTCTACCTCAATCTCATTCACGGCTCTGACGTTTCTTATTTTAGCTATATGATTAATCTATCTTAATCCCAGTGATTCAATTAGCTTTACAAAATTAAATGAAACATAAACTTCATGTACTGCATAATTAAATATCTCTCTGACTTTTAGTAATTTTTGTTTTGTCGCACATCCGAGTTTTCCCCATCGAGTATTGCGCTTTTTTTGTCTTGTTTTGTTATCTTTCGTTTAATTATTAGCTTCAATTGCAATAGCTTAAAACAAATGAATATTGAAAATATCACTAGTTTATCGATTATAATGTACATACGTACGTATTGGCATATAACTCGTTTGTGCGAAATATATCATAATGGCAATTTCATAATCATCTACAAAATAATCTAATTCTAACAGCTATTGTCCTATATAATTTGACTATTACTCGTCTAACATTCGTAACCTTCGATTTTTTTTTTTTTTTTTTTTAAATTTATTATTGTTATTAGCAATAGAACTTTTGTATGTCCAAATCTGATTTCATTAGTAGGTTGTAGGAAAACTAGATGATTCACACATATAATCTCCTGAGAGTTATACTATTTCACGAGTAATTTGTTTTATCTTTTGTATAAATCTAATTATCCATATCATTGTTAAATTGAATATAAGAGATAATAAAGTGGGATTTACTTCGAGTCATTTACTACCATGAAGAATTATTGTGAATTATTTCCGATGCATACTTCTACGAGATGACTGTCATTAAAATATATTCAAATTAATTTAACTAGCTGTATTAGTATATAGACTTCGTAGTATTTCATGGTCTTTTCTGACTTTCCATATTGTATAATCAGAATGTGGAGAGTTTCGCATTTAGTGATGCATTACCTTGCAAAATGGATGTTTTAAATCAAAGTAGCCCTACATAAAAAAAATGTTACTTCTTTATAAAAACATTTTCTTCTTTGTAAACGTATTATTTAACTCAATTCTTTAATAATAATCTCTGATAATATCTTCTTAGTAGAAGGTTGAGTTTTGCTATTAAAGCATTCGAAAGGATTTTACAGCCATCAAGAAGATATAATGTACTTTTATAATGGATACTTTATTTTTTTTCTTCTTCTTTTTTCTTCTTCTTTAAATACTTAAAATAGTAATTAATTTTCTTCCTTCCTTCACTCGCACATTCCGCATGTCCAATTCTCTTTCGGACTCGGTTTATTATTCAACTAGCGATGCATAGGCATCTTAGCACAATATTACTTTTCTTCATATAATTGAAAATAAAAAATCTCTTTATGATTGCGATCGTTAAAGAAGAGTCCGACGATTTGATACTCGACCGCTACAATTTCGATATGATATTTATAAATCGAAATATTAAGTTTCTCATCTAGCGAGAAAATGATTGATATTTGCATGGTATTGGAGCCAATTATATTTAGGAGATAAAGCAATTATTGACAAGAATAATGAAACAATGATTGGCGATAAACTTGAATTTTATAATCATCGCTCAGAGTACCTTAGGGTTTTTAACGAATCGCCTTTGACAGATTCGTTGTTATATTAATTTAAAATGCTTGAAATTGTCGGATAAGATTATTATTGAGAATGAATTTGTACATTGTATCAATAAGAATACTTTTAAATTACAAACGGACATAGATGTATTGGCATTATATTGATAAAATAATAAAATGGTCGTTTTATTTGCCAAGTTCTTTGTGGCTTTACTCTTGTACTCTCGAATGAGAGAAATATTTGCATAAATAGGACCGAAAGTAATTAAGACCTATCACTGAGATACGTACGTAAAATGATGAAAAATAACCGATAAGCGCGTGGAAATTTAAATATCAAACTTACAGTTCCTCGTGCTTTTATTTGCAATGGAATAATGAAACAGCATTAAATTACAATTACGTGGGTATATCGAATTGTTAAACTAACTTGGAGGAGCTCGTAAGAGGCCGTATTTATTAAAAAACAAAAAAAAAAACAAAACAAAAAAAGAAAGCAAAAAAAATTTCGGCATATCAAATGAAAAAGTCGACACCTCTTAATAATATTAATAATAATAATAATAATAATAATAATAATAATAATAATAATAATAATAATAATAATAATAATAATAATATGTACGATTACCGTAGATCTCAAGGAGAGCGGAAAATCGTCGGTCTTCAAAGGCGTAATTCAACAACTCACCTCGGCGTGTACAACAGCATAGATAAATTCGAATGAAAGTAGTGGAGGATGGGGGAGCTAGTAGCCGTTACGTAGTAATGAGTGTCGGACATGCTTAGGAGATACATTTTGCACTGGACTGCCTCCTCTTTTTCGAAATGCCGGTGGTCGTGTTTACAGAGCGCGGTGCGTCGCAATTAAATATCGCGCGTTTGATTGCAGGTTATTGTATTTATCGTCGGAGCCGGCGGCGAGTTTTCTGTCCTCGTCACGAACGTTTTATTGACGCTGAAGGACTGCGGGTGTGACGGCGTACGGACGCGGTGGGGCAGGCGGAGGAGGCGGGGGGGGGGAGTTGGGAATCGGTGTGCAGCAGGTGTAAACGTCGGGCCGTGGCGGTACGCGCCTTCGGAGGAGTCGGGTTATCGGGTATGATGAAACCGAAAAGCTTTCGAGTGTCCGAGGTGATAGGCGGTTAAGTGGGATGGCAGGCGAACGCTTGTACCGCTAATTGCCTTAATTCGATAAACTGCTAACCCGTTCCACGTCCCCGGCCTTCATTACCTCTATTCAACCTGCGCGCCTTCGCCGCGGCATCATATCGGCTTATCCTTTTAACGTTTTTCTCGCCATAAATGTATGAAAAAAATTTTTTTAATTCGAGAATTTAATCTTCGCCGACGCAGGAATAAAATCTCATTTTATAAAATACAAATACAGAAAAACGTCTTACTTGCCATTAGCCGACAAAAAATTTTGCGTTATCACGAAACAATTTACGAAACGCATTAGTTATTTTCTTGCTCTCTTTTTTCTCTCCTTACTTTCAGAGCGTAATTTACAACTCTCTGTACAAATAAAGAAAATTCGTGGATATTATATTCCAGGCATGTTATCGGGAAACTTTTCATATAAACATAATACTTTCTATGATTCTCGTTTATCGTAAAACTTCTTGATAGTTCATAAAAATGCAATGCCATTCGATTATATTTCTCGTAACTTACGTTACTTTTATTTATATTATGACGTTCTGGAATAGCGTTCTAATGATACGTTTAGGCATGCTTATCAGTTGGAAATAATTAATTAAATAAAGCTATCTTTTGTACGCTTTTCATTTGGATTGGTGTATTTGGCGAGATACTTTTACTTTATAGCTTGTGTAAATATGCTTGTGAAAGCTTCGTAAGATTTCGTAAGATTTCGTAAGAGGGAAAAAAAACAACAACAACAACAAAAATAGAAAAAAAGAATCATTATATTGATTACAAAATTCAATTAAATCAAAAACACTTGAAATATCTCGTTTTTTCGACTACAAGTGATTCCTTTAAGGAACTTGCTTATAATGTTATCTTATAGGATGTCGGTACTAAGACCCTTATAACAATTCAACGTAAAGTACAAAATAGACTAGTGTCTCGGGATATAGTGTAAAAGGGAGAAAAAGCGACAGAGATATAAAATAAAAATATAACAGAGGTGCAACCTCGAATGTGCAATACACTTAAAATTGCGTATTTTTCATGGCTGTCGTGTGCGTTCTCTTTTCATACGGATAAGATGAAATATGGAAAATAGAAGTGTGCGCTTTTTGAAAACTTGCACACATCCGGCCACGAGCCTCCTGTAATACGTAACGCATCGATGCATTTCAAAGGAGTGTGCGCCATAAGGAAAAATCCGCAAGAGAAAAAGGATTCTGCCAAGGGGATGAAAAAGAAACTTTAAAGCATCAACAACACAAAGAGGGAGCGCGCAAAGAGGAGAGTGAGATAGAGCAAGAAAAGGGGCGGGAAGGGAAAGGGAGAAACAATAAAAGAGCAAATAAGCGATATTCGATTCATGTTTGTTGCCCCGTAATAAAGGTGTTATTAAATAGATTGAGATTAATTGCGTGATTAGTGCTTTACGTGTAATTGGATAGCCTGCAGTTGAGCTCATAAGAGAAAGGAAGAAAGAAAGAAGGACAGAAAGAAAGAAAGAAAGATAGATAGATAGATAGAAAGAGAGAGAAAGAGAGCAAACGAAAGAAAGAAAGAAATAAAGAAAGGGAAAATACCGAGAGAGAGAGAGAGAGAGAGAGAGAGAGAAAGAAAGAGAGTGAGAATGAGGATTGGAGAGGGAGAGGGCACGAGAGTTGGCTAAAGAGAGGGAGAATTAAATTGCAATACTTCCGTACGTATTTGTGTATGTGTGCGTATCGTGTTAGCGTGCGTCGATACACGCGTAACACGCGCGCGATTCCTTACGCACACATGCTCATATTTCAACGTGTATACATTTACATGTATACGTATATATATATATATATATATATATATATGTATGTATCTGCGTATATAGACATAGTTCTCCTATTCCTCTTCAGCCCCCTCAATCGTCTTCCCTCCCTTTTCTATTCTTTCTCTCACATGTGGCCAGGCCCTCGGTCTTCCCACTTTTTCGTGAGCCATCGCCGACTCCTATGAATTCGCTTCTCGATCGCGGTCGTTATCCGCAGAGTCACTTTGATATATTATTGTCTTCATAACTATACACTTCGTGGATAATTTAAGAAAATGCGTAACGATATGGCTGACGCGTGCTATGGATGTTGCTGTCCCCGCCCCCCGCCCGCCCGCCCAACTCACTCCACGCCCCCCTCCGCCCCCCCCCCCCCCCCCCCAGCCAACGACGGAGCATAGATGTACCACACACGCGCACACATAATACCCATCACCATTTACGAAATGGAGTAATGCGTCACGTTAGATTTGCGATGTTGTTATTTTACGGCTGAAGCCCGCAAGGAAGTGGAACAAGTGCGGCGATCACTCGACTTCTTAACGGGAATGGGCAATACACCCACTTACTTATCATTACTTCATGTTATTGAATTAACGATAAATCGGATTTTTCCTTTGGTTATCTAATATTTCCAATTACGGTTACTGAGCTAATGAAAAATGTTATATCAATCGTCACGATGAGGATCCTGGTAGATGCAGCTTCGTTCTTGTTTGAAACTTTGTTATTGTTCCTCAATGTAATCTCAATATATTTTAATATATCATTGATGTATAAGATTTATTAATTGCGCGCCCCGTAAAAATTCACGCTACACACGACATTTTGATCAATTGAATAATATGAAATGAAAATCAATCTATGCGTACGAGATGATAATAATGCGCTCGTACTGTACATATTATGCTTCGGTGATTACACATAGTCGTAATTCATCTTAAACACCATCTTAAACAAGTAGTATTATTTTTTATGCAAAATATTACTTCGCGGTTGTGCGTGCGTGCGTGCGCGCATAGTCGCGTGGGTGGAAGCACTGAAATTAATACAATTGCACTCTGTAGTTGCAGGATACGATTGGATGTGATATCTCAGACAAAGCCGCAGAAACAAATAGATACAAGAGTTAAATTGATATAAAAGTTAATTTTATCTCTAACGATGTAAGTTCGCAGCTGCAATAATAGGCATACTTACGAAAGCTAGGTAATTCATCTCTTTTGTGGGGAAGTTGTGCACTCAGTAAGGCTGCTGAAACCACCAGATGAAAATGATTTTTTCGACACAACTTGCGAATACAGTATTCGAACGTTTTTTGCAGTACTCCGGGTTATAAAAAAAAAAAAATAAAAAAAAAGTTAAAAAAAAATCTATTAAATCGGATAAAAAAGGTAATAAGATTGCCTTCCCATTGGCTAAGTGAAATACAAAAGAAACATTGCAGTTGAATGTCCGAGCGAAAGCATTGTGAAAGGGAGTGCAGGTAATTACCGTGAGGCCTAGCGGTGCATTTCACGTGATGAGGCACAAGCGATTCTCATTAAAATCCTCGATGCAAGAAGGATCGAATTCTTCCGTGGGAGGGGTATGTTGGCGGAGGGGGATTTGGGAGGGAGGGGGGAGGGAGGGAGGTTTGCCGCGACCTATGGCACTTCCGGCAGAGAATTGGCCAGAACGGGGAGCACCGACTTGGCGATGGCGCTTTCGTTGTCTGCGGAATGACATTGGTGCGCATTGATCCGCAAAACTATTATGCTGGCGAAGAAATTAATTTCCCGGCGATATTGCCATTTCGTCAAGCACCAAGACAGTTTTACTTCGCGCTCGCGGCCTCTTCATTATCCATCGCAATGTCGCCTTTCATACGTATCCTCGCCACCCGACCTACTCTGCTCGCATTTGACGTATCGCTTTAATGCCGAGGCGAGCCCTGCCGCTTTGTCACACCAAAATACTCTTTTTTATCGGTTTTTGCTAATTTCTTTTTTGCTGCCTTTGCCTTTTCCCTTTTTAATCGCCTTTATCCTTGACCCTGTGCCAGTCGGACTCTAAACTATAATACATTGTTTTTGTCTGTTTCAGGGTGATTCGTCCTGTGCAGTTCATCGTGGCAAATGCATTGTGAATGTAAAGTGCGCGAATGGACCCTTTGCCACTTTCCTTAGAAATTTAAATTAGAATAATAGGAGCGCTACTTCCCACGAATGACTTGTAGCTACGTAAGTAAAACATTTATTTAACAATTTTGATGAATGTCGACGCCACGGGCTTGTAATATTTTTGCTATAATTGTCGCTGTAGTGTTTACAAAAGTTTATCTGCGCTATTCCAATTATCGATTTCTCCTTTAGAATTATGTTTTTAGTATACACGAAATTGCTCAAACGGAGAGCGCAACGCACAACAATAAAGAACAGAAAAACTTGAACGCAAATTTTATGCAAGCATTTGATAAAAAAATGTATTCGCCTACCAAAATCAGCTTTAGAATATTAAAATTGATCCAGTACTTACATCTAAATTAAGCTCAAATTACTCCAACAATTTAATACTTTCCTTACCATTAACAATATTTTAAACTTTAGTTACTATACGCCTGCAGACTGAAATAATAATGTCAAAAATCAAGTTCTTATGGTGGTATTTCATGGCATAACGGTCGCTTAATCTTCTCGTGTAATGTACCACAAATATAGATCTTTATATTAATCATGAGTGTGCGTGAATTTATTTGTATTTGCCAGCGTATACATTAAGCGTGTATGAGCGAGCGCTGGAGCTCACATTATTAAATTATTTTAATTTCAGTAAAGCCATTTGATTTTTATAATTAACGCCTCGAGTATTATCAATTTTGCCGATGCTTTATTTAATTACTTTTCCATGAAAATTAAGTAAGAAATAGAAGTTTTTGTGAAACTATTTATTCGATTAATTACAAAACTTTTGCGATGCGATATTTTTCAACTAGTCCCATTGTTCGGGCTTCGATAGCTTTATATCAGAAAAGCATCCACAAAGCTTATAAATAAGTTCGTTTGAAAGGCCGATCGAACTGTATAAATTATTTATAATCAATTAGAATGAAGATTTTTCAACTATCATTGCTGGAAATCAATATAACTCCACAATCTCAGTTCATACGATTATTATATTCTCAAATAAATCTTGAAAAATCTACTCGAATCGTAAGATTAACAACAACCATTCGTCTTTGTCCAAACAACCTCCTGTGGCGGAGAATGAGGAGTTGTCGGCGCGAAGGGCAGCGTAGGGACGGCGGGGCGAGGAGGAGCGGGGATTATAATAGCGGCACGGTGAGTGAGGGCCATCCTCGAGCGCCGTTATGACGAAATTATTCATCAACAATAAAGTTTATCAGTGCACTAATTGCCACGTCGTGCACAATAAAATTACACCGAAAATAACTTTAGGCCACGTAGCAAAGCCATAAAATCGAAAATGCAATAGCGGCAGCGCTCACTGCCATCCCTCCTTGACCCCTCTATTGCCGTATTCGCCCTCCAATCCCCCACTGCTGCCACCACCACCACCACCACCACAACCACCACCACCACGGTTCCTCGCACAAATTTCGATCGGCCATTACTCGGCACTATTATCACCGAAGAAGCTATTAATACCCGTTGTGTACATAGAGTTCGGTCGCGTGCCACATCGCGGACTCGGAAATGCACTTAAAATTCTAAATTGTAACTCTTCCATTAGGGAAAATTCGGGCCTCTGCGAATCTTTGGTTTTCGCGCAACAAATTGCCAGCAGGTACACTTAAACACGCGCAGTCGCGATTGGTGCATGCGGAAATGCGACGTTAGCCGGTCCGTGGCGCGGAAAAGGACGCGGAGTCGGTGGCCGGGGAGTGGGAGAGCAAGAGTAGGTGGTGGAGGAGGAGGAGGAGGAGGAGGAGGAGGAGGAGGAGGTGGTGGCGAAGGAGGAGGAGGCGAGAGAGGTATCGAGAGGATTATCTATCGACGCCTTTTACGCTAATTGATAAATCGTGTTACGTTAATGAATGATGCCTGGGGAGGCGCAAGGCGGAGCGAAAGAATCGATACAATGGGAGGGGCGGGGCGGAGGGAGAGTTGCGGAGGCAAGGATAACGAGGAAATTGAAAATCTTACGATTGCCATCAGCTGCTTGCGCTTTTGTTATGTCGCACTGTCCTTACAACGAGACCCTGCAAATTGATTCCCCGGGATTTATTCGGGACTTGTCGATAATTCATTAGAGGCGACTTTGAGATCGGATTACATAGGACGAGGATGGCGCCCGGGGAATTAATTCGTTTGACTCGGTTTTGCAAGGCAGCCCAACGCTTTCTTCGGCGTTATAATACGAGGACCCTGATATAATTTAGCGAGAGGTAGGTAATTGCTGCTCGGACGCAATGGTCGTGTATCGGCGACAGTTACCTGCACCGCGAGCGGTCCCCGAATCCGCAGGCGTGAAACTTTATGCGCCGGGATATTTTATTACGCGAATTAAAAATGCAGAGTAAAAATATGGGAGAATTAAAAGAGATCGGAGGATGCGGGCGTCTGAAAGCGGGTAGGCCGATATGACGGAATTTTCAAATTTCATATTGAAAGGTTCTTGAAATTAATGTAGAGACAAGCTTTTGTAGGAGATTGCACTTTTGCTTATTTATGAAATCCATATTTTTGGCCTTTCTGATATTTCTTGGCCTCTAAGCGTAAAATGTTGGTTGAAAAAACTTTGCGACATTTCGTTATTGGCAATTTAAAAATACGAATATCCGACGCCTTATTCCATGCTCTTATTCG
Organism: Ceratosolen solmsi marchali; assembly: GCF_000503995.2. Lineage (NCBI taxonomy): Eukaryota > Metazoa > Arthropoda > Insecta > Hymenoptera > Agaonidae > Ceratosolen > Ceratosolen solmsi. The sequence goes on along the minus strand of NW_011948425.1, from coordinate 6,984,747 downwards.
GAAGTTGGCGACCACCCGCTGCAGAAAAATCGTATTACTCGTACACATCGCAGTAAAACTCGCGATTGTTTCCCAAATTGAATGTAGGTAAGAATAAGGCGTGGGTGAAAATTATTTTGGCCGAGTTAACGAGAATCGAGCGTCCATCACTGCGACTGTAATTCAAGCCGAGTAACTTTAACTGAAACACGCTCGTGAAAGAAAAGAAAAGAAGGGGAAAGAGAAGAAGAAGAAAAAATACGCATTAAGTCACCGTAAGGACTTTATATCCATTTGTCCTTTACAACACAATCTGATATTAGTTCCAGCTGATATTTTAGTGGATGCCTGCTTACCAATACGGTCATGCTTTACTTAAATAGATTTAATTTGCAAAATAGTTATTTGACAAGATGGTGTTTTTAAAAGTCTTTTTTTTCATCTTCTCTATCTTTATGCTTTGTTTATCTTAAGTAGAAGGGTACTCGGGAAATTTTCATAGAGTTTTTAGATGACGTGGCTTCGTTACTTACATTTTCAAAGGTCACATTAGCATATCAATGCTCGTGTCCATCTACTCCTACGTAATCAATTTGCAGGACTCAACGGTATTTTGATCATCATGCGATATATAGAACAAGATTTTAATTGGAAATTTTAAGTGCGTAAACAGATTTGAATAAAAATAAGAAAATCGGTGAAAATCGTATTAATCGTCGAGCTGCATTTATTAGTAATATAAGCTTTATAGCGGTTTTTGATAAAAATTATTTGTTATATATAGGCAGACATGAAGTAGGTATGAAATATAAGAGGTCATTTGATTCTCAGAACCGAAAGCTTTGAGAAGAGATTAGCAATACAAGAAAATAAAATGACGATCGTAAGATGGATGACGACGGCGTTCATTTGATTATATTTAAAATTCCATTAAAATTCTGCATATAAATTAGCAAAAACGAATCAATAATAATTTTCAATCTTTTTTGTAAATTGGGGATGTGCGCCAATGAGGAATCGCCTCGTCTGTCGCTAATACGTCGGCGAGATAAAAATTTAGCTCGCTCGAGTGAGAAGGAAAATGAGTAGAAAGTATTTATGTACAAGTACGTCAATATTCAACTGAGCCGCAGCTTCCAGATCGTGCAGTCATAGATGTCAATGCGAAGCAGCAAAGCGGCTATTTAGTTAAATAAATAATTTTGCTTTGAACAAACGCCATTTTTTTTCACGCAATACGACGCTTCACGATCAAAAGAAGAGCGCTCGCATCTCATTCTCCCCCTTCCATCTCTCGCACACGTAAACACATACGCGCGCTCGCGAGCGCCCATTCTCTCTCTCTCTCTCTCTCACTCTCACACTCTATCTATCTATCTCTCTCTATCTCTCTTTCTTTCTTCATGTCGTCCGTCTATCGGAGCGCGTTCCTTCGCGTACATCTTTTAGTGGAGGACAGGGGGAACAAATGGGGCCCCTCGTGATCGCGAGTAACAATCGACCGGCCTTCTTTGATTCCTCGGCGACGAGTCCCATCAGCGTCTCATTCCCGCGGTGTATTCATCATATTTAACAGCAGCGGTAACGAAAACTTCCGAGAGTCGCAGAGATCGTCGCTCTTTTTAACGTGGGGCGGCGGCAGCGGCGGTGGCGGCGACGGGGGGCAGAAGGGATCGGCCTTGGTTCGCTGCGGAATCAGCGCACGGACCGCAAACGGAGAATGTATATGGCGTCGCTGATTGCCCATTGTCCGGTTAATAAGATATTCCGTGATTTCACCTACGGACGTCGCACGCCGCTTGCAAAGGAGGAAAAAAGAACGAAGGAAGGGACGAAGGAGGAGTGGAGGTCGACGAAGCAACGTCGACGATGACGACGACGACGACGACGACGACGACGACGACGACGACGACCACGACGACCACGACGACCACGACGACCACGACGACCACGACGACCACGACGACCACGACGACCACGACGACCACGACGACCACGACGACCACGACGACCACGACGACCACGACGACCACGACGACCACGACGACCACGACGACCACGACGACCACGACGACCACGACGACCACGACGACCACGACGACCACGACGACCACGACGACCACGACGACCACGACGACCACGACGACCACGACGACCACGACGACCACGACGACCACGACGACCACGACGACCACGACGACCACGACGACCACGACGACCACGACGACCACGACGACCACGACGACCACGACGACCACGACGACCACGACGACCACGACGACCACGACGACCACGACGACCACGACGACCACGACGACCACGACGACCACGACGACCACGACGACCACGACGACCACGACGACCACGACGACCACGACGACCACGACGACCACGACGACCACGACGACCACGACGACCACGACGACCACGACGACCACGACGACCACGACGACCACGACGACCACGACGACCACGACGACCACGACGACCACGACGACCACGACGACCACGACGACCACGACGACCACGACGACCACGACGACCACGACGACCACGACGACCACGACGACCACGACGACCACGACGACCACGACGACCACGACGACCACGACGACCACGACGACCACGACGACCACGACGACCACGACGACCACGACGACCACGACGACCACGACGACCACGACGACCACGACGACCACGACGACGACGACGACCACGACGACCACGACGACCACGACGACGACAACCACGACGACGACAATGACGAGGAGCAAGCCAGAGAGGGGGTTATTGGGGAGGGAGGGAAAAAAGGGAGATAGTGCGAGCTTGTTTTTACATCGTCCAATCAACGTCTTGGCTTTTTCGAGAACTGGACCTTGCCAATGTACCAAGGACAGCTTTCTTCCTGTCCTTTTTTCATTTCTTCTCTTTTTGCGTCGTCTGCGTCTTAGAACCTATGGGGTGAGGCGGGGGCGTCGGCCGTGGCATCGAGCGATAAATTTATTATCAGACCGATACGATTCATCTGCAAATAATTTTGGCTACAGTATTTAGAGTATCTAATGCAATGAACCAACCGGGTCATGTGAAGTTGAGTAACCCACTTGATTTGAAAACATTAAGGCAATGGCGCGACATCCGCCAAGGAGAAACGGGTCAGAATAATAATGCTGCTGCGTATATTTTATAGGTAAAGCGTGAAAATTATTAATAAAACAAACGCACGTGGTTAAAGATTTTTATCATTTTGAAAATAATCGTAAAAATCAGCGGGCTTCTCCTACGTCTTCTAGTTTAAAAAAAAAATCATAAATAATCGTGATCTTTCGTTAAGCCGACCTGGATCAATGTGCAAAGATGCCTAATCTCCTAATCAATCAACGATGCAATTTCAAGTTATTTCATTCCTTCGATTAACGAATGAGTTCAACTGTTAATTCCACCCAGCCATCATCATCGTGCAGAATAATATTCTTAAGCTTTAACGAACGCGGCACACATCGTATGCGAGATAAGCCCTTGAAAGTAAAAGAAAAAACCAAAGGAAAACGAAAAAAATGACAAACCTATGCTGAGAATGATGAACTAATGGGAAGTCCTCGCAAGGAAGACGTATCAGTAGTATGAAACCAGAAAAAGAAAACCTTGGACTCCCGGGAATAGAGAGAGAAGTACGCGGTAAACGCCTGTACATCCGTGCACCAGTACTCGAGAGGATGCATCTGGTATTTTAATTTACTTTTAATTTCAAGGAGGCAAGTGGAGTTTGAGTGAGAGCCAGCCTCCCGATCGCGGTCCGATCGAGGCGAGTCGATCGATCGATCTTACCGAAGCCCCAGCGCGACTTATCAGAAACCCAAAGCAAGCGAGAAGTCGGTATTTACAAAAACGTTTAATCGCAGTTGGCCGGCATCGTTCGCGCCCGCGAAGGAATGTTATTTTCAAATTAAAATGCTAATCGAGCGTCGGACCCCGGATCGCGGCACGTAGACGAATTCGGAAAGTGATCGATAAGACGGCCGCCGGCCCAATGGCCATCGACCATTCCCTCGTGAGAAATCCACGCTACGGCCAGGGCAAACAATAGGAGTGCGGGTCCCGGCTATAAAGCTCGATTCCCGCCCTGGCGGCGGATAAAGCTGTTGCGATCGGGGAATAAAAACACGATCCTCGAGACCGCGCGCATCCTCTTCGCTTTTCACTCAGGGCCCCGACTCGATAACCGACTCTCGCCTCGTTGTAGCTTTATTCGGGATCGACGATGCGCCTAAGTGAGAACCACTTTAGATAGGGTCCTTCGCGCCTGAGATAAAGTCGCTGCACTGATGGATTCCGAACACGTCGGAATTAGCGCTGCTCCGAGATAGCGCGGGCCCCCGATGCCCTCCCGGGTATTGTCGACCGTTTTAATTAGGCCGGGGCCTGGCACGCCTGAGATGGGATGACCGGCCTATTGAGGGGCGTTGGCAGCGGAGGGATTGGGGGGGGGGCGATTAACGCCGGATTCGCGCGCGGTGACGAGTTATGCAAAGAGGCCACGGATGAAGATGTAACGACAGCCAGGAGGGACTTTAAGAAAGAAGGAAAAGAAAAAAATGAAAGGGAATAGAGGGAATGAGTGGGAAGAAGCGGGAAGGGGGTCGGAAGGGTGGGCGAGGAAAGCGCGAGGAAAGGCGCGAACGCGTCGACGGGGGAGGAAACGGCCAGGGCCGAACGAGCGTGGGCTGCGGTCCAGACTAATGCGAATATGCTGTCGTCCAGATAGAGAGAGATAGTCGATAGCGAATCTGTGTCCGACATGGATGTCGAATTAGCTTGGATTTAGGTTGCTCGGAGAACTGACAAATAGTTATTGCTTGATTAGGATGGACGGTTCGCGTACGACTCGTAACCATGCTTCGCCCCCTTGCACTTTCCTTCGATATCTACATCTCTTCTGCCTCTATCCCCCCCCCCACCACTACCATCCACGGCACAGCTAACCGCTCCCCCAACGTCGCCGTCCTTCTCTCGCGGCTGCTCTCCCGGTCGCACCACACTCCATTTCGACCACGCTTGTTGACCCGACGACCGGCCTGTGTCCGTGTCCGTTTTTCCTCCAACGGTATTTTTTCTCTTTTTTGTTTTACAACGGCTTTTCGCCGTGGCCGAAAAAAAATGCAGATTCTCACGGATTTATTTTTTCACTAACCATCGGCCAATCGAGAGCGGAAAATTTTTCCTTCGTCGCACTTCCAGCATTGCTCAAATAAAGTGTGTTCAATCGTTATTTATTACGTCATATTCTGCATACCTATTTCATTTTAGCTTTTTGTCTGAAAAATACCAGAGCCTTTGTGATGCCAAAATCGAACATAGTTCGAGAGTCCGAGAACCCAAGCCAGTTTCGATTTTATTGCGAGCTCGATTTAACGACCGCGTTCATAAATCCAAGCTCTCGAGCTTACTATCCCCGCGCGATTCGTCCGCGTGCACCATCTATACTATTAATTCTACCATTGTCTGTTATATATTTTCTCTGAGAAAAAAAAGAGGGGGAAAAAAAAGGAGAATAAAAAAAAGAAGAGAATCTGGTATTTCATTGATATTACCGGCGTCTCCGTCCCTCCTCACTCACTCACTATCCCTTTCCTCGGCACGGCCTCCACCCTCTTCCTCCCTCTCGTCCTCTCTCCTTCTCTCTCTCTCTCTCTCTCTCTCTCTCTCTCTCTCTGTATCTCTGTATCTCTCTCTCCCTATCCCTCCTACTCCCTCCCACTGCTCTTCCTCTCATTCTCTCATCCCCTCTCCCCCTCGCCGTCACTATCTCACTATCTCACTATCTCTCACTCACTCTCTCTTTCTCTCTTACGCACACGCGCGCACACACACGCACACACGCACACACTCTCTGTCTCTCTCACTCTCTCACTGTGCTTGTTGTTGTTGGTAAGAAACCGTAAAGGGTAAAATCATAAAGCCTAAGATATATGAACGGTATGAAACGAACGAAAAACCGCGATAAATGCCTTCCTGGAATTGCTTTCTCCGGATAATAAATCATACTTTTGTAAAATCGAAGTTATGGCTTTATTATGAAGTATATAAGGAAAGCGTATTTAGCCTTGTGATAAATAAAAATAATTTTTTACCGAGTTCCTGATGGCCTGGAAGCTCGTCTGATTTCGCTCATTTTTTCTCTCTCGTTTTTTCTTTGTCTTTAATGGAAAATATGTTCACAAAACAGTCTTGGACATCGCCAATATAAGTTACCAATTTTATGACCTTACGAAAGGTGCGCGAGCGCGAGCGCGAATCGATCGTGGGGTCGTTTCGTATAATTGAAAATATTTCAAGTGGTGAATCGAGTTACCTCGTATTCAACGTTTTTCTCTACGCTACGAACCCCCCCCCCCTCCTCCTCCGACTCCATCGCCCCAGCCAGCGACACACCCTCGCCTACGAGTTTCGCCTAATTTATATGTTAATTCCCGAGGCAAAGTATACGACCCCGTAGACGAACTATCGGTCGAACGTCCGATTCGATTCTCGTGTGCCTCGATCGCAATCCGTTTTGCATTTCGAAAAATGGGAGAAATTCCTTTTGGCCCTTGGACAGCTCTCATATACGACTAAAATATTACCGGCAAAGGAGAAGAATTGCCGCCGTAAGATCTTGCGACAATCGGCAATTTCTAGCCCTTTCCCCATAATCATTGCGTTTTATTGTTCCTATATATTGCCGCCTGCCATTCTATCGTGGATTCCCCTTTTTTATCTTTACGCTGAAGTATCGCGAATGATAAATAGCCAAACTAACTACGCGCAACTTTTAATGCTTTTTCCATTGTTGAGTCTTTTGGTATCAACGAACGCTATACTTACTCAATTAAAAAATCCAAATCCCATTACGAGTTAGAAAGAAAGCAGTTTGAGTAGTAACTTATTCAATAATATCCTCGTAGCGTAATAACAATCTCCTGGGTAATTTAAATAGAAATACGTATATTACCGGCGTGGATCTCGCTATTTATAATAAACGAAGTTTGCATCACATCGTTTTTCATGTAAATAAAACTCAATTGTATGTCAAAAGTAAGTCATTAAGAGGATATTATAAAATTCTCTCGGCGTGACTGAAATTTTAAGTTAAAATCGTCCCCTCCCCCCCCCCCCCTTCTTGGACACTCCACTGGCATATATTTTATATAAGCTAATAAAAGATATTCGGGGATCACCTCTCAAAGGCTAAGCGGCAACATCAAGACATCACAACTAATACAGTTAGATGAGTATAAGCTTAATAATATCCTTTCATCAACAAATCATAATTCTCTTACCCAAACAATCCTTTAAATTACGAAGTAATTATAATTTTTGTCATATAATCCATGCGATGAGAGCAACCGTAAATAAAAACTTTAATTTTAATGAATATTAATTAATGAATATATTAATTGACCAGGCCTGTTGATTTATGTATAAAGTTTTACTTATTTTCCTATGTAAATATTTAATACATAAGTTAATTGATGGCAAACGACGATAGCACAATCTTTTTCATCCAGCGTCAACATTAATTTTTTCACTTCCCCCGGTGTCGCATCATTCTCATAAGTCCACTTTTCCTTTATCGAAACATCGCTGCTGCATGCATTATGAACGCTGGGCCGATAATCTTATAAACATAATGCCACATTGAAATGCCATTTGAAAAATTGGATAAACGATCGGCCATTAGATAAAGCTTACAATCGATCATTGTAAATGCATGAGCAAACGGAATACGCGAATCCGCCTCTCCATAATAAGAATCGAAAATCACTCGGAAAAGACGGGAGTTGCTTCGGATTCACCGCTTTCCCATCCCATAATCCGTACCCAATCGAGCAAACGTCTCTATCGCCAATTAGTGTCGCCAACGACGATTGGCGTGCATAAGTCGTCGTCACGGATTACATCATCGGCGAACGCTTCGAGATAATCCCTGGCGCACTTTCACTCTTTTCCCGATTACGCAAAACTCCCATCGCCGATATTAGAAACTAACAAGCGACAATCCTTCTCCCGCTCCGTCGTTTCCGCACATCGTCGTCACACCAATATAAAGGCACTCGCACGCGCGTTGTCACATAAAATTTGATTATCAGCCGAACTTATCACCGATTTCCAGTCAATATTTAACTAGCATTACATATACTGTATAAGTAAAACCGAATGCCGTTATGAATACAAATACGCCAAGATATTTATTACGAGCGTAAGTAATTGATTTGACTAACCCGAGGCCTAAGTCGCTCGGTTGGAATGGTTGTGACGGTGATACGTCATAGCACGCGCTATCGCGCCCGATGATGTCTAAAAATAAATAATAAATAAATTGGACAAATGGAGTTTCTATTAATACGCCGCAGCTCACATAAATATCAGTCACGTGGATAAAGGGGCCAGCGTGTTTAGGTGCTTAATGACATTTTGCACGGGGCCTACATCTTGTCTGGAACATAATCCGCGAAACGCACCTCCTTCCCATAATTTCAGCCCCCGTACCCTCCGCCCTCCACCCGGGGATAGGCCGGCGCGTAATTCATCTTATAAGCGCTTTCGAAAGGCTTACAAAGGCGGTCCCGTCACTTTTCTTCATTAAATTTTAAAAGCGGAGCGAAGCAATTGGTAGCGCGGGATAAAAATCATGTCGCGCGCTGCCTCTCGAGGATTAACGAATTGGGGATCCAAAGGCCGCTAATGGAATTGATTAAATGTGTTGGATCAAGGCAATCGTGCCAGTCGAATATCTCCGCTCGGCTCTATCCATCCGGAAAATGCTATCTTTGTCAATTAATTTAACCTGTTGTCCCTCGATCTGCCCGGCTTTTCAACCGGGAAAATTAGTGGTTTCGCGACAAATCGCCGATGAGGGGGAGGGGAAGGGGGGCGTGTTTCTCCCTCTATTTGAAATGTCCACTTCATTCGATACATTCGCGCGCCCGGACTCCCTCCAATTCATCCATCCAGTCACTCGTAACACTTCTCTCTTTTTCTCTTTATTACCATACGGCTATTTACTATTTTATTTCGACCCCCCGACCTCTGTCTTCCGCACCTGAATCCCAGCTGAGCATCGGTGCCCAAACGACGGTCACTCGTCCCTCATTCCTGCACCGTCATTGTCTCACGATCCGAATTATTATTATTGCCGGTACGATGATTATTCTTCTTATCTCTATCTCGTAGCTCGCGTGAGAAGGACTCGAGAACGACGCGGATCCTCGATGGGTCCGGATGGCGGACTGGGACGGGGAGGGGACAGTAGACCGCGAGTCGGAGGGGCTACCGAGGCCAATAAGTCCAAGATGGTGACATGTTGAAGAACAAGGACAGGAGAAGGAGGAGGAGAGGAGAGGGCACGATTAAAAAAAGAAAAGGAACAAATAAAAGAGATGTCTCCAGAGGCAGAGTGCGAGTGTTGCTAATGAACTGGTTTCCCCCACGTCCTTCCTCGCTCTCAGCCTGCTTTCACCCGAGCCCCCGCTCCGAGCTCTCTTCCCTTTGGTGCAAAAATCTTCTCCTCGAGATCTACGTACGAGCTCGCGTTACATGAGCGTGTAGGCCCGACCGGTCTTCGTTACTTCTCATCCCCGTCTTTTAATTACCGAGTCGCGCGCCCGTCAACGGCGCCACGAAATTCGAAATTGACTCAACGCCCACATCTCATAGCGCATGCGTCCGTCCAATCGTAGAAACTGACCCTCGGAATTATTGTCATCGCCTAATCGAGCACGCGACTACGCATTCGTTCTACGTTGTATTGGATTTTTCAACTACTCGCTGCTGTCGTTGAAAAGTAGATAAACTGGAGCTTAATGCTACTTCATTAGGCTTCCTAATGGCGTTGTGCATTAAAGAAATTAAGATTATATTTATTCCCCAAGAAAGCAGTGGAATCGAGGCTAATAAATATGCGGCTGACTTTTTGCGCCTGGTTAATTGACTTATTATCCATTAAAACATTAAGTAACTTAAAATTTAATGCTATGGGAAAGCTTGAATTTCTATATATATATGATTTATGTATTAATATTCTTCTTTTTGTCTTGTTTTTTTTTTTTTATCATTCTTATTATCGATACGATTAGAAATTGTTGTTCACCTTATGCTTTCATACGTGAAGAATGTTTTAAAAGTTGCACTCAACAAATTACATCGACATATCTCAATTTCTTAAATTGATCTTAATTATTTTTCCAATTTTTCAAATATAAAGAGTATTGACTATTATCTATTATGCGAGTGAAAACGTATGTATACATATCTGTACACATACATTTAAATCTCATTTTGTAAACGGTAGAATAAATTATAGCGTATTAAACAGAACATTTATTTTCCTTGAATAAACAATAATAGTTGTATACAAAATTATTTCACTAATTATTTACATATGTTTTCAGAAAATTATATTACATAAAGGTAGTGTTGAAAATAGGAATTTTTTTTTAATTCCTCTATCAGACTTTAATTCTTCATCTCAATAGATTAATTGCAAAACAGTAATGAAAAAAAAATACATATAAATGGTTTGATTCGCTTCACTCAATCGCTTCCCAATAATACATATAGAATGAACATATAGACATATCTGTAAAAATAAAGCTTCTTGGTTGAGAATAGAAATGTCATTTTAGTTAATGCGTTATACATTACATTACACTTGAACAGTAATAAAAACTTTATTTTCTTTTAATAAATGTATCGATTATTATTCGAAACTTCCACACACCACACACGCACACATACCACACACCACACACACACGCGCGCGCGCGCGCGCACATATACCACACATATATACACACACGCATGCATGCACGCGCGGATCCATCAACAGACTTGCGCGTGCGTGCGCGCACACACACACAGACTAATATATATATATATATATATATATATATATATATATATGTATAATTATTTGTTTATAACTTTAAGAAATTTAAGCGATTTTAACGTAAATAAGGTTACGATAATACGTGGCTTTGTAAACATTTTCAAACATTAGACTCCAATGGATTAGCTTAACAACTTTTGGATGTAACAACTTTTGAAACTATATCAAATCACAGAAAATGTAATTAATGTTATATTTTATTAGATAAAATAATCTTATATGGCTCGATATGAAAGCAATAACCGCAAAAGGAATGAAGCACTTATTGACATAATTATATTCGGCATAAAAGCGATAGAAAGAGTTGGATCGTCAGAGTTTCATGGCCAATCGCTTGAATCTGCACCAGAAATATTTCAAAAAGAATATGAAAAATGTAGCTGAACCAAAGTAACTCGATATCCTTATAAATATATATATATATATATATATAATATATATAGCCGAGCAGGTAATTACGATTACGGAGTTAATAGAAAAAACATTTCTAAGTCGGATTAGGCTTGGAGTGAGTTGTACTCGACACGTCGAATAAAAAACAAATAATTCGAAATATCTTAATAGGCAACGTCTGATTGAGCTGGACAAAGACTGGCCTTTAAGATTAATGCTGAGGATATCGAGTTCCAGGGTTGGAAATGGAAGCGCGCGTGTTAGACTTTTCTTTGCGAATTGCTGCCTGATGAACCAATTTGCGAATTTCCAAGATAATTACGGAAAGGACAATTCTTAGCCGTAGGAAGCGCGCGCGGCGCTCTAATTAAATTTTTTTATCCATGCCTTCTTGCAGCGGCCTTTGGAAAGTGACGCGCGCACTGCAATCCTAAAATATTACAAGGCACGAGGATTACAAATCCTCGCAAACTACCAATCCAGTTACGACCTGTTTTACGGCCTCTGAAAAATTCCCTTTACACGCCGTGGTGGTGATCGCGGCAGGGATGGGGAAGGACGGGCATAAGAGAGAAAGAAAGGGAGGTATAGAGGTAGAGGGATAAAGAGAGGTAGAGATAGATAGATATATATATATATATATATATATATATAGAGAGAGAGAGAGGGAGAGACAGAGAGACACGCTGGAATTTCCTATCAATTAGGGACAGGTTTCCCCGCGCAAAGATCGACTCGGACCGCGGCAAAGGACTTTTTTCGACTCTCCGTCCCCCTTCTACCTCCCCCCCTCGGCGCGTCCTCGAAAAATTCCGTTTTTCTCAGTACTACTTAAGCGTGCGCGCGAAACTGCCTAAGGACTTAATGTAGCCGCGATGAGTGCATCATTATTTTCACACCACAAATAATTTCTTTTTTCTCATCCCCCTCCCCGCGGACTACTTGGCCGTTGTCCGTCCGTCCGGGGCTCTCGTCTACTTCGCCAATCGTAAAAAATAATTAGCCGGACCACAAAACTAATATAACACGAGCGTAAACGCGTTACACAAATCGTAAACACGCCCCGCGTTACTTTGAATATCGTGATGTTTCATAAAATTCGTCTTGTCTAAATTAGCCGTGAGCTCGTTCCTTTTTGTCTATTTTCTCGCAAGATTTATCTGCCTCACGCGACGATCCGACTTTCGCAAACGTTATAATCCAGCAATAACGGTTATTAAAGTTATAGAAAGGCATACCGGAAACAGAGCACGATATGCATCGCATCGCAAACTCGGCCTATCAAATCAATTATTGTTAACGGAGTCGGCTCGTTTTCACCATGAATGTCATTTGCAATCTGCGCGCGACTGAAACGTGTTGCGGAGAGAAAACGGTTGACCGCCGTTGGTCGCACTCCCAATGAAATCTTGTCGCCACCTGCGATACACATGGCTCGTGACTAATTTAAATGGAGATTAGAGTTATTAGTAATTTATTGGTTGTATAAACGAGCTTTCAGAGTAGTTGGGCTTCCCTCGCCTTTCCTCTTCCTTCCTTTTTTTCTTCTTCCTTTCGGCTGTCGGCATCATAAGGGTATCGCCGAGGCTGCTCGCATTTGCATGCGCAGTAAATCACTTTTCGTTAGCATGGCCGATCTAATGCTTTGAGAATAACATATTGCATGTTACTCCCTTCATTTATAATGGCTCTTTGGCTTTAATCTTTAATCATGAATTAAAGTCCGATTCTGTCAGGTATAATCTTTGATATCCGAAGGAGAGTAACCTAATCGTTTGCTAGCTACACCTAGCAGCGCGTACCTTCATTCTTTTAAACTGAAATAATTACCAATAACTTGTTAACTTATCTCTCACCGAAGGCACTCCTGCTATCCTATATAAACCATCGATTAAATAGGCTTATTAAAGGATACTTTTCATAAACAATTGACGTGCAAATAAGTTATTACGTTATCTAACGAATATAATAAGCCTTCCGTATTTCTAATATCATCATTGTAATTATCCTAGCTTTTGTTCATATGATTCTTAGTTTTAAAGCCGTTGCCATTGTCAAAGTCATTGCCATTGTGGTTATCGTCGTCGTAGTCGTCGTAGTCGTCGTCGTCGTCGTCGTCGTCGTCGTCGTCTTTCATAAACATCCTTTTTTGTCTTATCATTATAATGGAAATATCCTAACGAACACGTTAGAGCGCTTACACTAGCAAAGAGATTAGTGCAAAAACACGGATATAAAGTCAGTAATTAGCGAGTGCACCTATTCTCGATTTTTAATTTAACTCGGACATCGATAAGAAAAGGCGAATGAGGAACCAAGAATATCAATTGCGCACTCGTCTCTTACGCGAGTGTCATTGTGAGAAGGAAAAAAATATCGAATATTCCGATCGTCGTGTTACCGTGCAATTATAAAGTGCACTAGGTAATGTCGGCCGCGACGTAAATATTCCTAAAATTTCGATTGGATAAATAAAAAAAAAAATGTGGATTCTTCGTTTTTCTTCGCCTTTCCACGGCCTTTCATTAGCATTCATAAGCGCCAGCGTCGGCCGCAATTTGAAAGAGTGCTTAGGCGCGCAATGTCCTGAGCATCGGATTGGCCGAAAAATGCCTGCGCTTAAATAAATGGGACTCGTTACGAAGTGCCGGGAGCCACCAAATCGGCGAGTCCCGCGTTCGAGAGAGCCGTCATCGACGACCCAAGCTCATTTTCATAAATTATATTAATTCGCCACGGACGCGCGGCTGATTGGGTGACGCGAAGTCGCTAGGTTTCTTCCTATACTCCCCCCCTCCCCCACGGCCCCCATTTACGCCACCCCACCCCTCTGTCAGCCATCCTCCAGCCCCCCCCCCCCCCCCCAACACTCGCTCGCTCTCATTCTCTCTCTCTCTCTCTCTCTATCTCTCTCTGGCACTCAGCCGTTCTCCCTCTTTCACTCACTCGCGCTCTTTTATTCTCTCTTTGCGAAAAACCTCTTGTATTTTATTTTAATTGAGGCGCGTGCGGTCGTTAAACCCGCGAGTATTAAATCGATACACGTTAATTAAAAAGGCATATGCTTGTACGAAAGAGATAAACAGAGTGGGATTTAAAAGGGGGTGGGGCGGGGATGGACGGGTTGGTCTCGAGAGGGGAAGGCAGGGACGGGGGAATCTGAAATCAATTTCATTTTAAACAAAATAATGCATGAATTTCGTTAATTAAAACGCCACGGCCTGTCATTTTTACAATTATTACCGCGGAAAACAAATTCCAGCTTCAATGTTTTCATAAATTATCCCGTTCTCATTTTACAGCAGCTCTTTTCTCTCAACTTAATGCAATTAAATGGAATACGAATCATTTTTGAGATGCGATTAATTGTATATAATTAGTTGGAAAAAGGCGAGAACTTGTAACAAAGTTAAAGTATGGGGCAAGGCAGAGAGAAAGTGTCGAGGCAAATTAGAAGCCGCGGAAAATGATTGCCGAGCACTCTAGCTTTTGATAGCTTAGCAGAAAGAAGAGGAGTTAAAAAGTAAAAAAGGAGAGGCATAAGCAGCTGTCGGCAGCCCATAAAACTCAACCAAGATTTTCGGAGAACTTAAGAAGTGATTTGCCTCGTGGTCTCTCTCTCTCTCTCTCTCTCTCTCTCTCTCTCCCCTCTCCCAACCTACCACCCTCTATACCACCCCACGACCATCTCTACCACACTCTCTTCGACTGCTCTTCCTTCCCTTTTCTATACTTCCTTTATCCGCTCGTAATGTCCGTTAACCGCCACCGCAGCCATAACAGCAGAGGGGCGCATTAAAATCTGGGCATATTCCTAATCTAACGCGGCCGCTCGCTTTATTCGCTAAGGAATAGCAAAATAGTTCTCCCCCGACCTCGCCCACCCATCATTGCTCTTTGCTCTTTCTCTCCCATACGGCTTCTGAATATATTATCGCGCATAAATAGCCTCTGTTTGTAAAGCAGACTAGACAGTTGTAAGCAACGCTCGTGGTGCGTAGATTCGTCTGGAAATCGTTTGCTTGCTCTTTGTCTTGTAAATTGCGTAGCACTTCCGTCGAGCTCTATACTTTCTCCCACTAGCGTAATTTCTTATTATCTTCTCGTGAGTCGCACGATCGTTGGTTGATACGAGCGCTCGAAAAGTCAATTATCCTATTTCGAGTATGGGATGGAGCAATGATATAAAGCATGGCTTTTAAGGATTTCGATTTAACGGATTTCGCCAATTTTTCTCGTCCAAATTGTTCTTTCTTCCTTGTAACTCACAAATACGTACAACATTTACGTTTACTGTCTAACCAAACTGTTTAATTATATTAATGATTTCGATGCTTGATTATAATAATTATGATGTTGCTGCTGCTGGTGCTGCTGGTGCTGCTGCTGCTGCTGCTGCTACTAATTTTGTTACTGATGATAATGACCATAATAGCAATAAATATTTTTATTATTATCATTATAGTTTATTGTTGTTGTTATTGTTTATTATTATAAATTAGTAATTATAAATGTAATAGGAAATGTAAAAGCGACGGGCTCTTTTTGCAATTGAAATTCACCGTTTGTATAAACATTATATTCAAAAAGACTTTTATGATAATTTCATTTGAATTTGCTAACCTTTCGTATTGTTTCATTAAAAGCAAAATAATTGCAATAACTTTAATAGAAGTAAAATTAATACGTGTAAGCGTAACAGAGATACGAAAGAGTTCATTGCGCAATTAAAAACATTTCTAATTAATTAATCATTAGCCTGTCAGCCTTAATTTCCACATTGCTTAACTAATATTTTTTGGTTTATTATTAATTTTTTTTTTTTTTTTTTTTTTTTGGTTTTCGTCCATCCAAACCCTTCAAATTTTACTGCATTACTTTGATTAATGAATTACGTTATCACTCAGCATCAGCATCGCTGAAACTTCGAGTTCAATGTCTTTATAATATTGGAATTTTTAAGATTGCCACCGGCATAAAACAGACGCGCGCGCGCACCAAGATGACAAACGCAATAACGTATGTTTTCGCGTGTCCATGACACCCGAAGATGCTTCGCTCTTATTCCGCTCGCAGCCACATGGTATGTAAGACTTTTTTGTAATTTGCGCCGTTGGTGGGTCGATGCAGCCCGGTAAAAAAAGCAAGATGTCGTCTATTACTAGTCGGCGCACGTGTGCAAGAGTGCGAGGGGAACAAGAGTGATTCGACGTCGCAGATAGTTGCTCGCCGTGGCCTTGCATTCGTCACACGTACGGCGGGACCCTCTAAGTATTTCCGAGTACTATGTTTACAATATGTGCATCAAAATCATGAAATTGAATGAGTGCGGCTGGCGAAAGTGAGGTCCGTGTTCATCAATTTAAGATGATGCGATAATGGTACCGTCCACTCGTCTCACATACACGAAACCATACCGATCCCTATCTCCTCCGAACGCACATTCATCGTTAATCTATAATAATAATATTAATAATAATAGTAATAGCAGTATTAGTAGTAGAAGGTGTAGTAGAAGCAATAGTAGTAGCAATTAATTGCGTTAATAATAATAATAATAATAATAATAATATTAATTACTATCAGTATTATTATTATTATTGATGTTGTTGTTGTTGTTGTTGTTGTTGTTGTTAATATTATTGCTGTTGTTATAATTGTTATTTCTGTGCATTATTCTTCCATTATTTGTTCAACAGTGATAGAAGTGGTAATAACGTGTTAAAGAATACGCTAAAATATTTAGCTCACACAATACATTTATAACTGTCTTATTAAAGATCTTTGACTTTGTTAGGGGAGGCCTTTTGATTTAATTAGTATTTATGGAGTACGCAAGGCAATTGAGACAGCTACCTTTCATAATAAATATATATACGAGATAATGTACGAGTTTGGCCAGCCGTATTATTGATTCGGGAAAAGAAAGCTTGGAGAAAGGCGCGTGTCATTAATTATGCATTAATATCGATGAAATGTAATAACCAAAGCATTTTGCTTTTCCAATTGAGAAGCCAATATAGCTTTGGCGTACCTTTAATTACTTTCCCTTGCGAGTGTCGATTCGTAAATGCGTGAGCAAAATTAGTGCGCGCGTGCGACGAGGATGAGAACGAGGACGACGACGACGACGACGACAACGACGACGACGACGACGACGACGGCGACGACGACGACGACGATGACGACGACAACAACGACGACGACGACGACGATGACGACGACAATAACGACGATGACAACGACAACGACAACGACAACGACGACAACGACGACAACGACGGAAAAGGCAAATTCAATTACGGACCAAAGAAATAACGGTTAAGTGTCGTAGTTAGTCCGATAAGACATAGCTCGTGTCTTAAGCGAGTCGTTCGTTCGTCTGATGCGTTCGTGTGCTGGACCAGTTGCCTCCTCCTTTCCATTCTTCTCGCTTCCCTTCTTCCTGTTACCCTTCGCCGAAGGTGGCGGGGATTTTTATTTCGTCTCGTAGACCAAACCCGTTTTGCAAATAATGCAAATTCAAAGGAAACGGACCTAGTTTTTTTTTAAAGCGTAATAGTCACGGCGAGGAAGCGAATACACCCGGGGATAAAGGACACGCGGATTCGTGCCATTGTCGCTTCGGCTTTTGTGTAAGAGCAGTATGAGGGGAATCGATGTTCACAGCCATGTTCAGCGTCCGATCGAGATTCTCTCCTGGGCTAATTGATTGTCGGGTGATCAGGAAGCCGCTCGCCCGTATTAGAAGAAGAAGAAAAAAAAAATAAAATAAAAGAAAATAAAAGCAGAGAAAGAGAAAAAAAAATAACGGAAAAGAACGACGATGGGCGGAACTGGCGTACACTTTCATCTTTTGTACGCTCTCCGTATGATTTCGTTGAACGAGAAGTATCCTTCAGCAGGCTTAAACCTGTCAATCAAGCGTATTAAATGTTCCGCGAGCTCGCGCCACGGAACTAAGAAAACGGCGAAGAAAGCGGGAAAGGAACGAGCGTGACGTGGAAAGACTGGGCGGGTGTAGGGAGGAGGAGTAGGAGGAGAAGGGGATGAACGATATTACGAAAGAATGCTGTGGGTATTATTTGGTGCTCGCGCGTCGGTGGGTTAAAATGAGAAGACGTAAAGTAGGAGGGAAGGAGCACAAGTGAGAAGCAAAGGGGCCGAAGCGAGTCTGATTTCGGTAAGACACGAGCGATTGGATTATTAAGTCTTACTCGTCTTCTTGTAAGCTAATACGCGAACGCGCTATAAGCCGAAAGGGAGTTCCTCGCTGACCCGAGATTTACAATCGTGGTCTTGAAGGAGATCAGCGTGCCAAAAACGTAATTTATAGCAGCGCGACTGCATTCGTTCCGTTTGTCGATTAGCGTTTTACGCAATGTATCCCTCGTAGCTGCTGCCGGCACAGCCAAGAAAGGAGGAAGGGAGAGAGAGAGAGAGAGAGAGAGAGAGAGAGAGAGAGAGATTAGGTTGAGAGAGTGTGTACGCGCGCCCTTGTATATAATTTCTTGGTATGTGTGAGCGCGTGTGTGTGTGTTTGAGGCAGAGTGAGAGCGAGAGTGAGAGAGAGAGAGAGAGAGAGAGAGACAGAGAGAGCGATACCCGCTATAAATTGTAATTTGCCACCGTGCGGATATGCTGCAGAGTATATCACGTGAAGTCTTAGGGCATCAGTGTCATTATTCGTTTTGAAGACACGTTAATTAAATCGCTATTCATTCGCCTATATTTTCAGGTACATTTACTCCCGCCCGCCACCGCAGGCATCGCTCATTCTCACCCTCTCTTCTCCGGCTCGCTACCTCGCACTCCCTCGTTCGCTGGTCTTCTTATTTCAGCTTTAGCCATTCTCGAAAAATAATCCACTGGCAAGGATTGCTGCATTTTTTCGTCGTTTTAATTAGGTAATCAAACGAGTTTCAAGAGCAATTTATGAGGTTATTTATTGGAGCCGCTATGTAATGGCATAAATTTGTCCCTTTGGTACGGGTAGGGAGGGGGGAGGAAATGATCCAGGATCCTTCATATTGCGCTAATGTGATTTAGCAGGCTGCAATTTCGGGCAAGGTGGAAGGAAAAATACGACGAGGGTGAGAAGGGGCCGTCGGAATCCGACCCCGATCGCAATTTAAACAGACTTAGTTTCCAAATAACTATAATCGCGACAATTATCTTTCAATCCATGAACGATTGCCGCCGCATCGAAAAAATGACTTTTAAATGAGATTATTAATAGAGCGAAGGTGAGCGAGTAGAGGGAGGGGACGAGACGGGGATAACGAAGACGACTTTTTCTATGAGACCATCTAGAGGCTTAAGGTTCTATAATGGCATCATGGCCAGGATCGGCCGTAGAGCTGGGTGGGGTATGTGGGGGGGGGGCTTTTTATCCATCGCGAGAAAATAATGTGAGAACGATTTCTCTGAGCGAGCGCCATCATTACACCGATCTTTTTCCCGTGGCATTATCATGGCACGCTCCGCACGAGACTGGCGCGTCTCACTCTCTCTCTCTCTCTCTCTCTCTCTGTCTCTCTCACTCACTCTCTCGCTTCCTCCTCTTCTTTCCGGGCCGGCGGTGATCGATCTGTCGAGCCCTAACTCCTTCGGCTCTTCGCACAACCCTACAATTACTATCTATTATATCGTGGCGTGTGGGTGTAGCTGTAATCTCGCAATCGTGTCGAGAGGCCCCGACCTTCTCTCGCATTCCTCATCGAGGGCCCGCGCGCGAGCTCTTCGCGTCCGTGCCTCTATGTGTGCGTGTGGCCGTATCGCGTGCACTCCCCGAAAATCCAAGACACTTCATTTTTTGACTCGCCTCAGGAATCCGCGGTACCAGTTACGTCGCCGCTTCGTCGCCTATCTACTCCCCCATCATGGCTGTCCTACGGATTTTGAGGCCCCGTTGTAGGGGGGCCTTTTGTCCGGGCAATCGCTCGACCGAGGCTTTGTGGAGAGACTGGCGCGCTCGTCTACCTCGCCGAGTATAGTTATGTTCTTCGATCGAGTGCTGGTAATCAGCCGTTTCTAATATAATTATCAAATTAAATTGATAAACGTCCCACGCGCTGTTGCTTCGATGATCAGATAATTAATGTCGGCTTGACGCTTTTATCGAACTACGTTCGGATATACAATCCAAGCAAGGAATTTTTATCCTTGCGTTGGATCGTGGTGACGAGTTTTTCTTCGACAATCTTTAAACGAATGAAACTTAATAACAAACGTTCCTTCGCCAGACCAATGCTATTCGCAATGATCAATTACAAAGGCATTGTGACACTACCGTAGCTTTTTAATACATACGAAACAATTGTACAATTGCTCTATTTTAATGTTATTTTCAAATATTAGCAATATGTACAATTTGGGTAAAATAGAATACTATCGATAAGAATACTATTATTATATTTAATGAAAAATTTCATTAGCCTTGAAAGGCAAGTCTTAAGTTTATTGTTAAGTTAATGGAACAAAGCGGATTATATTGTTTCGCGTACACTTTGCAGAAAATGATTGAAGAGGAGTATGTTATATTTATTTTATATACCAATGGCTATTTGGAAGCGACTGTAATAATTTATTTTTTTTGAATACACACGTGTCGGTACAATCCCGACAAATATTTCAATTTGCATCAAATGAATAGTATTACATTGTACATTAAGTGACACAATAAAACAGATTCGATAGTCATTTAATATATATATATATATATACATACATAAAGAAAAGAAAATATAGATAAAGAAAAAAATTTTAATGTTCCTTTAAAAAATACTAACCATTTCAAATTTTTCAATTATAAATTTAATGCATGAATTTTCACTCTAATAGATGCTTGTTCAAAATGCACAATATACCTTGATATAATAAGGAACTCGATATAGCTGAAATAATCCGTACCATTACCAGCCTAAAAATGCTCCTCGATAAAATATTCAAAGTGTTAATACCGCTTAAAGTAAATAATGAAGAAGTAAAAAAGAATAAGAAATACAAGAAAATAAAGTACTACAAGTAAAAATAACAAATAATGCTAAGCCGTGCTTTGCGATCATCGGTCTTTTCTCAGTCAGGATGGTAATTTTTCTCCTCTTAAAAAATGCAGTGCACAGAGTACAAAGCGACGAGGTCGGCTCGGATCGTTCGTCGGCCGTAGATGCGAAACTTTTGTCGGAGACTATATAGATCGGAATTCCTTCATGCGCCGCGATTAATGCCGCATGAAGGGCCGAAGGTTCCAAGCCACTCCGCACGTGTAAACCTTTTTTCACATCGTTCCGATGATCGGCCAATTCGCATAAATGACTCGGTATCATAAGCAAGCCTCTTGTCTCATATTCAATCGTTAGCGACCCCTCCCCCCATTCCCCACCACCGCCCACCCGCGCCTCTGAATCAATACACATAGATCGGCATCGTTATATCTTCATTCTTCCCCTCGGGCTTTGTCATGCGCTGCCTTTTGTGTCAACTGTTCGCCGACTTTTCTTTTCGTTCGTCCTCGTCACACGAACTCGCCTTTTCCAAGTTTTTCCATCCTGACCGCCGATCCTTATCGACCATTGTAACTCTTGTACTTTTGCATAAGGGCAACAAACGGCCGGAAAAGTAGGAGGAGGCATGAAAGAAAAAAAGAAGTAAGGAAGGAAAGCAGGGAGGGAGGGGTAGGGTAAGAAGGAAGGAAGGAAGGAAGGAAGGAGGCCGGAAAGGAAGGAAGGAAGGAAGGAAGGAGGCCGGAAAGGAAGGAAGGAAGGAAGGAAGGAGGCCGGAAAGGAAGGAAGGAGGGAGGAAAGGAAGAACGGAAGGAAAGACGGAAGTAGAGAAAGAGGATAGGATGAAAGAAAGGATGAAAAGAAGAAATATAGCATGGAAATACGGAGACAAGGGTGGGTGGAACTATGCATAATGATAATACAAATAATAATAAGAATAATTAAAAAAAAATAGTAGTAATAGTAGTAGTAGTAGTAGTAGTAGTAGTAGTAGTAGTAGTAGTAGTAGTAGTAGTAGTAGTAGTAGTAGTAGTAGTAGTAGTAGTAGTAGTAGTAGTAGTAGTAGTAGTAGTAGTAGTAGTAGTAGTAGTAGTAGTAGTAGTAGTAGTAGTAGTAGTAGTAGTAGTAGTAGTAGTAGTAGTAGTAGTAGTAGTAGTAGTAGTAGTAGTAGTAGTAGTAGTAGTAGTAGTAGTAGTAGTAGTAGTAGTAGTAGTAGTAGTAGTAGTAGTAGTAGTAGTAGTAGTAGTAGTAGTAGTAGTAGTAGTAGTAGTAGTAGTAGTAGTAGTAGTAGTAGTAGTAGTAGTAGTAGTAGTAGTAGTAGTAGTAGTAGTAGTAGTAGTAGTAGTAGTAGTAGTAGTAGTAGTAGTAGTAGTAGTAGTAGTAGTAGTAGTAGTAGTAGTAGTAGTAGTAGTAGTAGTAGTAGTAGTAGTAGTAGTAGTAGTAGTAGTAGTAGTAGTAGTAGTAGTAGTAGTAGTAGTAGTAGTAGTAGTAGTAGTAGTAGTAGTAGTAGTAGTAGTAGTAGTAGTAGTAGTAGTAGTAGTAGTAGTAGTAGTAGTAGTAGTAGTAGTAGTAGTAGTAGTAGTAGCAGTAGTAGTAGTAGTAGTAATAATAATAATAATAATAATAATAATAATAATAATAATAATAAATAATAATAACAATAACAATAACAATAACAACAACAACAACAACAACAATAACGGGAATGATAAAGAGCATAGATACTTTTGCAACTCGTTGAGCTACTTTCCGTCGGAGTGACTCTTTGGAAGATTCGCAACCAATCGTAATGATCGAATTACGAATTTTTTCATGCGAAAAGCTCAGTCCATCGCTCGTATTAATTGTTTATTCGTTACCAGCTGCTTCTATCAGCTTCATTCCTTTTTACTAATTTTATTTTCCATCGAATTTTATTCACATCTGCGCATTTATTTGAGAACACGATTTGATAAATAATAATAAAAGCGATATAAAATGATTTTTCAACCATTGATTGGTATTTATATTTTCGTTCATTAAACGTAAAAATTAACTTTTAATTTTCTCGATATTTTCATATAAATGAACTTCTATTGGGTAACCTGTGCATATCCAAGCATCGACATATTAAGCTTTAAGTTTTTCAAAAACCTACTCATTAATTAAACTCATATTGTTGTATTATCAATGCAATTATAAACAATAAATACCCCGTTAAATTTACTCGATCGTAATGAAATATAAAATTCGAATTAATGCTCCATCACATTGAAAGGAACAGGGAACACGATGAAAAATATTATCTCTTTCGCTATAAGCATCGAGCGATATTACAAATACATAGTTTTTCCAATTCATAAAAAATGCTCCAATAATTTACGCAACGGTAGGCATATTTTTCCCTCTTACTTGTCTTCTTCGAAGCTTCTAATTGCTTATTTATATTGTTACATAACGACGTGCGCTACTTTACTGTATATCCTGGCGCAGTTGCTACCATGGCGTGTACAAACGTACATGACGCTGTGAGAAATTGAAATGGCACGAGGGGCTGCTATAATGACTTGGACGATAATACAGAACGACGGCCGTTGAGTGACAGCTCATATTACTCGCCTAATTCCCGTGAAAACTAACACCTTCGGAGAGATGCACGTGAAATAAGAACTTTGGATGTGCATTGAAATTGCTGACTCGTAGACCCGAAAAATTCAGAATATTCATAGCAAGTTTGATAAGTAGAGATTGCGGGAGTTGGTCGAGGGCCTATTACTTCGTAAAATTAATCGTGAGCGATAAATGATCGACGAGACTGCTTATCTCGGACATTAATTGCGTCTATCAGACCGTCAAGAAACATCGTGAGTCGCCTAATTTCTCGCGGCGTTCGGTTACTGATAAGAACGTACTCCTACTCCGATTACCTCGCCTGGACTGTAATTTTTTTGTATAATTGGCCACTTCCTCCTCGTAAAATACGCGCCTAACGTAAAGAGGCACTTTTGACGGTTCGTATGTTTCACGTAGCATCCTCGAGCAATGGTCCAGCAAGTTCGAATAATAAATCGCACGGCGCAGTCGACGATTACGAGGCAAACATATTTCTTGTTTATAGTAGATAAGATAGGTGCGTCGAAAGAGCGAGAGGGCTGATAGGCAGCAAGCCGGGCAGCAAAAAAGGAAAGTGCGCGGGAGAGTGTCGGCGGTGGAAGATTGGGAGTCGTGGAGGCAGGATACGAGCGGCTTACGCCTTTATCGTCGCGACTTATCGCAGGAAGTTGTCGGGCAGGACTTCGAAACAGCCCGTTTAAGACTCCAAGAACTGTGTTTCCTCTCGCTAGCGCGCGACTTTCTCTACTCTCCGTCGTTATTCCTTCTTCTTTACGTCGAGCGTGCGACACCAACTGTTATGTACCGAGAAAGAAAAGGGTGCACCAGCCACTCGACGACGAAAAGAAATTGAGGTTGGGAGCCGAGCGTTGGGTCATTACTCCAGCACATCGACTCCTGCATTCGTTCAAATTTCTTTTTACACCTGCACATGCACAGACGTTTCCGTCACGTTGCGTGTATTGCTTCGATTGTGTAGTATTTCAAAAGCTTGCCTCGCGGCTCCGTGACCCCCCCCCCCCCGCTACCGCATGGCTTTTCAATGTAGAGCGTACTATTAGTAAATATAGTTTGGCATCCCTATGTATTTGATCACACATGCGGAGAACGTTATTGTTCTTTTAATTAAAGAGCGTGTCGGTCTCGCGGTGCCGATGATTTTAACGGCATATTTTATAGTCAAATAAATTTACGAAGCCATTTGAGTTGGTATTTGAGAATTATATCAGGGAAAAGAACGGCAATTTTCTCTAATTAGAAAAGTTGCCAAGTGTCTAATTGAAATATGCTTGACATAATAATGAGAAGAATGTTGACACAATAATACTGAAAAAACGTAATTGTCGGCTTACTTATGTAATGAGGTGCTAGGAGGCATAGGATGTTGGTCGGTTTTAAGAACACAATGAATAATCACTGTGATTCGTACAATGTTCGCTTTGTTATTAATCCACTGGCCGACATTATAATAACCATAGACGTAGGAAGATGTCCAATGAATTAACAATGTCCAATGAACGCGAAAGACTTTATCGGGAAATTATGCTCAATTAACAATTCGTGCTTCTTTTGTTCGTGCGAGCTGGACCTCGCGACTCGGTTTTGAAAATTTAAATTTGGCAATTTCGTTGGAAGGCGGAAGGCGGGTACGCTCAATACCATTAGCGTAATGCGTGTTGGTCGGGATACGTTTAAAAACCGACAGGTGCCACGTCGTAGCACGACACGTGGAAAGGACAGAGCGAGTGAGTGAGAGTGAGAGTGTGAGTGAGAGGGGGGGGGGGGGGGCGGGGGTGAGCGAGAGCATATCGAGAGGCCGATCGATGGCCCCTCATTAGCTGCGAAGGGACCACGGAAGGAAAGCGCCGCATATCGGCGGCTCAAAGGCGGAGAGCGCGAGATTTCCGAGGGGTTGCAGGGCGACAGGGAGCGGACTGGCCCTGCGGGGACTAATAATCCTTAATAAGCCATCCGGGAAGATAAACAAGCGCGGCAATTAGGCCCGGCGTCCTCTCGGTCGCTCAACCCCCGTGAAGATGCCTGGGACCGATAGGGGCCTGTTCGCGCACGCACCGTCGAATTTCACTGGAGCGGAAGCCGGGGCTTCTTTCTTTTTCCAATTAATTTGAGGAGCGCCGAGGGGAGCGAGGCCGATGGAAGAATCTCAGCGATGGGCGCAACGAGATCCTTGGATGGCGTCAAAGGGACGGCATTTACCTCGATTCGAAAGTGCATCTGCTGGGGCGGTAAAAGCCTTTGCGACGGACGGGAGCGTCTGTTTTCGCGATGCTGAAGATCGATATTGATCGCGATCGCGACGATAATTGGGAATACACGCATTCCTCTTCAATAACGCAGCGAGAC
>NW_011948425.1:6954589-6958455 GCF_000503995.2 Ceratosolen solmsi marchali | reverse complement strand
GAAACAAATTCCTTTTTATATTGAGCTAATGCTCGAGCTGCGCAGAGACGTCGTAGGCTTTCCTTGGCCGTGTTCTCGATAATTGACGAGATGACTCGCGCGCAACGCTTTATTCAAAATATGCCGAGAATTAGCATAATTACATTAGCGACATTTTCATGCTCCGACATTTTTACAACATACATTCTGCAAGCATATGCATACAGAGAGAGAGAGAGAGAGAGAGAGAGAGAGAGAGAGAGAGAGAGAGAGATACGTAGGGTTGGGTGTAGGAGTTGTGTGTGGCGCGGAGGGATACACATATCATCGATGAGTTATATTTAGAGTGTATTTCGAGTGTTGTTTAAAGGTGTCGTAGTCGGGAGAAGAATCGTTGAATAATCGTTAAAATTATCGATTACGAAAGAACGTGAGACTTGGCTTAGTAGGACGTATGTGGCCTACTTACGTTCATCTATCTCGAAAGAATGAAAGAAAGAAAGAAAGAAAGAAAGAAAAAAAGTCAGTCCTTGGTGTAGCGGGCTGTGTAGTGCCGGAGTACTGTTAAAAATTATTCCGTCGGCTTTCGAAGCGGCGACATCGAAGAAACGGGACATCGACTTTGACAAATGAATAGGCCACAAAATGCTGGCAGGCTGAAATTAAAATTCACAAATAGCCTCGATAAATAAAGGGCGACGGCTAGGGCAAATAAATTGTTAATCAAAGCGATTGTTTAGCGCGGGGCAAAGTAACGGGCCTGGAACAAGTACAGGACAATCTGCGATCAAGGCTGCTCTCTATCTTAGAGTAAAGCCACTTCAATTACCGCTATTAATAATTAATGTCATCTAGGCTATACGTCGCAATTTTTTTTTTTCGCTCATCAGTCGGCGCAAACGCGTGGAAAAACAGGTGCGAGGTCAGCGAGGATAAAAACCGAGGCCGACGCTTTTTTTCGGATGTTTCCAAGTTTTTTGTCGAAAGGATTCCAGGGCGTCGGTCAATTATCCCTTAACAATATGGTTACGTTTCAATTACGGCCAATCGCGAGTTTACGATATTCTCGCACGATGACTGGTGCGCACTTTTCTCTCTTCGGCCGCTCCTGCGTAACGAATTCCTCTCGGCCCGTTCCCAGACGCGATGAGAGAAAAAAAAAGTTAATTGAATAATAATCCATGTATTATCTAAACAAATAGCCTCGTCGCGTTTGGGAGGAAATTTAAGGGCGCTGCACGATGATATTGCAGGGCTCGAGTGCGCACATGACTCGGATAAGTGGAGTAAGTGAACGAGACGGGAGCCGCAAAGAAAGAGACGCGATAGTCCCAATCCATAAATTTTCAATTTAATACAAAAATACAATAGCTCGTTTATTCATCAAGTGTAACGGCAATTATTAGCGTTCAGACCACGCCCCTTTTTATATAAAATTCTTAGAGGGTTGTTAATTTCATTACTGCCGCCACTCCAGTGCCAGTGCTTAACGTTCAGTAATTGTAATATTTAACCCCGTTGTTTCTCCATTATACGGCCGAATCCGCAATGGAAGTGTATACACGTGTCGTTTGATTGCTTTCACTCTTTGGTTCTTTATTGTTAATTTCACTTCAGTTGCCTTAGAGCACACGAGTCAATGAAAAATTCGTCAAAGGTCGTCCCCCATCCCACTCCCATCTTCTTTGTTACTTGACTTTCGATCGCCAATCCAGCATTATTAATCGAACAATGTATATTTATTTGATATTTATGTACGCACGAGACGAATCCCTCTCTCTCTCTCTCTCTCTCTCTCTCTCTCTCTCTCTCTTGTCTTCCCCAGGCCCATAAAGCTTGCAAAAAATTATAGCGCATTATGGGTGAAAATTTGCAAGTCGAAACTCATAGTGTTGAGAGCGAGAAGAAGTAAGGAAGAAGTAAACTAGCAATGATTTTCATATAATATGTACGGAGCTCTCGCCCGGGCATCAGTGTTCCGTGGCTCGTGAATTTTGAGCCGGCAACGTCGGTCGTGTCGCACCATCGCGGTATCATCGCACAGCGAAAAGAGTATAGAGAAAGAGCGAAGCGAAGCTAAAATAAAAGAAGAAAAATTGAGAAAGCGGACAGCAATGGGATGGGGACAGAGTCGGGGTGAGGAAGGAGCGGAGCGAGGATACGGAGAGCGAGCGAGCCACCGTGAGACACAGTGAGACAGAGGGGGGGCGACGACGGGAGGGAGAGGGGGGTTCGGTCCTCTAGAATGTCCTTTGTCGCAGTTCTCCCCGCGCCTCGCCGCGACGGATGCGCCGCAGTCGGTAGGTCCGGAGCCCGAATCCTGGACTGAATAGCTTCTCAAGCTCCTCACCTGCCCATGGAATGCGAGGGATCTTCGAGACCGAGACTCGCGATACATCTCGGATCTCGATATTGTTATCCTCCGCGCGACTCCCCCCCCCCCCCCCCCCCCCCCCCCCCCCCCCCCCCCCCCCCCCCCCCCCCCCCCCCCCCCATCACCCTCAATACGCGCACGCAACAAGCAGACGCTATTACGCAATAATTTTTCATTTCTAGGCTTACCGTTGTGCGCGATGAGGTCCCGGTGAATACTTGCCGAGTGTGCAAATCATTCAAGCAATTATTCAGGCCCGAGTGGAAAAAATGTTTTACCGATTCGACTGGAGCAACTGTGTACACACTTCATTGTGCTGGTAGCACCGATTTTCTTTATTTGCCCTCGAGTGATCGTAGAATGGTCATTTTCTATGACCATCGTCCGTTTATTTTAAACGGACCTTATCGCCGGCTCAATTAAATGGACCGTTAATCTTAACGCGTACGCGCATTGTATTTCGCGCATTACGATACTCATGCCAATGGATGGTGAATCATGTATTTTAATAGGGCCGTGCTGATTTCCGCGATTTTCCCGCCGCACGGACAAAGAAACGGACGAGACAATGTATCGCTCGCGAAAACTTATGATTTATCGCGGCCGCGTTAGCCTATCGCCCGTAGGGCCCTGCAGCGTGTTCTCATTCGCCAGAGTAAAAAGCAATCGATTTGATATAACGAAGGGAGATCCCTCGCAGACGCTTACAAACTGTTCGATCTTTGGGATCTCGCGCGAGGCGTCCCGCTGGGCCCAGAACACTGGTGAACACTGGTCGCGAGTATAAGCGGCTTAAATTGAGAGTGCAGCCTTCATTTTCTTAAAATATTAAATCATCGTTCGGGAGTCGCAGCGGGCTATCGTTGCTCTCCTCGACTCTCCCCTGTCCTCCCGCCGCCACCGTTGCCACCGCCGCCGCCGTCGCCACCGCCGCCACCACATAATCCACCCCAATGACCCTACCCATCACGAGGACCAGCACCGTCCCCATCCCGGTCCCAGCCCCACCGCGCCACGCCACGAGAGTCATTTTTTCTGAACAATCCAACGGGGAATTAAAATTCATTGGTCCCAGCCGAAACCCATGTCACCGGCCAAGTGCCGTCGTAAATAGCTGCAGGGCCCCCGTAAAAATTGCTCCCTGGTGCTGCCGCACGTCGGCCATCCGCGCGCCAGATATTCCGAATTCCCATTGTTTTTCTTCTCTTTTTCCACCTCCACCCCTCCTCCCACTCGTCCCGCTCACTCAATCTTACTCTCTCTCTCTCTCTCTCTCTCTCTCTCTATCTCTCTCTCTCTCTCTTCCATTCGCTCGTGCGGCGTTGTTCTGTTGCCTTGGACGTATTTTTATTATTTACGCTGGCGATCGGGAAGATATCGGCCGAAAAGTATCAGCTTCCGAGGATGCGGTCGCGATTCTTCATGCGCTACAATGCGCCTGAGGGAAGCGCGGGAACCGAGGGAGACGGGGGATGACGTCGGTTGGGGGGCGGGGGAGGGGGGGGGGGAGGGG
>NW_011948425.1:6933978-6954568 GCF_000503995.2 Ceratosolen solmsi marchali | reverse complement strand
AGGGGGAGGGGGTGGCGGTGGCCGCGGCCGTGAGATCAGGGGATCCAAGAGGCCGTGGGCGATTACTTGGTCGGGTGAGGGGGACGGGATCGGTAAGGGTGCGGGGGAGGGGGATTGGCGATCCGAGGAAGAGGAGGCGAGGGGCTAGCAGCGATTTAGAAAACTTCTGCAGGACGAATTCGCGAGGTAGCGGGTCGTATTGTGGCCCGAGGCCCCTCGCCGGCGTCCGTCCGCGCGCTTCGATATTATCTCCCGGGTCCCGACGACGTAAGTTTATAACTGGTTTTGCGCCCGCGGCGAGATTTTCATCTGTTTTCTTGGAAATTCTCGGCGCTGATGCACTCGGCCAAAACAAACGAGTCCTGACGGAGGAGGACTGGCCGGTTGGCTCGCGTCGAGCGCGTGGGGCGGAAGGAGCGAGGACCGCTGCGGCGGCGATTACGCGCTGGCCGGCGGGGCTCGGGGAGAGAACGAGTGGGAGGGACAAGAGGAGGGCTATAATGAATCGGCGCGAACGGGTCCGCGTGCACGTCAAAGGACTGCCCTGGAACGTTATCGTGTTCCTGCCTCTTATAGTCAATTTAATTATATGGTCCGGAATACCGCTCCCCTCCGTTTGTTTGATTTGTAAAGTACTAGAAATTTAATTAAGTATGATGACTAATTTATAATATTTGCGCTTAAATTAATTACGATTCCTGAATACGATCCACGTCGATAAATAACCGATGGAATGCCTTGCCGTAACCCTCGCATTAATAAACAAAAAAAAAGAAAACAAAAAGAATACAAAAAGAAAATAAA
The DNA here is from genome assembly GCF_000503995.2 of Ceratosolen solmsi marchali. NCBI lineage: Eukaryota > Metazoa > Arthropoda > Insecta > Hymenoptera > Agaonidae > Ceratosolen > Ceratosolen solmsi. The sequence goes on along the minus strand of NW_011948425.1, from coordinate 6,953,764 downwards.
AAAAGAAGAAATATCAATGTAGAGACAAGTTTATATGTTAGCTGATTAATGATATAATAATTTGATTCATGCGCAAGCACCGATGCCCGTGACTATGGTAAATGATCCAATTACCATCACTGACCCAAATACAAACAATTTGATTTATTTCTCAGGGCGCGGACTTCCACTACGACTTCCTGCCTTTTTCTATCGGTGATAGCACGCTAAATTCCACGTGTCGCATTATTTCACGCGGCACCTATTCGATAGGCGTTTACGTGTACTTGCTCAAGCACACTATCCAAGGCTAAAAAATTAATTTTCCAAACGAACATTAACATTATACCCCATTTCACAAAGTTTCACTTTTGTTAGCCACCCAATTATTATTATTGTTATTATTGTCATTATCATCATGATTAATAAAATATTAAAAGCTTAGAGCTTAGTTATGTGGTTATTCGTGCCAACTACTAAGTCCAAGCAGCTTAAATTGGAAGAAATGTCTTTGAATAAATTATTTTTGACGCCTTAGAGCTGACATTTCGCGATAGTATTCTATTAAAATCAATTTAGTTATAAGTTTCGAAACGCTTATCCATAATAATTTAATTAAATTGCCTTCTATTGGGTGGGGGGAAAAAAAAAAAAAAAAAAAAAAAAAAAAAAAAAAATAGTTTATTCCAATGTATTTTTACAGACGTCAATTTCTGAATTTTAACTTTTAATTAAAACGTTTATTAATAAAATCGTATGAATTCTAGAAAATATAAAGAGAAAAAACTGTATTAATCCGAGTAAATTTCTCAAGTGTACTTGGAAGAAAATAGAAATTTCTTAAATTATTTGCATTTTATGAATACTGCCCCTATTAATCAAAAGTCCGTTTAAAACATGTTAGCGCATTTCTTTTTTTTTAACTTGATAAATGGATAAATTGAAATAAAAGGCGGTATCTTTTTCAAATTTATCTTAATTTTTTCACTTTGACTATCACACAGGCTCAATACACGTATAAGTATATAAATATATAAATAGCTTAGATTATAATATTAAAAATTCAGAAGGTATATATTTTTCAAAAGCAGGTTTTCGAGACGACATGTGTAATATTAGTTCCTGTTATTCCTACCTATGAGTCTTCTTTTTTATATTGAAAAATTAATGAAATCTATGACATTGAAAAATTGAATGCAATAATGTTTTCTTTTTATTATTATTTTTTTCCTTTGTCTTCTTCTTCTTCTCCCCCCCCCCTCCATCCCCGCCCCCTCACCCACCCCGCCTACCGCCTTTTTTTAATTTTTCTTTTTATCTTGAAAAAGCATTGTAAAGGTAATACGAAAGAATTTTGACTCATTTATATAAGAAGCTCAACGTTTATAAAGTGTACAAAATGGCTTACATTGTTAAGACATAATCCATAGAGTTTATGAAGATTAATATAAGACACAAAATCTCCTGGACACAATGCCGTGGTCTTATGTTATTTTCATTTCATTTAAATAAATACCATAAATACATAAATTCTTGTGATTTTTCATTACAAAAGTCTTATTCAATAGGCTAGCCGTTCATAAACTCCAATCAAAATAACTAAATTAAATTTTTGCTCTCGATGTACATGAAAACATAATCCAATGTGTTTGACCAATGTCAGCAATATAAATGATAAATATATCCAGTATTCTCTCTCCTCGCGCTTTAATAACAACAGCAGCAGCAATAGCAATAGCGACAGCAGCAGCAGCAGCAGTAGCAACAGCAGTAACAACAACAACAATAACAATAACAACATATTATTCAAACAAGACTCGTATATATAAAGCTCATCTCTACTTCTTCCTAATGCCATTCGCTGTGCCGTGCCATTAACATTAGTACAAGAAAATTACAATACCTCAATGTATAACGTTAAAGGTCTGCAAAATCATTACGTACCATACAAGACCAAACGCTAAGGATCCTGTAGATCGCTGCTTGATTATAGTTGTAGGCACTGTCGTTCCTTGGAGGGGTAGGAGTGCTATAGTCCCTAAATGAAATAATATACAATCGACGAACATCTGTATACCATTCATGTCGCAGCTGTCCCAAGACATACCGGATTTTCCAATTACATATTATTTTCAAGGATGTTTCATACTGTAGGGTACTGCATCTTTGTCGTAGAGATAATGAAATTTTTTTTTTCCTTTTTTTTTTTAATTTTTTTTTTTTTAATATACATGTGCGCGCGCTCCCGCGCGGGCGTGTACTTACGTATTCATGTATGCGTATGTTGAATGGTTATAATATTATTGTTGCTGTATTATTGAGGTATCGGCGGTGCGTTATAGATACCAAGGCCGCCGAGATAAATTACAAAGCATTAATAATGTTTGTTGGAAGCTAGGCGAAATATCAAGACAAAAGTAGTAATTTACTTCGTAAAAATTAAAAGATTTATCTCGCAAGCACCGGAGAAGAAGGACTTGGTCGGAAGAAGGACGAGTGAATTTTTGCATAGCGCGCATTTTTGTCACGAGCTTGTAACGAACGAGTGCACCTGTTGATAGGCATTTGCATACGAATGGGCCACTCTTTGCTCCTCGTCATTTATATTTTGTCATCGCGACGGCCCAACACCTGTAAATCCAAAGACACGCCGTTACTCGCTTTCCCGATTATCATGACATTATAATTGTGAATTATTATCGCCGTGCATGATAATCTCGGTAGAAAAGGTAATGGGATACAGAGTCATGAAGGTATTTACGTTAGTCGCGTGCTAAATATTAAAACGTACGGACGCTAAAATAGCAACGTAATACATATGCATCCGTATAAATAAATCGAGATGTAAATGCTCGGAGGCAGTTATGAAGTACTTTATCGGCCATTCAAAGTATTCGGTAAATCATTTATCGGATAATACCAACGACTTATCCGATGAGGATTTTTTCCTTTTCGAAGCGATGGAGTCGAGTCGCACGGCAACTTCCTTGATAACGGCCTTGTCTCACTGGCAAATCTATGCTCCGCACACAAAAGCCTCGTGGTTTTATATAGAGTTGCGTTCGCATTAATGACGAGACGGGTACATTGTTAATTGCACGAGTCGCGCGTCTGCTGCGTAATAAAGCGAATGTGCCCTCCTGCCATTCGAGGAGCGTAACGGATGAGGGAGAGAGAGAGAGAGAGAGAGAGAGAGAGAAGGCAGGAAGAGAGACACTCGTCAGGGTTTACGAATTTAAGCTCCATTACCAATTGCTGCTTTTCCTTCCTTCGGCATTGGATTTCTTTGGCGTTAATTAAGGATAACGCTGCCTGACTTCGGGAAAAAAAAGGTCACATTGTCACGTTAATGAAAATTCCAGTTTATCGCGATAGTGGCGATAAAAATTAAAGAGCCATTGTGATCGCCCGCTGTAATTCGGATCCCGTCGACGAAATTAGATGTCTTCGCCGACGAATAAATAAGACGACGGAACGAGGGGATCCTCTTAATTCGTATAAAAGAGGTAGCTTTCTTTAATTTTCCCGGCTAGTGGGACGGAGGTGAGAGGTGCGGTAGCCAATTAAAACGCATTTGTGAAAAAAGAGGCATTAGCGCACATTTGTCCCTAGGAGCGATTCCGTGGTGCCAGGTGTCCGGCATTTTGACATTGCCGGGTCTTCGTTAAAAGGTCGAGGAGAGCCGACTTGGCAATATTTCGTGCTTAACACGTGGATGGGAATTGTCGTGCCGCGCGACACCTAGATGTCGCAAATTCTCTTCGGTTTACTAAAAAAAAATTACGACATCGAGTGCCCGGTCTGTTAAACTTTCGTCATGCGATTGCATCTCGGTACAAGGAAACATCGCGTGGTAGGAATTAAATTGAATCCGATGCAGCGGCAGCTGGTGCTGGTGCTGGTGCTGCTGCTGCTGTTGCTGCTTCTACTCCCTCCGCCGCCGCCGCCGCTGCCTCCGACTATTATTCCCTTTCAGCTTTCCTAATGAAGCACTTTGCCAATAGTCGTAATCTGTTTGCTCGTTTAATTATGAAGGGAATGCGAACGAAATTAATGAATGATAATGCTATTTTCAGCCGCACTGATATTATCAATCTTCAGCTAGCGAGGAAATTTACGAATCGACAAAATAGAAACAAAAGGCCAGGAAAGGCTGTGTCTGCGCCTGTGCGTGCGTGAAGGACTGCGTGTGTGTGAATAAAGAGAGAGAGAGAGAGAGAGAGAGAGAGAGAGAGAGAGAGATTAAAAATCACCCCCGACGAAATACCGCAGGGCGAAGGGAGACAAGAGCTGCGAGTTATCTCTGGCGCGGTACAGTTCCACATTCCTTGTGCACGACGGGTGGCCCACCCGTTTCTCTCTCCACTAGCCTTGTCTCTCCGTTCCTCGTATTAACCGCTCGCGCGCAATATACTTCCTCTCCTCGTTCTTCTCTTGCTCTCTGTGTATGTGTGTTTTTGTGATTGATCACGTGACCCCGTCATTCGGTATAATAAGATTGCTTTTAATCTGTCGGGAGATGGAATGGCGTTGAGCCGCGGGATTGCTTCGAGCTATCCTCTGTCCGTCTCTCGATCTTGACATTCCACGCATACCTAATTGCGTCTAACGTTTTACCGCGAAGACGAGACACGCGGGGTTGTCTCGGTCACCTTCTTTCCTTCTCCTTCTCCGCTTTTAATAGAGAGATGAGTGTGCGAGACACGGATGGGAAATCAATGTGCCTGACCTTATGTCGATTATTATCTTTAATTAGCTTTCTTCTGTCAAAGGTTGGGAAACGCTTTCTTCGACTATTTGTATTCGGAGCTGCGTCATTTGCCTCGAGTCGCTAAGTACGCCCGAGTTTGAGTCATTTATTTATTTTTTGGTTGGTTGGTTGGTCGGGGCGGTGGGGTGGGGTGAGGGGGGGGGGGAGCGATATGCTCCGATGGATTTAACGACTATGCGGTTGGATATTTTGTATTTTGTTGCGTGAATGTATTTATTGCTCCGGCTGGATCATGCTTTTCCCTTTCTTTCTTTTTTGCTTAAACTATTTTCTATTTTCAGAGTATGTCGCGTCCGGCAGATTCATTAGCGACCGACGTTAAGAGCAGCAGCGCATAGGGTAAGTCTGTGAAAATCATTTTAGCTTTACTTGCATTTTACATTAGCAATTTTATTAGCATGTGTCACGTAGCGAATTACTTGCTTTGATTGTAGTTACGGAGGGCTTGGAAAATTCGGTTACACAGCCAGTATGATATTAAAATTTTAAAAAATTCATGTTTCAGAACCTTTAGGTCGTAAATTCTTGAAAATACTTCAAAAATTACGAATTATTATTTAAATCGTTGGATAATATAAATGCATTATTAATGTCGGGGTGGGTATTTCAATAAAAAAATTAAAATTAAAAAAGCAAGAGGAAGAGGAAAGGTCAACGAGATGGTGGCTTAACATATTAATAATAATCTTTCTACAATTTGTATCTTCTTGCTTATTCTTACCTCAATTACGAATCTTTATTTCATTTCACCCCCCCCCCCCTCGAAAGAATATACATAAAAACATATATTCAATATTGATTTTATGAGAAGTAAGAGAATTATTTTAATCCAAGTGTAAATAAGACGTTAAAAATATCGAGTGCCAGTAAGACATTTAATTTAACGAGAACAGACTTCTGAAATGTATGAAAACATTTATATAACTGCGCTAAACGTCGAAAATAATTTTCGAGATCCGAGCACACGATTTCTGGGGGAAAAAAAAAGAAGAAGAAAAAAAGAAATCACAATGCAAGCAAAAAAAATTTTCGAGACAGTGTGCGAGTGGGCAAGAGCCTTGAAACCGTCGCCCCGTATGAGTTGGAAAGAGGATCGGGAGTTTGTCGAAAGCAAATGAAGAATTGTCCGCTAAATAGATGGAGAGGGGAATAGGGTAAGAGTGCGGACGAGTAAGGGTAGAGAGGAAAGGATCGGTAGATCCAAGCATGGGTTAAGGAGTTGGCGGTGCTCTGTGGGGGATGAATGGAGTGTAATACGAGGTTTACCTTGATTGTTGTCAACCCTCGTTCTTTCTCTCTCTCTCTCTCTCTCTCTCTCTCTCTCTCTCTCTCTCAATCTCTCTGAACCTCTCTCGAATCCGTCGTCGATTCTAGGGCGAATTGCTACAGGTATCTGATGTCGTGTCACTCCTGACCCACAGACAAGCCGCACTTTGTCGCCTCTTTATTTACTTTTAATTTCGATGGGTTTTCTCCATTATCCCTATTACTTTACGTATCATGCGCGGCTGTTTATAAAGATATTGATTATATTATCTGACGCGATCGCCTCGTGCTCGAGTGAGGATGGAATAAGTAAAGCACGAGCGACGTTAGAAAAAATACGCTTGAGTTTGTTTTCTCGCAATACTGCTGATTAAGTAAAGTCAATAGAGAAGCTTCTGAAATGGGGAATTAAGCGGACGAGTTCGTTCGTTTAAAGGCAAACTTCACGATTGGAGCAACAATGATATTGATATAGACTATTTAAAAATTGCTCCCCCGGCATTTTCATGTCTTATAAATTATATCAATAATGACTTAAACTAAAAGCTCATATCGAATAATCAAACGCCGAGAGGTATGATCAATAGATTCTTAAAACTCTCTATTTACAGTATTATGAGTATTGTGTAAAAACGTGAGTATACGAAATAAAAAAGAATGGACTTTAGCGACACTTTAGCGACGAACAGATACAAGCTACAAATTTTTACCGAGTTAACTATTTTTCCAATACTTTTTATTCCATTCTAAAGGGAATAAAAAGTTCGAAAAGGTTCGTAAGGAGGGAAAACTTAATCTATACTCCGGATTAAAGTTAATGCTATGCAATTCCAATTAGCAATGAAATTATAATAAAAGTAATTGAAAAGACCCACGCTTGAAAGACGATCGTGTCAAGGTACAATTTCAACTATAGAAGCTATCGTATTCCAGTTGAAAAGTTCACCAATTCAGAATCTTATCTACTGAAAGGTTTTAGTTAACCAAGTATGATGTCCATAACTCTTTACCTAATATGTTTCGTTAATTATCAAGGATTGTGCTGACAAATAATAGGCGTATTGAAAATTTAATAATTACGATCGGTATCGAATGTAAATAAAACATTGCATGAAAGTACTCAATTAGTATCTATACAAGTAATTCAATGAAATTATTGATAATCAATTATACTGACTCTTGTTTACTGAAATGTTGACTATTTACTTGTGTTTAGTGCTCATTTCATCAGAAAGTTACTAATTTAAGACAGTTATTTTCTATCAAGGTAGAAATAATCTATTTAATAATGAAAACAAATATCTCTTGTACCATCGCCAATTACATTAAGTGATTATCTTGGAAAATCTTTAATCACTACTTATCTCTACTTTATTAAAAACTTATCTTAAGGGTCTTCCATTTAGATTCATTTTTTTTTTTTTTTTTTTTTTTTTTTAAATTTTTTTTTTTTTTTTTTTTTTTTTTTTTGTCAGATATGTTTTCATGTTAAATTATATATTGGGTAGTTAAAATGTTATATGTAGCATTAAGTTGTGATAATTATTACAGACATTTTAAGGTCACTTAATATACTATTATAAAAAACGATGTAAAAATTTTTTTTATTCCGATAGTGCCGTAGATATCATCCGCAACGTAAGCAATAATGATTTGCTTTTATTTTTTATATTTTCTTTATGGGCTTTGAAATTAGCCAATGCAATGGTAATATTCGATTGGACGATAATAAATGAAGTGTTAATTCGATCGAATGTACTACACAAGTTTTTAATGGAGCTTTACAATACAGCTTTATTCTACATTATGAACTTTCATTATGAATTAAAGCATAAGATATACTGAATAAAAGTGTGTATTGTTACAAAAGCAATAGTTGAATAAATATTTAGTCATATATAGAAAATTAATTAAAATCATTTAGCAATGATGTTGCAATAGTTTTAATATGGTAAAAAGCCATAAAAATTGCAGTATACTAACTAATAATCAGTACTTATTAATCATGGAATAATTAGCACAATTATAAATGTCACATAGTGAATGCGCCTGTTTTTAATAATTTTTAAAGTTGTCATTGAAATATTAGAAGACATTTTTGTAAAATGATCAACTTGTTGCGTTAAAGTGTATTAATGTAAAACTTACGTTTTACGTAAATTGAAGCATTTAGCTAATTAAAGCCATTTATTAATGAATAGTGACTGAGAGCGATTGAGCGACACGAAGATTTTTACTTTTAGATTCACTTGAAATTCTGATTAATTCATACTTCAATTCGAATAATTATTTCATTATTGACACATTGTGTTTTCGAATTTGCATCCACTGCTACGTTTTGACGTATGAATGATGGCGATTTTTATAATTATTTAAATCAGCGTATTTCCAGAGAAAAGTTAAATTGAATTCGAGTCTTGATGTTGTAAAACGTAGACGGAATATCGGTAGATAATATTATCGATCTGTAATAAAATTATATATGATGTTACTTTATTATTCAGTAATGTACTGCGTATAATATTTTATGAAAAATTTGTTTATTGAATCGAATATCAAGCTTTGTAATAAACACGCTGCATAATTCATTCCAACATTTGCAGAATCGTTAAATATACCTTATCGAAAATTGTAGATATTGCGCATTAAATCGGGATTATACATTAATTGATGTCGTTGATTCATTAAGAATTATCGTTTATTTATATTCATTAACTTACAATATTTAAGCAATGTATAAACAAAAAAAAAAAAAAGAAAAAAACGAAAAATCATGGCCTTACTTCATTCGCAAGAAATCCGTTTCGTCTAATTTTCCGATTACGAATTACTGAAGAATCTGAAAAATAGTGTATTTTTTTTTGTTTTTTTTTTGTTTTTTTTTTTCTGTTTTTTAATTGTATACATTGAGATCTGATGATTACGGTGATAATAGAAGTCGAGTACGTGACAAGACTATTTAAACGTAGATATCGTTACAAGGCTTTTTTTAAATACCACATGTCATTAAATATCATCATCACACGAAGAAAAAACTTATTCCATTACACTTGTTGAATTATAATTCATGATTTATCATTAGGCTGAATTTAACTTAAATTAAATTATGGATTGTCATGCTAAATGTTGGAAGTTAATTACTCTCGATTCATTTTTTTTTTTTTTTTTCAGAAAAAAAGCCCCTTGGTTATTAAAAATTAATATTTATATTAACTAACTAACTGCATTAAAATGCTAATAAACACAGTACGAGTAATGCAAAAATTTGAAAAACGTCTCCAAAGCAGGAGATATTTTAATAGGAAAGAACCGTTAATTAATGAAAGTCCTGACGTCGGCAGCTGGGCTATTAGTGCTTCCTTCAAGTAAGTAAATTCGAAATCTCGAAGGACACATCGAGCAGCTCTCCCACTATGCATACCTGTATTTAGTCCCTGAATAATTCTGTGCAAAAGATAGCACCGCTGATAAGTCGAACCGAACGTATGTGTTTCCGTTATCTTTGAGCAACATCGACAAATGGGTGCTTTCGAGAGGTCATCGTCCGTTGAACTTACACAAACACACACTTTTACGTAGGACTCTCAGTTTGCACTGTCACCATCATTGCAAGAAACGTGATTTACATGAGCCCGTATTGGCAATGTTTTTGCTTGATCTACTTTTCTTATGTAATACAATAATAGGATGTGTAAAGTCATGATTTATTATCGTAGATACGGTTTGGGATTCAAAATTCTAGACATTTCGTACCTCAACCTCAGTTACAATATAACTCTTGTAGCTTTTTAAATACTTTGTATGCGATATTTGTATACATTCCGTGAACTTAAAAATTTATTAAATACTTAACCTTTTTTCAACTAGCATCAAGTAATACTCTTTAGACGTTACTATTTTATATTTTACATTTTCCGCTATACTTTTTTTCATTATGCAAATCATTCGTAATAACTATTGCCTTCTTCTTTTTCTTCTTTTTCTTCTTCTTCTTCTTCGCCTTCGTCTTCCATTAGACTCACATATAGAAACAACTAGCTTTAGCGATTACATAATCGTAATTTTAAATTCGACCCATTAAATCTACCACCTACGCTCTTAAATATATCGCAAAGGTAGTAGTAGTAGTAGTAGTAGTAGTAGTAGCAGTGTGCAAAGAGCGGCATAGTCACGAATATGATACTTAACATTCTCAAAAGTCAAATGGTATAGTTCGATTAATCACCTCGGAAAAAATGTAAGGAAAGCCTCAGCCTTATCAAAAACAAAACAAAACAAAAAACAAACGAAAAAATACCTATTATCTACCGACTTTGAAAAACTTTTCAATAATCGAGCATCTCCTCCTATAGTACCGTCCGAACGTTTAAACAGACACAGAAACAAATAAGGGAAAACACAAAATTATAAGCAATATAACAACCCGACATATCCCAAGAATAACATTATACAAATTGAATGGACTTTTAAAAGTTATTTTATAAAACTTTCATAGCTTATTTTAGAAGTCCAATAGTTCCAGGTTCCAGCTGTTGTCTTTTCATGCACAGCTTGACATCCGGGGTTTGGCTTAATCCGCTTCTTCGCTGCAGGAGTCACTCAACAAATTCTCATACTCTCTTAATGACGTAGGATTTTATTATAATTTGGAGTTTTTATTTTTTATTTTACAATTTTAAGATATACTTGTGCTATTAACGTTCCTTATTATGAGTTAATCCGGGCACTTTTATAAAACCTTGATATTGATATTGCTCGTTATTATCACATTTGTTATTAATTTGAATACGTAGAGCTTTTAAGTATTATTCGAGTCGAGCCTAATGTCAGCAATTTAAAAAAGATAGCAAGACAATTACATGAATTTTATTTTTATCTTAAATAACCAAAGGTATTTCTGACTATATCCGTTTCGATATTCAATGCCGTATTTACTTAAAAAATTATAATAGACAATTTTTGGTGAAAATTAGACTACAAATGCTTTTAATTATAAGGTTTGAGTGAGCGTCGATAAAGAAATTATTAGACGAATGTTCGTAAGTTTATGTATATCATTTATATAAACATTAAATTATTGGATAATCAATATATAAAATACGATACGTTTATGTAGAATATTATAAGAAAATTTGTTAATATTAGCCGTTGCTCAATAGAAACCGTTGCTCAATAGAACAGTGTTTATCAAGGAATTTTGATTTGATTATTATATTTTTTCTTTCTTGTCCTAGCACTCTGACGAGCATTATCATTTGTAAATGTTAGTAATTTTCATTGTAAAAATAAAGTTATTCCAATTTAGATGTAATAAATTAACAACATATGAGCATTAATGTGCATAATTAAGTTTATTTTATCACGTTGAGTATCAAGCATATTTCCTAAGTTAATAGAATAACGATAATAAAAAAAACGAATTTAATCTATCCTTAATTTAATATCACTTACCGAATAAAGTTGCAAAAGAATTTGAAGAAGAAAAAAATGTAAACTCTTATTATCTTATCTAATAATAAAATATGATTTCTGTTTACTCTTCGTATTCTTTATCTGTTAAGTATCAATAGTAGTTATGTAATAAATTAAAAGGTAATCTCAAAGTTGATATTAAAACAACATATAATTCAGAATAATTTAATTCCATTCAATTTATGAATTATTCTAATATAATGAATATTTATATAATGATGTTTATATAACGAAATTAAAATTAATGGATTAATCTTTTACAAGCTCATTTGATGCGCGCACACGTATAAATAAGCATTTGATAATAAGTGAATATGCATTTGAATATATTCACTTAACTTATTAATCAAATTAGCATAAAAAATCCAATTAGATAAATTATGTATTTCATTTTATGAAAATTGCATATGGCTGATTATAATGATGCTCGTTTAAAATTGAAATTATACTTAAATCGCTGAACAATTACTGGCGCGCTACTTCGTTTACCGATCCTTTTATTTTTATATAATTCCATTGCTTAAATCAAACTTGTGATTCCAAAGTTACATTCTCGAATCTTGATATCGCGGCAACTACTTGGCAATTCGGCTTTTTCAATACAAGTTTTTATAATATTACACGTTTCAACTAACATTACACACACATAACATTAACACTCACAGACGATCCAAGAGGTAAATTTGAATTGAACGTCCAAAAGTAAAATTGTCGTATTTGCCGTTTTCGATTTTTCAATTCGCCTTAAAATTTCGAATTATTATATCCAAAGTAGTGCTCTTCGTAAACTTTGTTTAATTGGTTAGTTTTATTTTCATCGTCGTAAGCACACTTTTACGCCTTCTTGGCTCTAGAAAGATGATGATTTAGTAATCTCTCTTTTCCTTTCTTATCTATTTCTTTTACAAATAGGATGCATTGCTCAATTTTCAATATTCCAATACAATGGCGTTAAATTCGTTGAAATATCATTTGTAAAATACAAATTAGTGTTAGCGGTATTTGCTTACGAATTCACGATTACGGAATACGAATACGAATTACGGAAGTATTCGGAATGCGAGTTCCCATTTTATTTCGAGAATTGGAGGAAGCCTGCCCAAGAGCCAACAAAGAGAAACGAATAGTAGAATAAAGAAAGCGAAGAACAACGTAATATCAGCGGTGAAGATCGATCAATGCCGATTAGCGAGCCCTGGCGACTGCTCATAATCTCGTGCATTTTCAAAATGATCTTGAATTTGAGTGCTGGCCATGCGGGGCCAGGTGCGCTTGTCGTCTCTTCTCCTGTGGGAAAGATTCGAATTAGCGCGATTTCCTGGAACGTCTCGCCGGTGTGCAGGCGGCTGCAACTTTTTGCTTCCCCTTCCCACCTCCCGCCCGCCACTTTCTCGAGCGAGTCGAGAAGAAAGACTTTTTCGGGCGCTTTCGAAGGATAGGTCGAGTGCATCTAGGCAAGAGAGTTTTGAATATGACCCCCTAATGAGGTCTTTTCTACATTCCGACGAAAATTGTATGAATCGCCCATTGATTTTCGTATTTTTGGAATTCGCGTTTCAGCTCCTCGCATGCACTTACGCTCGGGCGCACTAAGGATTTGCCGGGGTCCCGGCATTACGCCATAATAAACGTGGAAAAATTGACTTTACCTTACCTGAAATAGTGCATTGCGTAACAATAATAACTCAAACATATCGTAGCTTGAGTGGCAAATCTCCCGCTACCTCTCAACATTTCACATTATTATTATTACAGTCGTCGTTACGAGCACTCGTCGCATCATGAGAAAATCGCCTTTCTCAAATCGACGAGAGATCGTTCTCTAGTATACGTCTATATAAATAAATAAATAAATAAATAAATAAATAAATAAATAAATAAATACGTACCTAAATATATATATATATATATATATATATATATATATATATATATAAATATCGATATGGATACACGTATACAGATATGCGCATAGATGTACGTATATTTCTGTATCTGTACAGCGTATATACGCGTGGGTGCGCGACGTACATGTAAGTTTTATTCGTTTGATCGCCGAAGAAGAATACGAGCAATAAAAGGCCACCCTACTATGAACATTACAAAACAACCTAAACGACGAATAGGAAGGGGAAAAAAGATGATGAAACGAGACCGCTTTTATCCCCAATCAAATGCACCGATCAAAATTAATCGGATATATAAGATAGAAAAAAGTGTAACGTCGGCTCGTGTGCAATCGAGTCCGGGACCATGTTAAAAGACGTGTCAGAAATAATCTTTGATTCGATCGTCGCACGCGTAATCCCAGTTGAACTAAATCGTTTTTCCGCCACATTGCGAACCGCGGAGAGTAGATTGGAATTATATAGTAGAGAGGCGATATCGATTGGTACGATAGCAGCACGAACCGTAAAGACAATCGCTACTCCATATCCGCGGAAATTGTACGCCCGCGAAGATTCGAGTGCTACCTCAGCCCGACTTATGGCCATTAATAATAAAAATATAAAGATAAATATAATTACCGGTCGACGGGGTCTGCAGGTGAGCCAGTGGCGTACAACAATCGCGTGCGCGCGAATTTCTCTTGAAAGCGTTCCGTGCTTTGAAAAAGCCCCCATTCTAGCTTTATCCTCGAACACATACTCGCTTTGTACAACGCTTCCGGTTAATATTTTAGTCGCTTCTTCCGGTAAGATTGCTGGCCAATTTAATCTACTCGAAAAGTCGAAGAATAAACGCTTGCCTTCCACAGCCAAAGTATGCGTAGGTCGCGCGAACGTACGTGCGTGCGTGCGTGTGCGCGTGTAGATTCGTGGTTAGGTACGCGTACGCGTCTTCATTCTTATGTAGATGAACGTGCGCATAGTTACATGGATAGATAAGGTCGTGCGAAGGTACGAGAGTCTGTTTATCCAGAGTCTGAAGTTTCCTTGGCAGTCCCACCGAACGAAAATCCTAGAATTGCCGAGCAAACTTTCCTACCCTCCTCCTCCCTACCCTCCCACACACGCACGCACGGACACATAAGCCGTTAATTAATATTTCTAATTTAGAAAATATACCGTGAGACGCAGCGTCGAAATAGTAGATAAGTGGCCGTGCGAAAATGTCCGTACGGGCGGGAGCGCGCGGCTCTGTTTCATCAGTTGAATACGCGAAATTCTCGTTCCCTTCTCCCAAAAAAGTAATAATACATTCCACTCGAGTGGCGGCAGTCCTAACGAATGCGCACCCTATGCATGCGCATTCCGATATATCGTTACACGAGCATAATCCGCGGTGCTCTCGTGTTCGAGTGCTTCCGCGGGAGCCCCGCTGGGGATAGGGGTGGAGTGGAGAGGGAGAGCGAGCCGTATCCGGGGGCGGTATACGGGAGATCGGCAGCAGGAAAGTGAAGAGAGGGGTGGTGGGGGGTTTGTACGGCGAGGGGAGAAAAGCGCGCGATGCAAGGAGTAAGCAGGGGCCGCCGCCGGTAATTGGCCCACTCGATCGTACGTGCATTCGCTCGTGCATCGCGAGTCCCGAGTGCTTTTCAATATTTCCCTCGCATCATTGGCCCTCCCAGCCTCTGCCTTTTATAAACCGTTTCTCCGCAGCCACTTTTTGCCTGACGGGGGTTGCTATGGAGCCTCCCGGTATTGCGCGTCGACCCACCGTCCACGAGCGATTAAACTAGGCGCGGCTGCTGGCACGCAGCCCGCTGTCTCCGAGGGACGCTCGCGACTTTTATTCTAATCGGTTGCATTCGTTGCGGTTGGGCCTCCCCCCTCGACAATTCCGTCAAGTCGCGTCATCATCATCGTCGACGAGATTAAACGCGGACTATTCCGCGGACTACTCCGTGTCGCCCGCCCTTCCCTGAACCAGTTTCCATGGCCTCGGGTGACGAATTTGAGTTAAATTTGGGCCCTATTATAAATAGCGAGGCCGCGAGGACCTATAAATTTTTCCCTGTCGACTATGGCGGTGATGAGGGATGGGTGGATATCGATGGGGCATCGGGTGTGGGCAGAAGTGGTAAAGGTCGCAAGGAAATTGAAAAATCGTGTGCGTGCGGTCGGTGATAGGGCCGGAGGTTGGGGGCCTCTTGCGAGCCTAGGCCAGGGATTCCCGCTGTGTCTTTGGTAAATGACCCATAATTGGAGAGAGAGAGAGAGAGAGAGAGAGAGAGAGAGTGCGTGCGCGGAGAAGCCGCTGCCGGGACGATGAAAGAGCGGGAGGGTGGGATGGTGGAAGGGATGGAGGTAGCGGATGAGTGCCAGAGACAACGCACGCGAGAGAGGGAGAGAGAGAGAGAGAGAGAGAGAGAAGACGGCTGACTCGCGCGCGTCCCGAAGATCAAACCCGAGTGGCGCGCTGGCCACTTGTTTGCTTTTCACCTCTCGGTTTCAAATTAGGGATGCTTTTCATTTGGCCGACATCTGCCCCGCCCTCGGCAGGCTCCCGTATAAAGTAGCGAAGTCGGGCCCCGTCGGAACTGGTCTGCCTACGAGGGCCCAGCGCAGACCCCACGTATTTATACAGGCATACGCCGAAATCATTTGGCTACCGCGCGCCTCGCCTCGTATTTTACGCGTTCAACGTGGATCTCCGCTGCCCCGAGAGGAAAGTTATTATACGTCTTATGGATGATTTTATTTACAGGGACCGACCGCGCGAGATTTAATGCACAGACGCGGCCTCCTGGATTTATCGTCCGCCAGTCCTTTTGCTTTTTTGTCTTTCCCCAAAGCCCCCGTCCCTTTCGGTTAACGCTGATAATTTCAGCATCACGTGGCTCGGAATTAAAGACGAAGCTGCGAATAAATTTGTGCTCCACGGATTCGAAAATAACGATGCTACTTCGGAAATTAATGGAAAAAATGGAGGAAGAAATGAAGACGCCAACATCGCGTCCGATATTTTACACCATACTCATTGCAACTCGAGAAAATAAATTAAAAAATTTAATTCGACGCACCGTCGTAGGCACGAATTTTCGGATTTTTCTGTCAATATTTATGTTTATCAAAGTTATTGCGAAAGAAAACTAATTGAAAACCGGTTTTCTCATTGGAATTTGAAATACACTTAAATAACCATGAATTTACATAACCGAATGAACTTGCCCTTTTGAATACACCTCTCCAACATTATTATGCATTTATTGTCATAAATTTTAAATTACTTCTCGGAATGTATGATATTAAAGTGAAATCCTTGTAGTTTATAAATTTAAATATATACAAATTTAACTTTTTCTTCAATTTAAATTTAAATCAAACTTTGAACGAAAATTCAACAGAATGCATAAATTCTTTATTATTACGTGTATTTCGTAAGAATATATGCTATATTTTATTAATATTTCCCAAGTGACATTTATAGGTGAAAATACGAGTGCTTATGCATGTAAGCATATTAAGGAAATACATAATTTTCCTATAATTTTCGCGGTATTGGAATGCCCCATTCCTAGAATAGATAGTCATCTAGAAAGTATTCGAAGAAAGGCGTCGACATTTTTAATAAACAAGCTTTACAAAAAACTCTCTTTACATCAATTTGCCTCCATATTTGTAATCAAATGTAATAATCGTATAATTTGAAGTATCTAGCTTTACAAAAAATATAGATCGCACACTCGCCTAGTAAACGTTCTTCCAGCCGTATTTACAAAGTTTCTACAAAGTTTGTTTCCATTACCCTTTGTTATCGCATTCTCGTTATTTACAAAAAATATAATTATATTTGTCGACAAAGATGAATAACTAGATATATATGCGTGTGTTAGATCGATATCGTATTAATAAATACGCGTCATGTAAAAATGTATTAATATTTTTCTCAAAAAGTACTTCATAAAATGTGTGTGTGTGTGTGTGTGTGTGTGTGCGCGCGCGCGCGCGTGTTTGTAGATGTGGGCGGGCATGTGTGCGTAGGTATATATTAAAAGTATGCGACATTTAAATATTATACTATAAGAGAATTCAGATGAATTTCTCAATATCGAAGATATCAGAAATGACGATATTAGCTATGGCTTTTCATCACGCACTTGCAGTAAAAAAAGATAAATTCAAATCCTACAGCCGATTTAATCTTATTGAAGATGCCACCGTTGAGGACAACTTGGGTAAAAATACTTCTATTGAATTGTCGTCGATGGTTTACGATCAGGTGTTCATAAGACACCGACGTCGTCGTTCTTCAACCTCCAATGTAATCGTTCAAAATAAAAAGTAAAGTATAACATTACACAACAAAAATTTGTTTTCAAGAATAAAATATTAATATTAAAGTATTAAAGTTAAACCACCATTGCGAAAAGCTGGATTTTTTTAATAAAAATTTTTGGCAAAAATTCTATACGTAAAAATATATTTAACTCGTTTAGCTGTATGGCTCCCCATAGCCTTTATCCTCTTTGTATGGCCAATAAAAAAAGTAAGTTTATTTGTTTAAAACTCTCTGAAAATATTCAAAATGAAAAATAAAAAAATATAACAAAATTGCGAAACTGAAATTATTCAGTAAAAATATAAAATTCGTGATCTACAGAGATAAAATTAAATATCAGTCTTCAAAGTATCCGACCAAACACCGATTACGCGAAACCTTTAGTCTACAATGAAGATTTATCTATTACATTAAAATTATAATTATTAAGTTTAACTTATTCCTATTTTTATAGGTAATATTTATTATTATATAGGAGGCAAGAGGAGGAAAGATTGTTCGATCAAATTGATATTTATTCGTTTAAAATTAATTAAATTTCAAACAACTTATGTTTACATTTTATGAATTATTTGTATACAAATTTCTTAAATAATAATTAGAATTAACAATTAATAATTAATTATCAATAATTTGTTTTAATGAACTGCATGGATTTCAAGAATAAATCATTAAAATATTCATTTTATTTTATATATACATACTTTCGTAATTCGAATTCTATTTATTCGCGATATCAATCATTCCTATCAACCACCAAGGACGATTTATCAGAAAGATTTTTGTCGAAATTGTCTGTTTACCTTTGAATATAACTACATCGACGGTACCAGCTTTTTTTTTTTGTTTTTTTTTTTGTTTTACGATAAGTATGAAGGCACTGAAAATTACGAGAAAAAAGTAAACGAACACTACGCCATTAATTATCTATTTAAAAACAATTTATCACGTTATTCAATGTAGCCGGTTATTTATAATAACATTATAACCTTCTTTAATACATATATTATGTCGAAGGAATGATTTTTAACGAGAGATCGTTGATATACAATGTATATTGTTAAAAATTGCATAAAAATGGTTTTCCTAGAAAATAATAATTTATTGGAAGAATAACAAATCGACAGACTTTGTAGTTTGTGCGTGATAGGAAATAAGTAATATTAAACAGTTATTTCTATTATGCTGGGAATTTGGTGGATTTTACCGTTTGCAAAACTCATCCTTCTTGACGTCACAAATAAAGCTGAATATCGTGATTTGTTAAAGAAATTATTTTTAATACGGCACTGTACGAGTGTCACTGAGAGTAGCTTCATAATTTCACATAATACTGGCATTATGATTTTTACACAGAGACAAACTACAAAACACGAATTATACTTAAATGAAATAAAAACGTACAATATGTACGGGCTTGTAATAAAAATCATTATTAATATAACACAAACTTGGGACATTTATTGCACCTGTAAATTACACCAAACCTCGAACGTTTAAATCAAACATTGAATCAAGGTATTTTAAGACTTTTAATCTCTACCAATAAGATACGCGCCATTTACATTGTGTACTAAATATTACGGGTAAAGTACATACAATGCTACCCATAAAATGTGATTGAATTCTCGGTCGATTTTCACATAAACGTATTGTCAATGCCCGCGAAATCAGCGAATGCCATTGATTTTTCATTAGTGCCGTGCGCAAATGAGTTTCATCAAAGAATTCGCCGTAATGCGTCAGATCAGAAGGAGAAAAAAAAAACAAAAAAGGGAGAAGAGAGGCCGGACGGTGTTGCAAAAAAAAAAGAAAAAAAATTCCAAAAAATGTGCAAACTTCCAAAAGTGTCTTGTCGACTTTTCCACGGACGGCGAATTGGCGATAGGCGACGTAATTCGGCGTGACAGTCCTGGCGATGGCCGGCCGATCGGCATCTTTTTCTGCCATCCCCGGTAATTATCCGAAAACCTCGTGAACTCGAGGAGCCATTGTCTTTTTTTCTTCCCTTTCGAGTGTACGACTCTCTCTCTCGCTTCTTACCCCCCCCCCCCCCCCCCCCCCCCCCCCCCC
>NW_011948425.1:6928856-6933824 GCF_000503995.2 Ceratosolen solmsi marchali | reverse complement strand
CCCAATCATTCCTCCCGCACGCCATACGTCGGCACGTCGTTGTTGGGCCACTTTATTTCATTCCACGACAATGACGATTCGCCTGCACTAGGCAAGGGAGTTTTGTAGGTACGAGCTGGGCCAGGTACGAGCATCGGCATCCTAGTTTTTTTTTTTTTTTTTGTTTTTTTTTTTCTTTGAAAGAAGGGAAATTCGAAATGCGGATAAAAGTTTGGACAAGTGCCGCAGAATTATAGGCACTTCGAGACTCGGATGTTCTTACGTCCTCTAAGTACCGCCTCTGCGTTTTTATTCGATAGGACGCCTTCCGGATCCCTTCACAATGCCCCCGTTGAGCCCAACCCCTCGCACGACGGGCCTACCGACAGGGATTTCAGACTTATTGTTTCTTAAATTTGCATTGGAATGGTGCGTTTGTCTTTTCTTTTCGTTAAAATTATGTTAATTGAGAAATTCCTTCGGGCGTTTGGCCAAATAATCGTCGAGTTTGGGCCATTTCGTTTTTGCCGGATTTGTGACGTGAATATTATTTCGGCCTAATTCCTTTAGTTTCATTTTTATTGTAAGCCAGCTTTAATCTCTTAAAAAATTTAGCGCATTATTCAGTTGCATAATATGATTTGTATTAGAGTATTATGACTTTTAGTTTATTATTATGTTATTATGTTCTTGCACGACTATAAATCTTTGCAATGCCGATGGTATAAAAAATATTTTGTCAATCGTTAAAATAACATATTGACATTACGTTCTCATTACGTCAATATTGAATTAATTTATTAGCATCAATTTGTTATGTACAAATTGTTATTATGCCTATTTGCAACATTCTTCCATCATTCGCTTAGCTATGACTTCAATATCGTTGTCGTTTATTATTATTGTTTATGTAAAGAATACAGTTTGTTATATAAATGTAAATAATTATATTGTGAAAGGCAATATTAATAAGCATCCTTTATAAAATGCAAATGCAACATTATTAAGGCCTCGGTACCTTTACAACGTTTACTTGCACCTATTAAAGGCAATAGCATCGACACTGTATATAAGATTGTCAATTAATACGCAAAATGCTGGATAATCTTTATTTTCAACTTTATATATACTATCCAACTTAATATATTTAGTTCGATATTTCGAAGAGATGAAGCTTAAACGAAGAAAATTAAAGGACATTGTACATTCATGCCTTTAACTATATACTACTACATATACATATATTAAATAAGGTAAATTATTTTTCACGCGCGTTTACTTATAGGTTCGTTTTTTTTTTCTTTTTATTGCATTAATCACATTTATGATATATTCCGACATTGTTAGAATTTGATGCTTAAGATCGATCCAGTAAATATGGTTAGTAGTAAGAATTAAGAAAAAATTCAAATTAGAAAGTCTTTACATCATATGAAAATTGTTATTATGAAATGGATAAGTAATATGCTTATTGAATCATTTATATTAATCGTTGTGACCTCAGAAATCATTATTTATCTGCTATTATAAATTCCTGTTAAATTACTTGTTACATAAATGTCAGGAAGTATGATCGATTATTCTAATAGTAATAAAAAAAAAATATATATATATATATATATATATATATAGATACGTTAACATGTATATGATCAATGATTAT
Source organism: Ceratosolen solmsi marchali (assembly GCF_000503995.2). NCBI lineage: Eukaryota > Metazoa > Arthropoda > Insecta > Hymenoptera > Agaonidae > Ceratosolen > Ceratosolen solmsi. The sequence goes on along the minus strand of NW_011948425.1, from coordinate 6,932,182 downwards.
CAATATAGTTATTATAGTTTATAAATTGTGGGCAGTAATTTATTAGATCTGTCGTTAAACTTGCGATAAACTCGATTCCTCGCAAATTCCATATTTGTTTCAAGTTTATATATCATATAAGCAAATAATCATTTTCGTACGATGTTGAATTTAAAAAATCCCTACTCATTTTCCCTGCACAGTGAACTAGTCTGCTTATATTTATTTATTTATTTTTTTTCATCTCTTCTTTAAAGCACATTAAACTGCTTGTTGTATCTATATATAAAATATTAGCTTACTAGTTCTTAAATTTGTTACTTTATGCGCATGCTTCTAACATTATCGACAATTAAAATAATTTCCATATAAACGAAATACGCTGAGACAAGAATTTTCTTGTCATAAATGAATTCATGCATTGGCAGCATAAAATGTCTATTAAGCTTAGATCAAAAGATATTTAAAACCAGATTTGCTGAATAAAAAAAAATATATATATATATATTATAAGCTTTATATAATTTTTTTTTTTTTATATTTATTTATTTATTTTTTTTTCTTATTTCTGTACTTAAAAAGGGAATCTTAAATTGAATATTCGATTTTTATGCTAACATATTTTTAAGTATTATGCGAAAAACTGGTGTTAAATATAAAACGAGTTTGCTCAAATGCAGGTTTAATACATAAAAACATGATGAGTAATTATTTGTTCTTTTTCATCCTTTACTTTTTATTGTTGTCAGAAGATAAACATAATAGGCAAATTATTTTTGTTATAAACTTATTGACTGTAAGTTATTGGATATCCGTATTATCGAGAAAATTAATATTTTAAATTCAAAGTTCTTTCCATGCATATTTTTTGGAAAATTTGTATTCTAATATATATATTTTTCAGAATCTATTAAGATCGACAAGGTTGAAAAAATTCTATTTTAAAATAGCCTTCATATTTCTTCTACAAAACGAATAATATATAGTACAAATATAATTTATTCCGCAGATTGCACACCCAAGGGTATCAAGTACTAGTGAATTGAAATTTGTAATTTGTGCATAATTTCTTACTGAATTAATCATGATTAGTAAATAATATAATAATTTAAATACACCTCAAATATACAGATACTACAGTATAATTGTCTGCTTTGATATTCTGATATTCAGAAAAAACGTTGAGTAGAAGAAAATTTACATACTCAGAACAATTCTATGAATTAATAATTTGTTGAATACTTCGTTGTTTGCTAATTTTTTAAAACTATCACTGTTTATTAATAAACTTTGCTTTTATTCACTCGGTCGTCTTTATCTCTCTATTTTTTTCTTTTTTATCGACATGATATATTTATATGCCGTGGCATACATTTTTTTCAAAGATCCAACAATGCTGGCCGTATCAATATTATTGCCCAAAAATTTATTTGTTATTCAATGTAATTTTTATTTGTTTGACGAATGTAATATCAGCCTCATTGTTACATCCATTGTGTACAATCAACCATTATCTCTGTATGAATATAAAATTAATTCTGTTTTATTTGTTATCTAGATAATTATTATAGATGCTAGTTTTAAACTAGATTAATCACTTTATTTTAGCTTCATGCAACGTTCTCACAATCATAGCAATTTAGATTTCCTTTTTATATTGAAATCCTAATATAACATAGAACTATACGATAAACTATACGATTACTAATAGCAATTATACATGTGCGATAATACATGTTGTTAGTATTTGACTTGAATACTTGAAAGTTGCTGTGTCGCGTGGGACAATGTGCATCTTCTCTCCGAGAGATAAGTGGATAAGTCGATAAGTTTCAGTAAAGAAATTATTTGCAGATATTAATTTGTGATATATAGCTTCAAAGAAGGCTTTTATTGTTTCTTTCATATTATAATTCTATTGCTGTAGGTTTAAAGAGTAAACGATTTTTCACAAATAATGACTATTCGGACAAATTGTGCAAGTGCGTCTACAGTGACGACGTTGATATTTCCGTAAATGCCCCTAATGATGAATAAATCCGTTGTAATACAATGTAGTTTGTTAAATTTCAGTGTAAACCAATTTAAGTGAAAAACTAAAATTCATTAAAATTTTAATAAAAATGCATTGAGTAAAGTTTAGCTATTATGATTGAGTAAGACAAATTCTTAATGATTAATATTCCGTTTGCAATAAGGTAAAACGTCTTGGCTAAATATGTTTCATGCAGTTAAACTCAACTAAAGTAGTATAAAATCAAACCATGGCAAATACTTGTAAAAGATGTCGGTAACTTATTTTAGACTTAATTTTATAAGAAACGTGGATAATTTAAGAAGTTTTTAGTCAAATAAAAACTTAAATCAGTTAGTTCTTGATTATTATTTTTAAAGTGTATTGCCTTCCAGAGTTTTATTACCTCGGCACTGATGAAAAGATATTTAATTTCAGTTATATTACAAGGTTGGTAATTAAATTGATAAAATAAAATTTGCTTTTTAATCAAACATTTTCCGTAAACAGGAAAGTTGAAACTATCGATTTTTATCTTTTCAATACTTAATTAGAGTTTAAACAAAAAATTCGCGTGAAAATCAATTTTCCTCCACGATAAAATTAGTTTGCTAACAGAAAATCGATATTTACGTTATAAGTGAATTGTTGAAATAGAACATTTTTCACTTATATCCCCAGAGGCTCTATTTCTCTCTTTCACATAGTCTTTTTTTTTTATATTTACTTCTTCCTCGTTGTTTATTTTTTGATTTTTTATGAAATTGAGCGTATAAAAATGAGCTTGAGAGAACGTTAACGTAATACGCAAAATACAGAGATAATCGAAATAAAGCGAATAAAAAGTAGAGCAATTATTTCAAGGGACAAATTATAAGTATCCAACGTGCTTTTTCTCAGAGTACATAAATCTCTTGCATCATTAGAGAGCTTTATTCTTAATGAGTCATAGAATCGATAAAAAAGCGACATAAATTTGCCCCTTTCGCGATCCATACAGCGAGCATGGCAGGTTGACCGTCGGGTGGGGCTGGGGCGGTCGGGAACGGGGGGTAGCGAAAGGCAGAAAGGGCGGCGTGGAGTAACAGCCAGAGACTCTGTCAGTATAACGAGGCTGCGATTTGCAAGTGGCAATGCAATCAATGGACAGTTTCTAATGGAGTGCTACGTCGAGATAAACGAAGAAGAGAGGAGCGAGAATATGAGAGTACAGCGATCTGACAATCAGGCGCAACGCAAGAGGGCGAGACAGAGCCAGAGACAGAGAGACAGAGAGACAGAGAGACAGAGAGAGAGAGAGAGAGAGAGAGAGAGAGAGAGCGATAACGATTGT
>NW_011948425.1:6910175-6928846 GCF_000503995.2 Ceratosolen solmsi marchali | reverse complement strand
AGGGAGAAAACGATAGAGCAAGTGAGCAAGGGAATGAGATACGGCAGGCAGGAGGGGCATAATAAAAATAGGTAATTACTTCAAGTAATCCCGCGTTTCCTCTCCCGCCAACTCCCTGCATCGCCCGCCACGGCCATGCCAACCACCCACCCGCCCACTCAACCACCTCCTCCGCTCGTTTCCCCCTTACGTGCGCCCCTGGGGCAAGCCTAACCTAAGCGGCGCTACACAATACACGCACGCTCTTACACACGAGTCGCGCGAATCGTTCAATTAACGGAATATCGCTATCCTCGTTGAAGCGACTCCCCTCTCTCCGGCCACCTACACCTCCTCCTTGCCGCCCTCTGAGCGAGCGCTCGCTCCCCTGACCACCCGCGAAACGTTTCACTCTCTGTGAACGGAGGCGAGGGTCCCGACACCGTGCCCCTCCCTGCCGCTGTCGCCGTAGCCGCCGCCGCTGCCGCTGCTGCCGCCGCCACCATCGCCGCCGCAGCCACCGCCGCCGCCGACACCGTCACCGTCATCGTCACCGCCACCGCCACCGCCACCGCCACCGCCGCCGCCACGGCCACCGCCACCGCCACCGCTGTTGCCGCTGTCGCCGCCGCCACCAATGCCCCTCCCGCCGCGCGTAGTCTTCGTTTAGTGCGCCGACTCGCGTACCTCGCGCGCCGCCGACTGATACGGCGGCGGTGGCGGCGGTGGCGGCGGCGGCGGCGGCATCGGCGGCATCGGCGGCATCGGCGGCATCGGCGGCATCGGCGGCATCGACACCCACTGGTGGGGAGGATTTGCGGGAGCGACGCACGTTCCCGCACTCGCTCGTCCGCCGTCGTATCGAGCGCAAGCCGCGTGGAGGACGTCCCGTGGTGACTCCGTGCGTTGAGAGGCCCCGTGACCGACGTCCGCACCGATGCCCATGGAGCGGCTGCCCCCGACGAGCGCCTGCCGGTGAGCCACGGCACGCGCCCGGACCCACGGCAGGAGGCGGAGGAGTCCGGGTCCCGCCCCCACGTGTGTCAAGGAGGCAGAGTCGCGCGGGCCATGTCGCGCCCAGACCACGTACGCGACGGCGCAAGTTCCTCGTCGGCTGATTGCGCAACGCCGGCGCCCGTGAGCAAGTAAAAATAAATATCAAGTAATTTTAGTCTGCCTCGCGCGGTGGCTGGAGTGCGCGGCTCTCGTTGAAGAGAGAGAGAGAGAGAGAGAGAGAGAGAGAGCAAGAGAGCAAGAGAGAGTACGAGAGAGAGAGAGAGAGTGTGTGAAGGTGGCCAGAGGAGCAAGAGACACAAGCATTTCTCGCGACAGTGTTGTAGGTGCAGTGCCGATACGCTCGTACGCGCCAAGCAGTGAAAGTCGTGGACGAGAGAACGTGATAGGAAGATTAAATGAAAACGAGAGAGAGAGAGAGAGAGAGAGAGAGAGCGAGAGAGAGTGAGGAAGAGGCGATAAGAAGATATTCGTATAGTTGTACATCGACTTTTGCCCCTCCCAGCTCGCGCTTTCCATCCCACCCTACAATCCTTAAATCGCTCTAAAGTAATATCCGTCGACAAAGTATTAAGTCGATATATCGTGAGGGAGCGCGCGACTCGTGGTTTGGCTAATATAAGCTCGCGCTATTAATAAGCACCTGCAACATAGTATCGTCATAGTCAAGGTTAAAGCTTGATAAGCTCGATAAGCTCCTGGTGATACGAAAAACGGCACTCCCTGTGATACCCCAGTGTCCTCAGCATCAAGAAGAACAGTGAAAAAACAGTGTTCAATTGCTTGGTGATTATTATCGTCGCATCACGAAGGCTGTACCGACGTATCTACGCACACACGCGACAACCTGCGTCGGCCTCTGGAATACACGCATGACTTGGAATCTGGTAAGTCTAAGGTCGATTTATCCGACGCCTCGCCGCTCGGCGCCGTTCGTCGCCAAAAATCGCGTGACCATGAGCCACAAAGGTAGATTGAGAGAATGTGAGAGAACACGAGAATGAGGGAAATGATATTAATCTCAATACGTTTAAATTATGATTATTTATAATATTTTCATACTAAGTTCAGCACATCATTGTCATTTGTTATTAACTAATCGGACTTTTTATCCACTCTTTCAAATATATCCATAAATTCTGTAATGTAGTACTTCAGAAGTAAAAGTACGATATAAGGGTCTGGCGGCATGCAGGGCGGTGAAGAGGTGAACAAGACGAGAGGGGAAAGAATGTAAAAAACGGTAGAAACGGAAGAAGGTAAAAAAGAGAATGTAGCGGAGAAAGAGAGAGAGAGAGAGAGAGAGAGAGAGAGAGAGAGAGAGAGAAAGCAAGCAAGTAAGTGTGAGGGGAACGGTGAGCATACAGGTAGATGTGTGCTTGAATACGAGAGAGAGAGAGAGAGAGAGAGAGAGAGAGAAGGTAATCACGGGCCCGCACGTCAGAGTCACGCAGGCGCCCCGCGCCACGTGGTCAACGGATCATCGCGACACGCTTTTCCCGCGGCGTGTACAACAAGGCTCTTCCCCGCCCCGCCCGCCAACTCACCGTCCTCCAACGATTTGCTCACCCCAGCGATTCGGTGCTCACGTCTGGGGAGCAAAGTGCGCTTTGGATGAGCGAGCGAAATCTTATCGCCGCGGCCGAAATAAGACGGAGAAGGGCCAACGAGGGAAATATCACGTGAGTCGGAGGGCGAGTAATTAAAAGCAGCGTAAGTTCTTCATCTGAGCCCAGCTGTGCGTTCTCTCTTCGTTACGTAAAGGCCCGCCAGCGTCGTGGATGAGCGCTCGAGCGCACTTTAATATGAAAGGAGCGCGTTTTACAGCTCTCGCCCTGCCTCGCCTTCGTCTTCCTTCCAGATACGCGCACCCACGCAGCGGAAACGGTCGGCGTAAATTTTTAAAACTTGTTTAACTCGGATGTGAGTGTTTATACTGTTGTTCGTGGAAAACTATATAAAGTGGACGTGGTACACACGCGCGCGGGTTCCTACGAAGGAAAATGAAATTTGCTTAACTACCGACAAATGAAAAACGCTTACGCGCTCGACCCTTTCTTACTCTCTCTCTCTCTCTCTCTCTCTCTCTCTCTCTCTCTCTCTTCCACTCACTACTCTCTGTAGTCTCTGCAATTCGCTCTCCCCACCCACCCCCATCTCGATTAAAATAACGGCGCGCGACGATGTGGTCGCAGGTTCGATGAAAATTGGACAAAGGAAGGAAAGGAGAAGGAGGTAATGCGCCGTGGCGGTGGCTCGAGTAGTTCCCGCAAAAACCGGCAGTTTGCAATTAAATGACGCCGTTATCGCGAGACATAAGAAAGTGAAAGAAAAATAGAGACTCGAGGAGCGAGCGAGAAGGAGTGAGCAAGATGGAATGAGAGATACAATGAATGAGAAGGAAGGACAGGGTAGGGAAGTCGTATATGGACGCTGAATTAAAATGTAAATATTTCATCAAAGTTAATCCTGAGCAGGTGGACGAAGCGATAAAAAGAGGACCCGGGGCGTTCATAGACAGAGAATAGTGCGAGGTGCTCTAAAGAAAAAGATGAACGATCACGAGGTAGTGGAGGTAGAGAGCGTGTGAGTGAGTGAGTGAGTAAGAGAGAGAGAGAGAGAGAGAGAGAGTGTGTGTGATGAAACGGATTGAAAAGGAGAGCGAGGTGGGAAGCTGCACTCGCCCCGCGAGGGTGGACTTAAGGGGTAGTTTTTATTGCCAGTTTTTATTAAGCTTGTAGGCTCCACCATTGCCTCATCTTCTTTTTATCCTCTTTCCCATACCATCCGGACGTGCTTCCCTCCCACGTCGTTTCTCGTCGCCTAGGCCGTCGAAGGAGGACGATGCTGGACGACGAGGGCGAGGCGGGAGGGGAAGGCGGACTTGGCCGAGGGTTGATTAAAACTAACGTCGTGCCGAGAATTACCCCGTGAAATTGAAAATTAAATTAATATACAAAACTCCCGAGTCGAGACCCACGAGCTAATTAGCCATATAATATTAATTAAACGCGGGGAGAGTCGCGACCGCGACGAAGACGCGCCCCAGCTCCTTCCTTCTAACCAACTTCCGCCAATGTCTTATCGCGACCCGCCACTTTCTTGTCTTCCTCCTCTGCGTTTTCACCTCTCCCTGCTGCCCCGGTCGCTCCTCCACGACACTTAGACGAGACTTTAGATTGTGCGGCCCCGGGTCCGGATCGAAGCCAGTCGCGAGCCAACGGCGGCTTTTCGTGTCATTCCGATGTGCGCCGACATCATTTATCCCGAATATTTGCCCTCGGCCGTGCGATACTACCGATCGAGCTGTCCGATCATTGTCCTTCGTGCTTGCGTTATATCACTTTTGGCCAGAGTGGCTCTTTCCCCATGCCGGTCGTAAACGAGGCAAACGATAGAAAATTTTTAAACTATGCGAACCCAGGGATCTACGGAGCTGCTCATTCTCGCTGAATAATGGTCGGCGATAATGGAAGGAAAGGGCCCGGGGGTAATCGCCATTCTAGGTACGTCGTGCTTAAAATCTTAGATAAGCAAATATTATTAGCTTGCCTCGCAACCTACGTTCCTTCTACTTGGTTAAGTAAGGGATGAGGGAAGATCGCGACAGGGGTAAGGGGCAATCGGACAGCCGAGGAATCCATATATAAATTTCTATGTATTAAGAATTTATTAATAAGGAATTTCATTAGAGGATTACTGTGGCTAACGATGATAAATCAGCCGCTACTTATCTGGCCTCCGCGTTTCTTCAGACTGCGCTCTTCCTCCCATCCTTTCCTCCTTCGTTTTTCCTTTCGCCCATCCAGCCAAGAGCCTCGCCTCCCCTCTCCCCCTGACCCACACCGTCACCACCACCACCGCGACCAACACCACAGCCACCAACAGCTTCGGCTTCATTTGTTTTATTTATTTACGCACTTTTTGCCCATATTACCACGGCACTATCTGCAAGCCGATCCGCCATAGATAGGAGGAGGCTGGCTTTTCAGCCGCACGATGCGCGCCTATCCACGATTATTCCGACGGGCGCCTTGATGCATTAGCTTGCATGCACTCATGAATATTATACTGTACTTTGGTATAGAGTGAAGCGAAAGAGCTACGGAAGAGAGAGATAGAGCGATGGAGAGAGAGAGAGAGAGAGAGTGTGCGCGTGTGCGCGCTTGTGTGTGTGTGTGTGTGTGTGAGAGAGAGAGAGAGAGAGAGTGAGGAGCGATAGCGGTTGATGCTGGCATCCATGTGCGGACGAGATAGAATGAGTGAGATGGCGAGGGGGTCAGTGAGAGCCGGTGAGAGGGTAGAGGGCTGGTAAGAGGTCCGGCCAGTGTATAAGGTATAAGGTAGTCCATTAGCGTTAATGTTATAAGCGTTAGCTGCCCTCTGGCCATTCTCGCATTCACTTACACAGACGTACACGTACGCGAGCGTTCATTTGCGTACGTGGTCGTGCACTGGCGAGTGCGCCACTCTCCCTCTGTCTACTATCTTTGCAGACGCGCGCGCGTTCACACAAATAAGCAACTGCTCTGCGACGCATCCACATCCACCCACAGGCGCGCACCCGAACCATCGCACACATGCAAAAAGGATTTTGCGTAGCTCCTCGGACAGCGGTCCTCTTACTCTTAGCTCTTCCGTATTGCGTTACCCAACTCCCCGTACGCGCCGTATCCCACCTCCCCCCTCACTCCCACCCACTTATCCTGCCACACTATCATCCTACCTCTCTACCTACCTTCACCCTACGACTCGTCTTTCCCCACACTCTCTCATCGCTACACCAACAGTGACTCAAAGAGAGAGAGAGAGAGAGAGAGAGAGAGAGAGAGAGAGAGAGAAAGTGAGAGAGAGAGAGAGTGAATAGTCGTACGTATGTACGTGTGCGTGAGTCCGCGCGTGTGCTTGTATATCATATAATCCTTGTCGCATTCTATGGGGTGATTCGATCGGTCTCGGACTTTAAGCCGAACTTTGACTCTGTTAACTCCAACTGCTTTTTTCTCCTTCTCTCTTTCTCTCTCTCTCTCTCTATATATATATATATATATCTTTCTCTCCCTCACCCTGAAAATTTTCTCGGTTATTCTTCTTCATCCTCCACATCGTCTGAAGATATTAAATTTTGTTTGCATCGTGCATTACCCCACGAAAGACACTTTACGCTACGGCGAAATTGCTACACAAGAAAGACGGAATAAAATCTACTCGAACAACTGTTACCACTGAGTGACAGATCTCAGGCAACACGTAACTACTGGCTCACTTCTTACTTCTACCTCCTATATTGTGCAAACTTTCATTATTTTAAAAATTTAACTCGCTTGTTTATGCGAAAGCCTGTTCAACGAATACTTTACGCAATATCTTTATTGGTTTAAAAGATCTTTTAATATTCCGTTTAATAAGAACGTAACTTACCCTTTCCTGTCAAATTACAATATTTACGCATATACATATGTGCTGATTGGGGTATGGAAAAATATTACAAAAGAGTAAAATTAGTCTCCAATCGCCAGCACTAACTAATACATAATATTTTATAAATATACATTACGTTACTACTTTCATTTTGTATAATTTTCCAATTAAAACGAAATAAGAAAATGAAGTTTGAGTATGTAAATAAATCTTAACGCATTTATAATAAATATACTTTATTAAAATCTTTAATGATTGCTAAATTAGCATTATAATTTCTTTATAAAGTTATAAATAAACTGGAAAAATGATAAAATAAGTCACTTCTTATTGAATATCGTATCGGAACAATGAAAAGAAATAATGCATAAGAAATAAAGTTGTTTGATGACCTTTCAAGATTATGCTATTATGCATTGGAAAAACATTGTATCGATGACAAACATGCGATAAGTCTATTAATTAATCGATGTACCAAATATTGGCAATAACTAGTTAAAGGAGAACTGTTCTACCATCTGGACCAGAGTACTTAATAAATAAATACACACACGCACTTATTTCTCTCCTATGTCTTCATATGTTTGTGTGCGTGCGTGTGTGTGCCTCTGTGCGCGTATGTGTGTGCCTGCGTGCGCATGGATATCCATATATACGAACGCACGCACGCACGCACGCATGCGCACACACACGAGTATACGTGAGCATGGTTGAATGCGCGTGGGCACGCGAGTGTATGCATGTAACTATATATATATATATATATATATATATATATATATATCCAACTCAACCGGAGCACACGTGCACGTACTCACACATATGCGCTATTATGCGCACGCGCAAGTATGCGTAGAACCGAGAGAGTAGCGTCAAGGCTCCTATCTACATACTACCCCTTTCTCCGTTGTCTACTATTGCTTTCATCGCTCGAAAAGCTCGACGTCGAGGAAGACTGCCCTTCGAGAGTGAGAATGTACAGGAGAGAAAGAGAGATACGCTAAGAAGACTGAAGAAAAGACGAGGAAGAAGAAGAAGAAGAAGAAGAAAACGATGTAGTGGATCGGCAGTTGAAGGGTAGTGGATTCAGCGAGCAAGAGAGAGAGAGAGCGAGAGAGAGAGAGAGAGAGAGAGAGAGAGGGAGGGAGTGAGATGGAGAGGAAAGCTGGATCACTATGTACAGTTCTACCCCAAGCAATAACATTAATTGCTCTAAGCTCAATCACAACGAGTCTAGCTTCCGAGGCACGCGTTATCAAATCACGCGCGTCGCAGCGGCGGGGCAGAGGGCAATAAAGGGCTTGGAGTTGCGCGGCGGTGGAGGGAAGAAGCGCGCGAGTGAGGGAGGGAAGGAGGGAGGGAGGTCTCTGGCAAACTTTTCAAGTAATGGATGTGAAATTAATGTCTGTGCACATTGATTTTTTTCTCCTCCCGGCCTTCTCTCATCTACCTTCCTCGTTTCACCCTTCTCCTTCTGTATCTACAATAAATGAAGGCACACGGTAAACACTCCAGCCTCGTGAGTCAAGCAAAGAGCAGCCCGGAATTACGTAACGAAATTTTTTCGTTTCGCGCGTCTCTGTATCTCCGCGCTATTCCCTCCGCATCTTTGGAGCAACCGCCGAACCTCTGACAAAATACCGCGAGCACGGACTTGAGAAAACTTCCTTTACTTTTTTAACACGGCGCCTACGTATACCATCTATTGCTTTTTTTTTCTTTTTTTTTTTTTTTTTGTCACGTCAGCCTCTAATTGCTCCACACGATACTCCACACACAACGCCAAGCCTCGCCACTTTCCTTAACGAATGGAATTTCAATGACGAAATTAATGAACGCCTACTGGCGAACTACACCCGTCCACGAAATTCCGCAACGTTCATAAGGCGGCGCAATAACTTTCCCGAATAAACAAGCGTGGCGATCGGACTCGGCCCTTCGCCGGAAACCCCGACGGCGCCTTTAAATAAACCAAGGGCTTATTTTTCTCCTTTGGCCTCTGCCGCACCCGGGAAAAGAAGCGGGACAATCCTATCGACACGTGGCTACGAAACTGGGCGAACGCGCACCAGCGGCGGCGGCGCGCCGTCAGAAACATCGATTTTCCCCAATGGGGCGGCCTGTACATATGCACGCCGGAGAAGATGACATTGGGAGGATCGCGCGAGGTGCTTGAGAACCTCTGGACGCCTAAAGATCATCGAGCCCTCGCTACGGCACTCGCTCCGCTCCATTAATTACCACCCGCGGTTTTAATTAGCTGGATTTCTCCCCCTCCAGCCCATCCGTCCCTCGCCCCGCTCTAATATTCCAATACGTCTAATATAGCGGGCGCGACTACCGTAGGCTCCCTAGGCTCCAACGGCTTGGCGTCGCCTTTTTATCGAGCGAGATCGAGGTTATTGCCATCACCGTCGCGCAGCCGGCGCCCCTCCTACTCCGCCACCCATCCATTGGCTTCCTCCACGTAAGCCAGCCGTCGTCCGTCGAATTAGCCGACCCAGCCAGCATTAGGAGTCGTGCGCTCGATTCGCTTCCGATGACCGAAAGCGGGATAACCCGCGACTTTGACGAGCTTCGCTCGGCCGATCGATCACTCAAATTACAGCGACTCGCCAGCCTTTTGCCGGTATTGGCCCCGCTATCGTGTAATATCACCGTCGGCTATTGCGCGCCGACGTTTATCAAACTCAATTTTCATTAATTAAGATAGTAAAAGGCGCGTAGCCGTTGAGCGGGAAAGGGTGGTGGATAGAGTCAGAGAGGAAGTTTTCCCATAACAAGGCCATTAATTTTATGCTAATAAAGTTGAAAATGAATGCTCGTCGATTGTGGCAATTGTAGGCGGCGCTATATAGCTGAAACATCATTGCGCACTCTTATCATTGGCTGAGTGCTTAATTTATTAAAATCGTTTATTCGATCGATGGAAAGCCTCGGAGTCTGGATGGGCTATGCGCACCTCGAACATCGCGATGTCACGATCGGAAACACGTGGCTGCCACGGTTGGGGGTGGTACGAATTTTCGGCGGGATGGGATTGGGGGGGGGGGGGAGTACAGACGCGAGCAACAGAATTATTTTACTCCGACTGTACATTACGAGGTGGTCTCGTTAGTTGCCGGGAGAATGTGAGCGTGTGCCCGGACCTAGAAGCCTCGCTCGGAAAGCTTCGGAGTGCCCGGGGCAGCGCCGTACCTAGCCATTACAGAAATCACGGCATAACTGTCTTAATGCAATTACGCTAACAACAAAAGTCCCAATGGTGCTCAATTGCCGTTTCAATTATCTGGCTAATGTATTTCATTCTAGGAATTTAAAAAAGGAATGCACTCACTTGAATTAATAGGATGTTTATTAGGAGCGTCTCCTGATGTATTTATATCATTCATAGAACGCGTTGCTATCGGTTTAAGTAAACGGCATATTAGGAATTCAAGATCGAGCCCCAATTATCATAATCGTTTTATATTTAACGTTATGAATTTACACACAATAAGAGCATAATGATATACGGCTCTTTAACATATTTTTCAATATTGATGAAATCTTTTCTTTGAAACGTATTACACGGCTTATTATCATAATATCACCAACAACTCTGCCAATTACGCGAAGAAACGGTTTAGTCCGTTGAATGAAAAAGTACAGAAATGTTAATGGCCGCATTACTATCTAATATATTGGAGCATGAAAGTATCGGACAGAAATAAACTGGCTGCTTTTAGTCGAATTACATGTCTAATACATTTAAGTACTCGCAGAAGAAGAGTAAGAGTAAAGAGGAGGAAAAAATTGCGCTCGATTCATTGGGCGGAAATAAAGATGCCACGTGATAATAAACAATTTTGATGTAATAAGTCGATGGATTTTGGCGTGGGGCCGATGACGTCGACGAATGGATTTTTCGATGACTTTTGACGAGCTAGTCATTTGCAGCAGACAACGGAGCCGCGGGGTGAGGTGGAGGAGAAGGATGAGTAGGAGGAGGAGGAGGAGGAGGAGGAGGACGAGCTTTCTCCCCGAGCTTTGATATTAATGAAATTGCAATTTAATTAATTATAATGCTCCCCCATCTTCCCCTGCTACACCCCTCCGACTCATCGCCCGCGTCGACAGAATGAGAGACGCGAACGAGGACCGAGCGACTCCTATGCTCTCCTTCCCGCTCTCGTTCTCCCTCTCTTATTCTCCCTCTCTCGTCCCCTCCCCTCCCCGCTGCCCCTCTCACTATCTCTCTCTCTCTCTCTCTCTCTCTCTCTCTCTCTCTCTCTCTGTCTCTCTCGCCCCCACACTCATTCCCCGACATCCTAAAATAATTACAGAGCCACGATCAGGTGCTTCGCGTGTAATGTGCGATGACGTGCTCAGCTTGTGCAAGTGAGTCCTCTTCGCTACAGAGCGAGAGGGACCTTCGTATATATTTATACGTGTATAGATATACACATTAGCACGGTCACGACGCATACACTTTTCGAGTAAATATACTTGTTACACGCGTGTTCGTGCGGTACGGCAACGAGTCCCCAGAGCCGTACCCCTCGTTCGCCACTCGCCCCTCTTACACGCCACCCCCACCACGACCAGCACAGCCATTTCGCCATTTCCCCTCCCCAAGCCCTTAAGAGTATTTAGTTGCAGTGAGATAATGCGAAAGCACTTAAGAAAGCAAAAAACGAATTGCCGTAAATCTTGACAGCCGGGGCTGCGGTGACGGCGGCAATGGAGGGTTGCGCGCAGTTCCTTTCGCTCGATCTCGAAGGTATTCCCCGTCTCACTTCCATTCAACCCCGCACACGTATTTACACAGAGAAATTGGTGATATTAGAACGCGCGTGAAAAGAAAAAGTCGGAGCGCGGAAGAGATCATTCGGTCCACGAGGTCCGATTCTACTCGACTGTAAACGACTCTGAGCGCACAAACCCCAGACTCGTAAAAACCCAGCCAGAGCACGACTCCATCTTTTTGCTAATTGACAACGAATACATTGTTTCTTTCATTATATCTCCATTTCTCTCGCACTCACGCACGCACATGACGGTGACGCATTCATCCACTCTGCCCTCCTCCTCCCGCCCCCGTCAATCCAACCAACAACGCCGTCGACACTCTCGCGGTCTTTGTTCGTTGAGATCGTAACAACCGTCACCTTTCTATTTCTCTCTTACTTCGACGGCTCATCTCGTTCCTCTCTACATATGCTTTTCTCGCTCCCACACTTCTCTTCGGGACCTTATTCTTTATCTTATCAATGGAGTCCGCCTCGCTCTACGTGTAAACATGACCCTAACTCGACATTTAAAGTAGACTGTCATTTTTCTAATTACGGTGGCTTATCGACCGTATTTGGCTTTTAATGTATTACGCGTTTCTTTTTTAATTAACATCTGCAATAATGTAGATAATACCTTATCTCTAATGCGATAACTCGACTTGATTACACTTGATTAAAAGCCAACGGAGCTTTTGGTGTAAATTGTAATTTTTCCCAACGGCTAATTTCATCCCAAAATAATATAAAATAAGAGCCCCTCCTCTACATTACGTAATATTCTAATAACGTAAAAATCTTACAAGCTTAACGATACTTTCCAAAAATCCAATGTATAAGAGTCGTTAATAAAATGTTTAGCAAAACGAATAGAGCAAAATGAAACTTCAAATCTTGCGTTTCCACTCTTGATGTTTCCTTTAATAATGTTCATGTATATTAATGGACGCAATTGTATTATTAGAAATGTGAGATTATTTGTATTTGAGAAATTGCCTCGTCGTTGATTGAAAAACGTTCTCTCAGCCGCTCATTTGTGAATCCGCTTTTAACTAAGATTTGCAACGAATGTTATCATTATTTCAATAAGTCTAGTTGAAAGTTGAACCGCAAATCAATAAGCAATTAAAAGTATTTTAGTATGTCATTTTTTATTTCTTCTATTTCATTCGGTTTTTACGAGTTTATTTTTTGTCCTGTTCATCCGCTACTCGTGCACGGTGTTCTTGTATTGTAAATATTGGGTGCATTATTATTCCTCCAGCTACAATTGTGACTTCGGCAGCGATAATTTATTCTTACTAGCTGCTCGTGATTTACAGCGTCACGTTTGCTGCTCCTACAGATAGAAATAGCGATTTTACAATTCCAAGTGTAGTTTTGGCAACAGTAAACACTGACAAACAAATCACAGGCTCGTGGCTATTAGATCTTCTACAATATTTTGCTTTTTTTTCTTCGTTCTATTTTCTGTTTTTTTTTTTTTTTTTTTTTTTTTTTTTTTTTTTTTTTTTTTTCTGCACGCAACTTCGACGCTGTTACGTTGTTGCTGAATTTTACGCCTCGACAGCACGATATTTGGCATAGTATCTTTTAAAGTGAAATTTCGACGATCTAATTCATTTCAGCTAAGGGAAATTATAATTACTAAAACTAACTGGCTTTACAAAAACCTTATCGAATTTTCCGTTTATAATTAAATTCTCGTTAAGACAACGAAGAAAAGCCATTGTTTTACAAGATAAAATTATTCTTCCTTATTTAATATTTGCATTATTCATGGGCAAATTATACATTGCGGCCATCGTCTATAATAAATGCTTATAATTACGAATCCGAATTTTGCGCATTTATTTTGCAACAAATTTCCCTTTAACGAGGAAGTGCAATTTCACCATAATTACAACTCGCGCTTGATGTAATAAAAAATTAAAAACAGCTCGAATATAGACTTTAAATAACGATCGATATAAATTAACCTTTGAATATAAAATTCTTAACATTCCGTTGTCAAAAATTTCACCAATCGTACAAGGACGGAAAAAGTCAAATTAACATTTTTTTGAAATTTGCAGATATTCTAGATGGGATTAATCTACATATAAATAAGCTAAATAAATCTCAGGAGCCGATATAATATGGACGTTTTCGTCCTAAAATATAGTCCTTGATAAGTTTGGTTTGCTTAAAAATTTATTATCGCATTTTCATTATTCATTGACTAGCGAACAATAGTTTATATCCCTCTGTCGCTCTCTTAAGCACAAAAAACGAATGAGCCGCGATACATATAAATATTTTTGTACTTCATGGAAGTCAAGGCTTAATCGCACACTTGGCAAAAGTTTCGCTCTCTATTACAACGAGCCGCGCTAATCCCTTTAGCGATACGTTCTTGGCCGCGAGAGCGAAAGCAATTTATCAGTCCCTTACTAAACAAAGTCCGGCGGACCCAACAAAAAGACGCGGCACCGCTGTAACAGCTATTGGACGCAAACTAAAATGGGTAAACATATTATCGCGGCACATTGTAGGCGAGTGGCAAAAGGGCGTCTTTCATCGTCCCTAAATTACCCCTCCATAATACATGTCCCTAACAATGTCGCCAGGAAAACCGCGATGGCTCGCTAATTTTCTGCCGAATTAATGCCCCTTTAATTTCCACATCGTCCTCAAGCGGCCGGGCACAAAAGCCCCCGGTCACGTAAGACCTTGGGCTGCTGGCGTCATCCTCTTGGTCCTCATTGTCAGCATGGCTGCACTCGGGAGGGCAAAAATTTAATTAGCAAAACCGGGGAGAATTAATTGCGAGGGCCGTGTTATTGTGTCCCTGATGACGGCCGGAAAATGTAATAATCCCAACAGGCCCACACGGGCGTCGGCTAGCAATTAATTTCGCGGACGAGCTTCAGAGAAATTTCATTAGGGCAATTCTTACGATCGGCGAGCACATTATGCACAATTATCAGCTCGCTACTCGCGCTTATAAATAGGTCGCATCCGCTGTCGCGTATTATTAGTTGCTCGCGACGTCTGGCAGGAATTTTCGGATTTCGGTAGAAGCGATGGCGATGGAGCTGACTGCGGCAAATGATGGCAAACGTCGGCGATGTCCCATCGACGCGCCCAGTTATCGATGTACATTGTTTTGGATGTGCATGTCGATTAATTCGAATTAATCGCGAGGCTTTATAATTAGGTCGAGTCCCCCAGTTATGCGCCCGCGCTCGATACGCATTTCCTTACATTAATTAACTAAGTTTGCCGCTTAATATCGCTTCTATCGAATAACACTTGGCGCACTCTAGCTATGCTTTAATATCTCTCTCTCTCTCTCCCTCACTCTCTCACTATCGCTATATATCTGTCTGTATTTCTATGTCACTCTCTCGCACGCTCTCCCCCCCCCATCTCTCTATCTCTCTCTCTCTCTCTCTCTCTCTCTCTGTCTCTCTGTGCGTCCACGACATTTTTCCACAACGGAATATTAAAATAATGTGTCCTGTATTCATTATTTATTAATAGAAACTGGGCGATATTTATCATTATGGTTAGAGGTAAATAAGGAAACGTAGCTTAGCTGACCTGATTTTCCGGTACTATTACTCAATTAATATATGGATGTTTCGACCGGATAGCTCTCATAATGCATAAATGTATTTTTAAGTCAGTCACTCACATAAATTGTAAGCGAATACTGATTTAATCAAAGGAGATTTAATTTCGTTCTGAGAAAATGTTCATTAGCGTAAAGTTATTTTGGTGGCCAAGCCTAAGCTCTTGTTCTGAACTTTGCTATTTATTACTCTTACTTGTTATTTCGCAATGTCTAAAGGAAAGCAAGATTCCTTTTTTCTTTAACAACACTTTTGATTCTTTATCTCATTCCCTCTTTTTTTCTCTCAAACTCACTCTCTCTCTCTTTCTTTTCATATAATAGGAGTGATATTTTTGCCTAAGGATTAAAGAAACATTAAATTATAATATTTCAGATTGCAAGCGCAAATACGTGAATGAAGCGCGTCCTATTATACCGTACGTCCGAAATCCATCTATGCATTCTGTGTCTTCGCATTAACAAATATTACAGCGGGAAAAACTTTTGTTTCTAAATGCGAGTATTTGTAAAACTAATGGCCCTTGCAGCCGTACTCAACTTGAATTTCACGAAAGAAAAAATTCTGTTGAAGGCGGATCCGTTGCGCCAACGCGGAAAGGTCCTATGACATGGAGATTGAGAAAACCTGAAATGCAATGGACGTTACGCGCGCATGGGACTTTGACGAAGATGTACGAGGCTGCGCGAGAATACAGAAACAGAGCGCGAGAGTAGAGAGAGAGAGAGAGAGAGAGAGAGTGTGTGCACTTGTATTTTTCTTCATTATGAGTAACGCGTATATGGGGCAACACCAGTTAGTTAATGTTGATGAGGAGGAAGTATTGTAATACCAGGCTGGAATAGAAAGAGGAAAACTGTTGCCTGAAATGTAGAAAAAGTAAATGAAGGTGAATAGCTGCTTTTGAATATAGAAGAGAAAAAGCGTGTATAAAGATAACGTATTAAATAAAATTGAGAGCATGCGTGCACACGTATAGATATTCTAGGAGGAAAGAGAAAAATAATGGGAGGAAATGTGCTTTTGTGATAGAAAGAGAAAGAGTGAGAGTGAGTGAGCGAGTGGGCATGCGTCGTGGGGGGGGGGGGGTTTTAGAAAAGAGCTTAAGTAGAGAAACTAAAGGTATCCGACGTCCATTTGCAAAAAATAATTGGTTAATGCCTTGGAAATGAGTTTAGTTTCCTTTTGTCCGTACCGTGCGCCTGCTCGCCTCCCCCCGACGCCTGCCGACTGCCCCCCCCCCACCTGCCATCCCGACCGTTGTCGTAGTGGTGAGCTTCTCACCGTCCGTCGTCATGTTCCTCTTCCTTTTACTTTGCGGTCAACTCGTAGTTTTTCTCACGAAACTACAAAAAACTATGAAAAATAAGCGCTGGCTACCTAAAAGGGGGCTTCAGTCGCTTCGGTGCTACCGTCTCGGCTTGAAGGGAGAGAAGCAAAATAAAAGACGACGTAGAATGGAATCGGCGCCCCAGCCCCATTATTACTCGTCAGTCAGTGGTGCAAAATTTAAAGCCACCTTTTTAAAATGCCTATTGTATGATAAAAAGCGGGCTGGCACGCAATTGAGCGATGCACAGCTTTGTCTGGGGTAGGGGGAAGGAAGAGTAGGAGATGGCCCGGGTCGAGTTGGTGACGAGAAGGTTGGAGGAGGATGAGGGAGGGGTGTGGCAGTCTAGGGTCAAAGATCGTCGGAAGAAAATGTAGTTGCATTATGTTACATTGTGCGTGAGCGCGTCGAATCGAGGAGCCACGTTATTTGCTTTTGAAATTGTTTCTCCGGAGTGAAAATGAAAGGACGCTGGTCGTACGAGGTGGAGGGACAGCGAGCGCGGTGGCGGTGGGGGGGGGGGATTTGTTAATTCGTCGAGCTCGTCATCTTGCGAAGAATGGCGGAAGATAGCCGATAGCGGAGCAAGTGGCAACGTGGCCGGTTGTCAGTTGGCATTGACCCTCGGATAGATGAATGATAGAGCTAGGAAATGCCTGATGACGATTAGACGCGAGCGTGACTTCCGGCTGCCGCGATTTTTTTTTTGCTCCAAATCAATCGATGCAAGGAGTGGGAGCGAGTGGTTTTTACGGGATAAGAGAATTCCAATGATGTCAGATTGAGAAACGACAGCACGGAAGTAGGATGGTGTGTGGGGGCGGGGAGAGATTTACGACTAATTTGCTCGTTGCGTAAAGCTGAAAAGTATTTCGCGAGAAACGAGAGCAAAGAGGGAAAGAACAAACTAAATATGAATATTTATCATCATTACCACGGTGATTTATTTCTCGAAACAGCCTCCTTAATGTCGCGCAATAATCTTATATAAACCAACGTGGCAGTGCGATGGAGCAGTGCACACAAGTATCGTCGGCAGTCGTTGTTTCCTTAAGGCTTACGTGCCTAAGGAACATGATCGAGTGCTCCGCGGAATGGCGGCAAATGGGTAAGAAAAGGACGGGCGAATCGTGGTCCGATAGATACGCGAGCTAAGGATAAGAACGAAGGACGAGGAAAAGGGAAAGGATAGCGAGATGGTATGGGGAGAAAGGGAGCGCGATGACGGTGAGTGGGAAGTGCGGTGCGCGGGGAGGATTATTGGGGATGGCGGTGGGGGGACGTACGGGGAACGAGAAGCATCGTGTTAATTTCGGTCACGACCCCTCGAACTCTTGGCAGGATGATTTGCCTCGCTTCGCAATTATCGCCTGCCGGCGAGATTGTTAGCCTCTTATGAACGGACGAACGAACGAAGGAACGAACGCAGTCGAGCCCAAGAATCTCCTCGCTTCTCTCTCGCTCGCGCACTCGCTCCCTCCGCCCCTCCACCATCTCGCACCGCTCGCCGCGCGCCGCTCGCCGTAACTCCCACTTCGGATCTTTCCCGCCATACAGGGAATGCCGTTCTTTCGAGAGAAAATTACCAAGACGGCGTTAAACGATACGCGTTTAATTTTGCCGTTTGTTGGTGCAAGAACATCCTTTTTCTCTCTACTTTTTTCTGCGTGTATTTTTTCTCCCCCTCACCGTCCCTCTCACCCGCCCTCCCATCGCCTATCCCTCCAGCTTTCGTCGTTTTTTTTGCTTTTGTTTTATTTCGTTTCGTTTTTGCGAATGATTAATAGCGTTGAAGTAATTGAAGGGTACTCTTTCAGCTCTAAAAACAAAATGTATTTAAATGGGTTGCTTCGTCGGACGCATACAATCAAGAAAACAATGCCAACGGAAAAAAATAAAGTGAGCGGTGAAACAAAGCCGCTTAGAATAAATGAATACCAATGCTGCCGTGCCCCGCAAGTAAATATTAGTTAAAACTCAAAAATTCTGAATATATTATTCGTTTAATAATGTTTCTTAATCATTGAATAAATTAAATGTAACTCTTGTGTATATTCTTATGTACAGCGAATTACTATTTAAAGGCAAACAATTGAAGGCCGCATGAATTGCACTGATAACGCTAATATGCTTCGCGATAAAGACCCGGCATTTTTCAAACTAAATTCGAGTGCCTCAATACAAGAATAATATAAAAACGAATTCATTAACGCCAACGGACATAATGAGGACGAAGTCATATCGCCGAAAGAGATAGAGAGATAGAGAGAGATAGAGATAGAGAGATAGAGATAGAGAGAGAGAGAGAGAGAGAGAGAGAGCAGGGATACAACATTTTTAAGAGATTGGAAAATATCTATCTTCCTTCGTTATCGCTGTCGGTTAAGTAGACGTCGTCGTTGAATTTTCATCGCTCGCGTAATTCGCAAAGTAGTCGACGCTACTCGCCGCGACTCGAAAGAGGAATCCAATCCCTCGTCGGAGAGGAGGAAAAGAAGCAGCGAGAGCGGAGAGGCGCCGCGTACCCGAGACCGAGGA
>NW_011948425.1:6902675-6905175 GCF_000503995.2 Ceratosolen solmsi marchali | reverse complement strand
AGCAGCGCCGGCATTACGAGCGCGCAGCTCGCCGTGTCCGCCGCGTGAGTGCGTGCGTGCGTGCGTGCGTCCCTCCAAAAGTCGCGCCATTTCTTTCAGTCCTTGCCTCCGCTTAATAATCGTTATATCAATTAGGGAGCAAATTATTAAGAAACAGATTCGCTATTTATCCTCGAGACTCATTAGTTTCACCATGAGCCCTCATGTACAATATTATACCGCGAGATATTGGCGTGCGGGAGGCCGAAGTGGAGCGGGGCCGGAGGTGCGCGTCTCCTCAGCTTGCCTTTAAAACATTATTTATACGAGTTAATGAAAGGGGAAAAAAACGAAATTAATTAGCGCGGCTTTTTTTCGGCGAAATCTCGTTATCCTGTAGTTTTCGGGGGACGGATTTTTTTCCAATCAGCCGTGCCGAAATATGAGAGGAGGGGGAGTCTTGCGGGCGGCCCGTGCGAGCTCGGAATTTATATCCGCGGTCATGCGCATCTGATGAGCCTCGGCGACATGAGCTCGCGCTGCTGACGGCCCCCGCGTATATTTTACGCCGTATAAATGGGGCTCGGCTTTAATTAGCAGTAAACAGCCACCATTAAGCCCGGCCCGGCGGTAAATCAGCCGCACTTACTCCGGGGGCGCGCTAGGCTCGTCTCCGCCTGAGTCTTTGCCGCAGGATGCCGCAGGTAGACGAGGAGAGCGTCCCGGACGTGTCGCCCGGTCGATTATTGCGCCTTCGAGGTGGGCTAGGGAAGGCTAAGGGAGGTGGAGGGTCCGCCCGAGAGTTTTTATATCTGGCCGATATCGCCTACGATACGCCACAGCGGCAGGAGGATGAAATTTACGCAGCCTCCCGCGCTTTTCCTCAGCCCCGTGAGCACTTGGAGTGAGATGTCCGTTCTGGGAAGCGAGTGATTTATCGCGTGCCTGGAGTCGACTTCAATACACTGGGAAAATCGATTATTTACAGTTAATTGAATTTGCCGGCTATTAGCAAATAGATTACTAAAATACCAGGGAATAAATGCACGACGGCCATTAATCGCAAACAATATCAATAATTGATAATTGATCAGTTGT
Organism: Ceratosolen solmsi marchali; assembly: GCF_000503995.2. Lineage (NCBI taxonomy): Eukaryota > Metazoa > Arthropoda > Insecta > Hymenoptera > Agaonidae > Ceratosolen > Ceratosolen solmsi. The sequence goes on along the minus strand of NW_011948425.1, from coordinate 6,904,098 downwards.
AAGAGTATCATCTAAGCGCACAAGAGCAGCTAAAAGTCTGTAAATACTCATCGTTTAATATCATGCGTTTAATCGACTTTTGACAAATTAGAATTCATTAACCATTCCAATACCTTCCAATCCATGGACTATTAAGTTCAACACACGTGTTTATGAGGTCTCTCGTTAGTTTTGTTGGACGTTTAAAACGATTCGATAAAATTCGTAAAATAATGCTTTAATTACAAGTTGTAAATAAGTTTTGGAAAGAATGCCTTTTCCATCGTAATGAGATATTATTAGCTACGGCACATAATGTAGCTATAGTAGATAAATATAGTTATAGTTTGTTTGTTTTTTTCTTCAGTTTTTTCTATTACTATTTAACAAACGTAGATGCGTGAGAAAATGCGTGAGTGTGATTATAATGTACGCGAGTAAATGCGATGTCGCGAGGTCTTGCGTAGTTTTCTTCTTCTTCATCTTTTTCTTCTTCTTCTTCTTCTTCTTCTTCTTCTTCTTCTTCTTCTTTTTCTTTTTCTTCCTCATCTGCACGTTCTTCTTCGAAAAACCAATGTACATAGTATTCAAACCAACGAGTTTTTTTATATTAGTGTAGCACGCTTCAAGCCTTTGAAGCCAATGATTGAAAATATTAGCAACCTAGCAACCGAGCAAAGAAACTAGGCAATCCGACATTTTCATAATTCTATGAATAATATACGAACTTGCGCCTATATGAGCGCGCGTGTGCGTGTGCGTCCGTGAGTGCGCGCGTGTGTGTATGTGTGTATGTGTGTCGAAATGTCGGTATAAGTACAGGATGGATTTGCTGAAAGTAAAGTGGTACCAAGAGTAAGGCAAATGTTGACATGCAGCCACCTTTTCAATAATAACGTACCTCTAAGTACTTGAAATTATACAAGAACCAATTAATTGTTTAACATTCATTAAAGAAAACAAACAGTGCGGCATGATTTGATATTGCTATGATCAATTCAACACGCATAATTAAGCACCGACCTTGTTCCCAAATTACAAATTATTAATCCCTCGGAATATCTTAATTAATTGTATACAAAGTATACATATAATAATGTTTGTTGTGTAGAAATTTCACACGCGCGCTAAGTGTATAAGACATGGAAGTAGCGGGAATATGCGGACGGTTTTATGAAACAATAGAATCCACGTGTTGTATGTCTGACATTGACTTGGAGCAACAGCAAATCCCAGCGATTAAAGCTACTGCGAGAGGAGAGAATATTTCAGCTATCGAGTATCTATATTCATGGATCATATTCGCAACGATTCTTCCGCCACGAAATTCCTGCCTAATTGTCATTATTAATGGGAACTCCTTGAGTAATTGTCTTTGCTTGTTCCTCGGGGCTCGATTAACGCGTTACACTCACATCAATGCCCAGCTTACAGATTTCCCTAC
>NW_011948425.1:6869092-6902433 GCF_000503995.2 Ceratosolen solmsi marchali | reverse complement strand
TCACGTGACAAAAAAGACAAAGAGCGAGAGAGACAGAGTGAGATAGAGCGAGAGCGTAAGGGAGAGAGGATGGGAGAGAGGCAGGAGAGATAAACGAAGGAGAAGTCGCGGCGATGGAATCGCAACCGAGTCAAGAAGCGACGAGCCTCCTCTTTGTGAGAGATCCGAGGCCCAGCACAAGGTAACTTTTGTGTTCTACGCGTACCACTCGAAAAGAGAAGGAACGTCCGTTTTCAACTGCAGGAATTTATTGTTTGTTTAGTCCCGTACCTTAAACGGCACCCCGTCGAGATTTATTGGTTCTGTGACTGCTTTTCACTACGGTAGGAAGGATGAATGCCCTGACACTTATCAAGCGCACCACTGTTTACCCCACTCCTCGACTCTCATTATCTCTCTCTCTCTCTCTCTCTGTCTTCTCTCTCTCTCTCTCTCTATATATATATATATATCGTCAATTCACGCCCCTTCTTACGGACCTTCCTTTCACACTTCTGTACACTCCTTTAATATTATTTATCTAGATATTTTGTACTTTTTATTTCATTCCTTTAATAATTCAAAATGTGTTACAATGGATTTATATGTATGTATATATAGACACACACACACACACACACACACACACACACACACATATTGATTATACGATATCAACTTTCATTAGTGGTATAAATAGTTTCATTTCTATAAGATTTTACGAATATAAATCCTTATTTAATTACAAAAGTAATAAGAATATGCCTTATCGCATTGTTAAATAAGGTTAAATTATATTATGAATTATTACATTACTGCCACTTTTACGGTCCGCATAAATACACAGGCACATAATGTTGGGTAATATAAAAATCACGACATTGGAAATAAATACACTTAAAAAGCATTTAATAATTCGAATAAATTATAGAAAATTTATTAGCCAATGTTGCTTTTTGGCATCGATAAATACCTACGATATGTGTTTTAAATTTTGCAGTAAATGTAGCCGAGGTAAAATATACAATATTGCTTCATAAATATAGTAAACAGTCTCATAAATTTTCCGGCAATTCATTGTAAACGTCAATCTCTGTACATATCAAATGATAAAATAATTTCTAGCTTCTGCTATTTATCGACGAGCCTCGTGTACGTGCGCATTTCGCTTAGCAAAGGCAAGAAGAATTTCATTTTCTTAGCGGTTGGTATTTCTGTCGAATTAAGCAATTTTACCGTAGGATCGGTTTTTTTTCTTCCCTTTCTTCTTCTTCTTCTTCTTGTTTTCTTTTTTCTCTTTATTTCTATTTTAATCGGTAATCTCTAGCCGCTTGATTCCAACGAGCTAAGAAAGCCGGCACGAACGTAGATAAACTTTTTCAGTCGCAACGCTTGAAGTTATTTTTGACTTTGCGTTGGGATCGCCGCGCAGAATGCGTTCCCGGGAAAATGCTTGGAAATTCCTTGGGGTGCAAGGATCCCTTATTACCCGATGGCACGGCGCGTAAAATGCCGCGCGTTTTGTCTCCGTGGTGAAGTCCTCGAGGCGGCAACGTGGCAGTTTCATCCGGTGTCGCCACGAGTTATCGGTAGGGCTGTTATCAGAAAAAAGGAGTCGGAGGTGCTGGTGGTGGTGCTGGTGATGCAAGAAGATAACTCGGGAGAAGAAAACTCGACGGGATGAGCGAGAGGATGCTGCCACCTGTTGGTACAGCAACGTCTTAACCTCGACGTTTCTTTCCTCTCGTGACTCTTCAACCGCCCGCCCCTTCCCCTCCCGCAACCCTTCGTCGACTCACTTTTTTATACCGGAGCCCGATATCCTTTTTTCTCGATTCGCGGCACTCCTTTCTTGGCTTTCAGTCTCTCTTTCGATTCATTATTGCCCTTGCGCAAACGTTTACTTGCCGACACGCACGTTCTCTACGACCTTATCAAGCGTTCAAAAAGTTTCCCGGGGGGGGGGGGGGGGGGGGGGGGGGGGGGTAGAGATGAAGGGAGCCCAGTTTCGACTAGTTACAATGCATCGCTCGACATTGTTGAATGGGGACGCCCATTATTCTATCCCACCAGACCCTAACTTGACGTGCATTTTTATTTTATTTATTTCTTCTCTTTCTTTTTCTTCCGTTCTTTTTATTGTTCTGTTTTTCATATAATGGTAAACACACGAGCGAATCACGAAGAATCAATGGGAACTCCTCATACGGACGTGACTGTGGATTCCGCGGCAAACCGATTGGCACCAATACGTTGAAATAATTTTTTAACGAATCGAGCCTCTGCGTCTCGTAAGGTACCACCCATCGCTAAAGGCTCTGAATCTACTTGGTATTTATAGAACGATCGTCGATCAATTTGCAAGTACAGTCACTACAGAATACTATACCTACATCATTCGTAAGTTAAAAAAAAAAAAAGGTGATAGCCTTGCCTCTTAAATATGAAATAGACGTCGTGTTATTAGATATATTGAATGTAGGGAGGACGTAATGCGTTGCCCCGTAAGAGTTGAAACTTTGGGGAGTTGGCCCATGCGAATGCCAGAGAAAAGGGACACAGATCGAGATAGAGAATCTAGAAAGAAAAAAGTAAGCACCGGAGATGGCTTTGTTAATTTTTAAAAAGCTCGCGAAACCTGAGAGGGTGGGGGTGAAGGGTTTTGAGAGCGGCAAGAGTGTGTTTGAGGAGTGGCGGCGGGACAGAGGGACGGAGGGGATGGGGGATTGTGGAGAAGAAGCGAGAGAGCGAAGAGAGACGCTCATACAGCCGCCGCCCCATTCCGTGTTAAGGGACTATTCAAAAGCAGCCGGGTGGAAGTCCCATTCCTTGCCCGTTGAAATCAGTTTTATTCCCTCTCGTGCGACAGGAAGCAAAAAAGCGAAGAAGAAGAAGAAAAAAAAACAATGACACAGGGACAGAGAGCGAGCAAGAGCAAGCGTATTCAATCCTTTACGTTCACTCGGTAATCCGATCCTGGAGGGCTGCGTCGTCATCCGGCGAGTTGAGTACTGGAGGCCCGTGAAAAGTTACAAGCATACGATAGCCCCGATATCGCGGTGCTGGAGGAGCGCGTGACACTTATCGCTCGGTGTCTCTCTTGCTTTATTGATCCTGACAGGCCGGTAATTAGCAAGATTACGCCTCGATATTCAGCCGGGACTCGTTATCGAAAAGTGACTCGGCTCCGATCCACGATCTGCGCCCTCCCGATTCAACGTCCCGACGTCATTGCCATGGCGCGGGCGGTTAGGGGGGCTGCGAATCGGCTTCCCGAGACTTCCCCGTCTCAAGTTGGGGATTCATGGAAGCGTGCCAAAAGTTCTTATTTACGACGGGGGAAGTCGGCCGTCCCAGGATCCGCCGTAAAACCGTTTGAAAGTGAATGTGCAGGTGTCGCCCGGAGGGAGGACCCTAACTAACGATGAGTCCACCTAGGCCCGGGAGCTCGGGGATCGATGCCTAGTGCGCGCCTCCGGCGGAATTGAGGAGAGACGAAGGACAATAATATTGTCGAAAGACGACTGGCAGCGAATGCTAATGAAGATGACGCAACGAGTCGCTCGTGTTGATATAATCGCTACTGCCTCGCCGTGGAGTTTTGCCATTGGCGGTAGTTTTGTCTTCGATAGCGAGTCTCCGCGTAAATACTTTAATCGATAGCAGAAAGCCAAGTGCCCGCGACGTGGAAAAACGAGTAAAAGTGATGAACGCCTAGTAGATAGTGTTGGAAGAAGAGAGTGTTGGAAAATTGGCACATTCAAGGCGCACCATGGTTGCGTTGGTTTCATCGATCGCTCAGCTCCGATTCGATACGTTCAAATCAAGATTTCGCAATTAATTTCTTAAGCCCGTGGATTTTAAATGGCCGTCTTTATCGAGCACCACTGATTCAAGGAATGGCGCAAGGAATCGGCTATGAAGGGCTTTTCCGTAATTAATACTTTTGTTGTGATTTGTTTTTTAAGAAGGAAGGGGGACTGTCGGCACGTTTTCGGGATAAAATTGCTAATGAAAGTCTTATGAGAGGCAATCTTTGTGTAAATGAAACTATAAAGTAATATATATCAAAATTGAATATTTCGAATAATTGATACTACAGTGGTGTATAGGATTTTATGCTCAATAATAGAATGTCGTAAGCATGATTCGATAAGTATTGGCATTACTTTGCACTTTTCTCTGTCTCTCCCTCTCTCTCTCTCTCTTTCTCTCTCTCTCTGTCTCTCTATCTATTTATCTATCTGAGCAACGATTAACATTGACTGCTGCGATGTCTAAGGAAGTAATATTATTTCAAGTCATACTAATTTGTTGTGTTTTTATATGACGGGGGGGGGGGAGTAACATTTTTCAGCTACATGCCCAATGCAAATTAATCCTTCCATTCCTATTCCTTCAACTTTATCGTTTTAATATCCTTTAAATATTATTTTTAGTCAAAGCACGATCGTGCTAATAAGCGCCTATAGCACGATTATGTAAAGCCAGTATTTCCATGAATTTTTAAAAGCAAAACAATTTGTTGCTTACATCACCGAATCTAATCTTTAAGTAGCGACTGTTGGCACTGTATAGACTGCACTTACCTCAGCGCATAATTAAATACAAAAATAATTGAATTTACCAATAATTAAAAGCAAGGCGAAGTCGTGATTAAGTGTAATAGGATGAAATGTATTTTCCAGTGTCTCTATACAGTAATAAACATAAGCACTTACGTATAACAAGGACATATATCTTCAATGAATAAGACTTACATAAAATTTATCAACGTCTAAGTAAATTTGAAATTATAGCTTGGAAGATGCCATTGTAAACCTACCTACTAAACATTCTTACTCAATGTGCAAAATTGTAAATTATCTCTTGATTCTCAAAATCTTTGCGATTATCTCAGACATAAATGTGTGGATATATATATATATATATATATTCATCAAGCCATACATAGAATCGTTGACATAATTATTAATATTATCATATTCCACGTCCAAGAAAAGTAATCTTGGATCGCAGCACATGTTCGACGTCGCGTAAGAAGCGCTATTACGAGAAACTGATGAAGTAACATCTGGCTACCAACCAATTCGAATCAAATGCGACACGCCCACCCGTTTGCGCTTGCATTACACAATTTTCTATGAATTGTCGAGTGGGGCCGAGGACGCTCGGTTAGAAGATCCGGAAGAGGATTAAAATCCTCGCAGTATTATCTTCCATCGAGATAACATCGCGACATGTATTCCCAACGAAAAGATTGCCCCGGGTCAATGACGACGCCAATTCGTCACAGACGCTTCCCCTCCCCCCCCTCCCGCCAATCACCCTCCCCCCGTGTCGACTATCGGCGCTGGCATTTTATCTGCGTTTATTCATCGGCGCGCCGGCCCCTACACACACGGGCGTCAAGCGTGGCCCGTTTCTTTCGTGGTAGAGAATCGTTAATTTCGCTTAATTTGACAAGGACTTCATTTATTATACCCGCCGCTTACGGAATTATGCAGTAGCCCTGAGCGCGCGACCGCGGCCAATTAAAATGCTTATAGCCGTCCGATAAATATCGGGTTCGCGCGCTCCGCTTCAACGACTAACAATTGTATTTATTTGTTTCAGGTTAGTATATTAAGCAGCGAGCATTTTCTACTCCAACCTTGCCCCTCTACTTGCCCCGGCGGTGATCAGTGCTCGTGAGTAAGATTTTAACCTTTTTCCACGCGAATGTGCGGACGCTGGTCGTTCCCGCAAATTGAAGAACGAACGGAATTTCGTTGGTGAAACGCAGCGGAACGAAGGAGAAGAAGAGGGAAGACGGAAAGGCGGCCCTATCCTCGTTTACTCGAAAACTCATTAACCGCAATCGATGTTTATCCTACACTAGTGCGTATCACACCGATTCGGCACGGCTTCGTGCCATAGTGCGTGCGCGCGTGTGCGCGCATTCTCGGTCTCGGGGCCAATGGGCGCCTACGGGAAAGGCGTCGCTACGAGAATGTGGAAAGTTGCCTATATCGGCTTTCGGACACCCACGCGACAAAATTGCTATTCGCGAAATTGGCATTAATTTCGTGTCCTCAAAAAATACGGGAATACCCTCTCTCTCTCTCTCTCTCTCTCACTCACTCTCTCTCTCACTCTCTCTCTCTCTCTCTCTCTCTACAAAAAATTGTCGATGGAAAATTCGTTGCGTAGCGGCATCGCTAGGAAGAGAAGAGGGAAAGAACAAACGGGCAATATACTCGTGATTTACCGAGCCGGACTTCAAGATTGAGAGTTTTGTGTTTTCTTAGGCGTCCCGGGGTTTTAGAAATGCGTTATTTCTGTTTGCACAATGACTGTTAAAAATTCACGGGTTTTATAATCTTGTAGGAGAAAATAAGAAAGATTTAAGATAACATCCGCTGTGATTTTCTTTAAATTACAAGCGCCTATCTTACTGTTGGCAATCAAATGTATATTTCAGCGCGTAAGAATCATTAAATTTCCATAATTTTCATTCGCTGGCGTTTCTCGAGTGAGATGAGGAATAAGATGATTATTGTCATTGTATCGTTAATATTCAATTTAGCCAATATAACAGGCTATCCCGTGAAGTAATAAGCGGGCATATACACACATGCTTACGTAACGAACACAATTCACATTCGGAATAAAAATAACGATAAATGATAAAACGGACAAATCAGTGCGAACTTGGGCATAAAACGAACGGGTACTGAATAAATATTAAAAATCCCTTCGATATGTTGCGTGCTCTCTCCCCGGCAACGTCACATCCATCCGTGATCTTCCGAAAAATGTTGAAAAATGATCGGCCTAATCGATCGACGGCTGCTCCTTCCCCGTCCTCGCTCCTCCTTCAATCATTCATTACGAGGCGTTAATAAATCACAGTGTGATAAAATTCTCGGATCACGGAAAAATCACCGAAGCCTCTCGACTTAATCTCATTCTCACAAACAGGAAACGAGCGGATGGTGGGGCGAAAGCTGATCCCAACCGCGACTCCGACGTATCGTTTGAGCCAGCGAGCCTCGTCGATTTATCCCCCCGATGCGTTGGCTTGTCCACCAGCTCATCTCTCCCGGGAAAATTAATTTCGCGTCGCATTATGGAATTGATCGCAATTTACGAGGTGGCCGAATATTCGCCCCGTGGCAACCTATCCGCGGCCCGGCAATCGTCTCGTTAAAAGCTCGCGTCTCGTTAGCGGCGCGCGATGATCATTCGGTTTGCCTATAATTTAATAACGATCCAGCGCGGTTGGGCGGAACATTGCAGCGTCACCGTTTCTCTTTTGGTCGAGGTTCTCCGTAATCGGTCGTTACGCGGGATGACGTGCGTTTTGCGCGAGCGCTCACCCATGTGTATGTGTATTAGATAGCGTTGGGCGACCGAGGGTGGACTGGCGTGGAGGCGGGGGAGAGCGAGACAGAGGCAGATCGTGTTCGAGTATGCGCGCGTGTGTGAGGTAACTATGCTAACCTTCCAAACGAGATTCCCGTTGCATTGACGCGGCACTCGGGTTCTCGCTTCCTCGTTAGCCCCGCGCATTCCGAAGGTCATCATCATTCAAAATGTCCCACGATCGTAGACGGCCCCAATCCCACCTCATCCCATCCCAGCCAATCCACCACCCCAGCTCCACCGACGGCGAAGCGATTAATTTGCTCGTGTGTCGCGACGGGATCGTGGGGCGATAGGGACGGCGGGGAGGGACGTGACTCTCTCTCTCTCTTTTTTTTTTTTGGTTTGTCTGTGTCTGTGTATGTGTGGGTGTGCGTGTGTGTGTGTGGGTGTGCGCGCGCGCGTGTGCGTGTGGCGTGTGCGCGGAGGGGAATAGAGGCCGGTAACGAGCCAAGGCGCTTATGCCATATGACTAATGAATTGAGACGGGAATCGGAATAATTGTCCGCGTTCTTTTATGACGGAATGACGAAGGAGGCGTTGCGCAATTCGTGATTCATAGCTTGCTATCTTGCTCTCTCGTGGGGCCCCGCCGAGTCGCGCCACCTAATCGCCAGCGTAGATTGATAAAACTGCTACCGTGTATCTGCAGTCAATTTAGATGGCCGTCGTACGTCACATGTATCGGTGCCGCATAACGAGGCGATTGCTCGAAAGCCAAGGAAAAGACGTCTGTCTGTCTCTTTTGGCCTTCTATTTTCCTCCGCATGGCCTCACGTTCTTTTGCTTTCATCGGTAAGGCTGCGCTTTCTTCTCGCCGCGCGTTGTATCTCGCATAAAAATATAGGCTTTCTTTTCTACTTGCTTCTCGTGTAGTCATGTTCGTACAGTTTTTTCGCCACTGCTCGCGGTTTTTGTCGCGGTTGTATTTTAGAGAGGGACAGCGCACTACAGCAACACGACCTTTATCGTGATACACACTCTGCTTTAAATATTAACGGTAATAATACACCATTTCTTGCTCGTCTCTCTCTCTCTCTCTCTTTCTCGCTTCTTCTTCTTCTTCCTGTTTTTGCTTGCAATGTTTTTCTCTTCCTTTTTGTTGTTATTGTTGTCGTTATTTTTGTTCTTCGCTTTCTTTTTTTTTTTTTTTTTTTTTGCTTTGATTTTAGCTTTAAAGATATTAACTTTTATAACACGTAATTATTGGCTTTACATTGTTCGTTCTTTTTTTTTGAAAAAATTGTAGCCACAATTGCACCGCACCAGCAACATTAATAAATCACTGAAATACATTTTGATAAAATAAAAAATAAAATAAAATAAAAACAACAACAAGAAAATGAAACAAAATAACTACAAAAGGGAAAGAAAAAAAAAACAAAAGAGAAAAGACAGGAACCATGAGAAATGTAGGCAATTTAAACAAAAATTAAATTGATTTTCTTGGGCTTGCAAAACTACGTGTAATTGGTGTATAATTCACTTAAATAAAAGGACGTACCCTATCCCCAATCATCGGACATCGTACTTTTGCCTTTATCCGCGCGTGAATGTATTTACAAATTAGACTTTATCCCATTAAAGAAGCTCGATCCACTTGTTAATGCGAATACTTTCATTCATCGCGTAATTACATTACGAAACCTCGCGCGTGCGTCCAAGTGCGCTGCGCACAGCTGAATAGTCATGATGCGTAAAACGCCTCGGGTTTTGTAAACGATTATTAATATAAAAGTGGAGCGGAGACGCGCCGCTAAGCATCAAAAACCCAAGCGTTAAAAGCGTCCCGGGCGTTGCTCCTGCAAAAACCGATATTCACGTCACCGTTTGCTCTCGCCGTCGTCTCTTTCTTTTCTCTTCTCGCTCGCTTTCGGCATTGCAACGAGCATTCGCCGCGGCACGGCAGAAAAAAGATAATGGAAACGCGCGAGCAACAAGTGCACCGAGCTGATGTAATCTGGTATACCTTCGACCTCGGACTCCGGCGTGTATTAAGGTCGTGCTCCGGATTAAAATACTCGAATTCACTTTGCCGTTTGAAAAAGAAAAAATTTCATTTTGCGCCACGGAGAAAAGCCCGCTTATTTACCGGGGACGCTTTTCTCTCTCTCTCACTCTCTCTCTCTCTCTCTCTCTTTCGTTCTTTTTCTCTTTCTTTAACTTCTTGTTTTTCTTCAGCTTTTTCTTTTCTCCGTTCTGCCCCGTAACGTCGACGTCGACTAGGGGATGAAGAGAAGGAGTCGGTAGGAGATGGGCGGCAGGTAGCGGGGGGTTTGGGGAACCCGTTAAACAACTGTGGCGCGCGCTCGGCCCCGTTAATTCCGCATGCAACTATATCACCCAATTGTTGTGCACAAGCAAACTTTTCGCTTATCTTTTAATCTGCACAAACACGAGATCGCCGAATAAACAGATTAACAAGTTTTGCGCGCAATTCAACGTGGCGGCTGCTCGTTGCGGCAAATTCCACCGCTAGAGACCTCGATACCATCTATTCTGTACGCTATTAACTGGTTTATTAATTAATAATGTTAGGTTTGCGCGATGCGCGATGAATGAGAGAAAAGGACGCTATCCGATACCTGGCGAGATATTTGGGGAGCGAAGGGGCGAGGTGCAGATGGGAGTGAGCGAAACCATCTTCGTGGCAATCTCCATTTATCTACCCTCGGTCTACGGTCCCTCTCTCATCTCACTCATCTCTCGCTCATATCTCTCTCTCTCTCTATATATATATATATCTATCTCTCTCTCTCTATCTATCTATCTATCTATCTATCTATCTATCTATCTCTCTGTCTATCTATCTATCTCTCTATCTCTATTTCTATCCCTATTCCTATCTCTATCTCGCAGTCTCTCTCGCGCTTGCTCGCATCTCCACGCTTCACTCCATATCCACCCATCTATCCCATGTCTTCTCGTAGCTCTCACTCACTTCCATTAGAATATTAATGCGAATTGATGCACACGTGTCATTACTGTAATGAGTCGTTGGACCTGTCCACGAGCCGCGGCATAATCTCCTAATACCCACTGCAGACAGGTATCGTGTAAAGTGTCGAGCGACCGCCATCAAAAGCAATTTCCAAATTGCGGGTGTCTCCGAATTTAAATAGCCCCACGCTCCCCTCTCCTCCGCGCATTGTTGCTCAGCCCAGCACCCGCGGCTTCGTTACTTATTAGCCGCGCGCGAATCACCATTGCGGGGCGCGAGAACAGTCAGTTTTCAAGTCCGAAATCACCGCGTCTGTTTTGTATTTCTATGTTATCGCGATCCCCGTTTGTCGAGGCCATCCTCGATTAGTGCCCCGCTAAGTAATTAAAACGAATGGCTGCGCGAATTTTCGAAGACTGAGATTCTGGATAGTTTGCCGGGCTGAGGAAGTCGTGCCCTGGCAAATTACCTTAAATTTCATAAATTAATTAATGTTGCACGTCGGACGGGTTAGCGTATCGCCAATGGGCATGGGAATAATATCGGCGCGGTGCGTCGCTAATATATATATATATATCGCTAATAATAATATATATCGCTAATAATAATATATATCGCTAATAATATGCACAAGTACAAGCCGCGAGCCAAGTGCGAAGATCGCAAAATCACGAATTGCAGAGACCACGGGACATAACGGATAATCCCATCATTGTCCCCGGTCACGTTCGGGAAGGACGACTCTCGAGCTTAGGTTTGTATTGTGGGAGGCAGATAGAGTGAGAAGCGGGAAGCATTCGACATTGGTGGGTGCCGGGAACTTAAAACAGGTGCGCGTATTTGGTCAAACACGAAGGACTTGGCGAAGAAAACACCGGAAAACCAGTAAAGCGATTAGTTCTCGGAGAGGTATTTTATTACTCCACCCATCCCTCAATCCCCTCACGCTCTCAATCGTTCACACGGACACTTCCCTAGGCTTCCTTGTCCGTTCGTTCCTCCCGTTCCTCCCGTTCCTCGCACCATCCTTTTCCATCCCTTCCACTTTCCTTACCATCACAATCGTTCCCTTCCCCACCATTTTCTTTCGTCCTCTACTGGATGGCTGCTCAAATCATCTCACCTCGGTCATCGGCTCCACTACGACAGGAATAAATAAACCAGCCCATCCGAGACACGTACGTTCGACGTATTTTCCTTTATCTTTTCGCCAAAGAACCGTACTCTCGAAATCCTTGTTTGTCCTTGCGCTCCATGCAACCCACTCGGAACGAAGACGCGAGGGAAATCCGTTGTAAGTGCGGCTGTCTTAATCCGACATTGGAAAAGCCTGCGCCGAAATTCGTGAATATTTGCGTCTATTATATCAGCGTCTGGTAAATGAAGATACGCCATCGACTGTATGGGTAAGAGGGGTTGACGAAGACGAGGTTAAACCGAATTAATGGGGTGGGGGATGAGGGCCGAGGGGAGGATGCGACAGTCACTGCTAACGAAACGCGCGAGGAACTCATTTTTTATAGACATTCTTATATGTATAGATGCGCGTGAGCGCTCGTCATTTTGAAATCTGCAACGGTGAATTGATATATTGCCAAGCAATAAATTATCCAATGAAATTGCACGCACTTTCGCGAGCCTTTCACTCGTGTCACAAATTTCGTGCATGCGCACTGCATAATTCGGCAACACGACGACGACACCGATTACCCCCGTTGCTTCGTCTCTCTCGCCTTCCTATTATTATTGGCTATTGGGTATTTATGAAAACTCTGCTATCGTAAGTAAAAATTGATGATTCGAATGATGCTAGAGCGATGGTGAGGATCGCTATCGGTAAGATTAAATATACCAGCCTCGTCCATTACGTGGATTCGTTTATTTGTCAATTTGCGAATCTGGCTCCATCACCCGCGGATGTCAACATTTTAATTGCAATAATCTCTTGTTATCGCATAATGATTTTAATTAAGAGTTGCCGCTTCGATCTTCTCTTTTCATTTCCTTACAATCCAAGCCCGGATAGACGTAATAAACGAGCGAAATTCATTTGGAATCGCAGAGTTGGAGCATAGTAGCAGACGACTACAGAGAAAGGAGTGGAGCCGAGGCCATGCTTAAGCCATATCGTCCTTTACGTTTCCCCCGTTAATCAGGTTCAATGTTCATCATGCTAACGTTAAGATATCAAAGACCGGTGCTGGGCTCCGATCACTTAGGAAACAATAAATCCGCAAGATAGCGAGAATTGGTATCGGGCGCTCGTCGTCGCGCTTCCGCTTTACCGAGATAAACCGGCGATTACATCGGCGACTAATGGGACACACAATTAACGCGCGCCCTTACATTCTTTGATCGGATCGCTGCGTAGCGCCGATAAATTAACTTAATTAGCTCGTTATACGTCCGAGGCCGCACATTTTGACGAATGTGACACTCATTAATCGACGCACCTCCTCGTTTTCTTATGGCGCTGGGCGGATTCGCCGAGCGCCTCGTTAGCTCTTCCACGAATCAATTGACTCGCGCGGTGACTGCGACGGCGACGGCGACGGCAACGGCGATTACGACTGCGACAACAACGATGACGATGAAAACGACGATGACGACAACGACGACGACGACGACGACGACGACGACGACGACGACGACGACGACGACGACGACGACGACGACGACGACGACGACGACGACGACGACGACGACGACGACGACGACGACGACGACGACGACGACGACGACGACGACGACGACGACGACGACGACGACGACGACGACGACGACGACGACGACGACGACGACGACGACGACGACGACGACGACGACGACGACGACGACGACGACGACGACGACGACGACGACGACGACGACGACGACGACGACGACGACGACGACGACGACGACGACGACGACGACGACGACGACGACGACGACGACGACGACGACGACGACGACGACGACGACGACGACGACGACGACGACGACGACGACGACGACGACGACGACGACGACGACGACGACGACGACGACGACGACGACGACGACGACGACGACGACGACGACGACGACGACGACGACGACGACGACGACGACGACGACGACGACGACGACGACGACGACGACGACGACGACGACGACGACGACGACGACGACGACGACGACGACGACGACGACGACGACGACGACGACGACGACGACGACGACGACGACGACGACGACGACGACGACGACGACGACGACGACGACGACGACGACGACGACGACGACGACGACGACGACGACGACGACGACGACGACGACGACGACGACGACGACGACGACGACGACGACGACGACGACGACGACGACGACGACGACGACGACGACGACGACGACGACGACGACGACGACGACGACGACGACGACGACGACGACGACGACGACGACGACGACGACGACGACGACGACGACGACGACGACGACGACGACGACAACAACGACGACAAGGACAAGAGGCTGCTCCCAAGATTCTTCTGAATGCTAAGAACTTTATCAAAATAAGGATCCTAATGAGATAAATGAGAAATAGTCAAACGAGCAGAGAAAGTGAATAAAGAAATATATATATATACATATATATATATATATATATATATATATATAGAGAGAGAGAGAGAGAGAGAGAGGGAGAGAGAGCTTGAGGAGAACTTCATTACCGGTTTTAGATATTTTGAAATAATTTTAAATGGGAATGCTCATTGTTCGATACTCCGTGCGAGATATGACGATGATACATGTATAGTACTTGGAGATTTCGTAAGATAACATCAAAGTCGTTTGCATCTCTCGCTTTATTAGGCATTGGAAACACTTGTTCTTGCAATTTTAATCCTACTTCTGCTGAGAGTGTGCCAATATATTATGAAAGGCATATTGAATTACCGCGATCAATGGTGATGCGTTGCAAAATCCTCCGATTCTATTTAATTAAAAGATATTTATTGCTCTCACTGAACCAAGCATTTTAATTGTACAAAATTCTTGTAAAGTAATGTTTTTTTTTTGTTTTTTTTTTTATTATTTTATGCAAGAAGTTAACTATTTCTATTGCGCACGATGTAGCGCCTATCACCTTTTATATTTCCAAGATAGTATTCGTTGAAGCCGTAATGTAATGTTTTATTAATGAATTTATCATGGAATATAACTTCGATATATAACTTCCATTTTATGTCGCATATTTTTTTAAGTTAAAGCAACGGCATACAATATATTGTTAAGATCGTCTATGAATTTTCTGCTTTTCTCAATGATAATATCGCGTATAAACTACAATAGCGAATGCAGGAGTCTTCAATTTTGTATTTTTCATTCTTAGCATCTTTCTTTCATAGTTATTGCCTTTTGGACACAGTACTACAGAGAATTCATGATTTACCGCATGACGTACACTAATAGCATACAAACGTTCGTACAAATAAATGAACGAAGATAGATTTTCAAGTAATGAACTTGTTAAATAATGGTTCTACTTGCTCAAATTTATTCATAAATTTAAGTATAATTTAATTAAATTATAATTGCAAAATGGTATTACAACTTAAATTTATGCACAACGGATTAGAAAGTATTTGTCCGATAGTAAGAAAACTTTTTAATTGTCGTTAAATAGATTTTTATCATTGGCTTATCCCACTCTCCCTCCCCATCACAACCCAGCCGTTATACCGTGTGAGAATTGTCATAATATTAAATTCAAAAATTGAAAACGTTTAATTCGAATATGACAAGTATTTTAAGTTTACCAGATTTGCTTCGTGTGCACATGTCAATAAAAAAAAAAAAAATATATATATATATATATATATATTTATGTAAGAATTTAATAAAAGTCTTTTACTATTTACGCTCGGCAAATACATCTTTTTATATTTCGTATTCGGCGATGTGGATTAAAAGAATTTCATACTTTGTATATTAACTAGCATGAATGAAGAGAGAGAATAGACATGAAAAGTGAGAGAACAAATTTGATCGGAACTACGGATTACAATTTTCGAGTACTTTCGCAAAATTTGTCTTGTCCTCGTTTTAATACACAAGACGGTTCTCGTCTACCACTCTCCTCATCCGGCAAACGTTCGGTGCTCCTTTCGGCGCTGAATTTCACCCCTTGTTCCTCTACCTCGGGGTGGTTAGAAATTACTTTATGAGATTTTCAATCCCTTTTGAGTTCGCTAATAAGCTCTCAGAATTAATTAAAATTTCTCCAGTACCCCTACCGTCGCCCCTCCCGTCCCCCTAACCCCGTCCCCCGTCCACGGACCCACGTTCCCCTCTCATTTCGCGCGCACGCTCACTCTCGCCCTCTCGTTTCGTCTTTCTCATTTCGCATCGTTCTCGCTTCCACTCAGTCTAATTTTGCGATGTTACTCTAAATGAAATTCCACATATACGACTAAAGTATGTAACTCAGTTGTACCGAGGGTAATTAATTCTCATTTATGATTCATTTTAACGTACGTAATAAACCGTGTTTGAGCATGCGAACTCGAAGCATCATATACTTCATATCTATGAAATTTTCGTTTTATAAACAATTATTATTATAATTTACGATATGCACTGTGTCTTGTGCTTTACTGCCTAACAATAAACTCCTTTGTTTCATCTATTTTATCGTTTCGTACTCCTAATTCCTATTTCCTTTTGTCACATTGTTTCGTATATACTTCGGGTACTTTATCTTAAATTTCTTAATTCGAATTTGCATAATGCTAAATCGAATCATTTCCGCAGCCTTTCTTATCCCTTGCTTATTCTTATTCATCTAATACCATAATTGAAATTTTGTAATAATAAAGAGTAAAATTAAATCACAATTCTAATTTTAATTCTACTTTTAGCTTCGCGTAAGGTTCCAAATTGAAAAGTTTCCAATAGACAATTTGCGTACTTCTGACTTGATATTTTGAATTTATATTTTTAATAGGATAATATTATTGTTTTATAATGTCAAATTTAGTAGCCTTATCAGGGCTACAATATCTAATGTCTATGTGGTTGATTATAGTTTGTACAAAATCCAATGTGATATCATTATCGAAGTAAATTAATTGAGGTATTTACATTCAATAAGTTTCAAAAGTATGAATATTGACTTACTGACAAATGCCTCAGGTTGTCGCATTCAATTTGATAAAGTCACATTAAATTTGATCAATTTTTAATTCGTAAAGCATCACTTTTTAGGAGGATAATTTGGTAATGTAAAACAAACTCAAGCTCGATAAACAGGACTATCTGATGGCAATTTCTATTGAACTAATCACGAAAATGAAATTATCATATCACGTCTAATTGCATAAAGATAAATGACATTTTACTAATAAACGTTCATAATCATTAATTATAAATAAATTTTTGTAATACATATATATATATATATTTTGAATTGAAATTGTGATTGTCGCCCATTTGACAGATTGGCGTAAAGATACACATATTTTTTATGTTTTTATTTTGTTTTAAATTACCTCTGTAATTCTCTTCTTGCGATTAATAAAAAACATTAGAGAGAAAAAAATAAGAAATACCGGAAAGGGAAAATGCTTTAAATACGATTTAAAGCTGCTTCTCTGAATGCAGATAAATTTCCAAGTCATTTCATTAAAGTTGTCAAATCGCGCCTTCGCCTCTGCTAACTGGCATACTGAATACGTAAATGCAAATAATACTTTTTGGGTAGAGAATCTGCATGAAAATAGGATTTTCATCCAAAAATTTATGACAACTATATTTTAATTCGCTGATCGTATAATCTTAATAAAATATTATCATAGAGATAAATCATTTTCTATTGGAGTGTGTACAAAAGTAATTTATTTGCAATAAAAAAATCGATTCCTGTTACGATTAAAAGTTTTGAAGTCTTAGCATTCTTAAACCAGTTTTGACTCGACTTTAACTACGAAACGGGGTCCTACGGTAGAATATTTAAATTACATAGGACAATCAAAAATACTTATTATACCTGTTGATCGAATAAATTCTGTTTATCCGAGTTATCCGAGTTTATCCACTGTTAATCGGACTATAATAATTAATTAGATAAATCCGAATATTTTATAGAGAACGACGGATAAAACGCAAATGTCCGTATTCGCATAAAAGATCCTCCGTACGACTAAACCATGGTTGTTTCATTTATGAAAATTCTTCGAAATGCAATTATTCGATATTACAAAGCGCAATGGCAGAAACGAATCCCCCATAAATGGCTGATTTGCCTCTTATTATTTAGCTCCGATTATTTTCAATGTATGCCATTAATTGCCAGCCATTCGTCGTGAACAGCTGTGCCTTTGTGTAAGATTTGAAAAGACTCAGCCACTTAAGTTAATATATATATATATATATATATATATATATATATATATGAAGGAAAATCTTTTACATAATGCAATATATTGTCGAATCACCGAATTTTGCCAAAAGACGGATAACATAAAGAGAAGAAAAAAAGAATGAAAGAAAAATACAAGTACACTTAATAAGATAAGTAAATTATGTACTTTATAAACTTGGCGCTGTTTCCGATCGTTTCCATAAATCTCAATCAGGATTGATTTAAAATGCAATGAAAAACATGAAATTTATCTAAACGTAAATTTAGCATTGAAGTGCATGAAATGCGCGGTAACGGCTCTCGGGTCCAAATTGAAGTTTGAAGATAAGAGAGAAATGCCTCCGCTGAAGTATTTGTATTTGAGCCCGAAGACGGCGTGGAAGTTTAGTGCAAGTTCACGAAGAGTAGAAATACGAATTCTCACATTTGGTAGTGAGAGCCTCCGACGATTTAATTACGGACGCTCTGAAATAAAAAGACCGGCGCCGTTGAGGTCATTCCCCTTTTGTCTCGTCGCCCCTACCCCCCCCCCCACTCTCTCATCGTCACTCCCTCTTTCGCCGATCTTCTCTCTCTCTCCTCTCCCCACATCGCCATCCTATCGCCGCGAGCTCGCGTTCGCGACAGCTGGCAATTGGAAAGCTGGCAAAAGGACCTCCACGGCGGACGAGGCCCTTTCCGCGCTGCCAATCATTCGGCCGGAATGACCCAAGCGAGTCCCCGCTGCACCGGGGCCTTTCCCTCCTCTATATCGTTGTCGGTACTCGTTCGCGCGTGCGCCGTCTCTTCCGAGCGAGTGCGCATTATTAGGCTTCGCACTCGTACGTCATTGCCCCCGAGCGTAAGTAAGTAAGCTGAGAACCGTGGCAAATGTGACGGCGGCGGCTACAGTGGTTACGGCGGTTGAGGCGGCACTGCATAGACAATTTGCCAAAAGTTACGCGTCCTACAAATCAATCGGATCGCCGCGGGTGGATCCACCACAGAGAGAGAGAGAGGACCCCGAATGCGTGCTAAGTACCTTCGATTGTCGAACTTAGCTCTTGATGAGCGTACTCCGAGGACTTTGGAGCCCCGCTTCCCTGGGAGCAGGAAGTTCTTTGCAGCAACGCGATCGCAACACCTCCTCTCTCCTTCCTTTTTTCTTCTTGGCGCGAGCGCGGCGAGCCTCGGGGCTCCGATAGCTTGTAAGCGTTTATCGAGAGCAATTTGTCGGTGCGCGAGAGGCATTTGAGCAACACGGCTCGCTGCCGCGCGACAGTCACTTGAAAATTTTTTGCCGCTGCCCTCGCCCCAATAACGGCTCGAATGTCAACAGCCGACTTACTTGAGGCATACACAGAAAAGCTTTTAACACCTCGGCTTTTAACTAAATTGATGTTTATATGCATTGAATTCCGACGCAATGTTTTATTTCGTTTTTCTTTCTCGACCTTCTCCCCCCCCCCCTCTCTCTCTCTCTCTCTCTCTCTCTCTCTCTCTCTACTTTTCTTTGCATTTTATTTTCTTTCGGCTCGCGACGGAAAAAGATATCAGCGTTACACAGCCGAAGAGCAAAAAGAAAGCGTATCGCTAAGGAGTCGTCGTCCGTTTGGAGAAAAACGAAAAAGAGAAGCCTGAATGTCGTCGACCAGTAATGTACGAATGTTATTGTGTATGTTCGCCAAGTAAATGCTGTGTACTTGGTGCGAAATGTCATGCGGTCGTGATCGCACATTTGGAAAATCCGTGCGTGATTATATCACTGGCGCTACTTTTATAGCCGGAATATTATTAATCCGACAACGCGTCTTAAAAAAGATGCACTGGCATAGGGAAATTAAATTGGACGCGACCCTCCCCTCGCTCACTCTCTCTCTCTCTCTCTCTCTCTCTCTCTCTCTCTCTCTCTTTCTCTCTCTGGCCCCTTCACCACCCCCTCGGCAATATCGTCCACCCGAGAAGCCCCAAAATAAATCTGAAAAAATATGTGTTTGACAGATATTGGTTGGCCGGGCGCCGTCGATCTGAGCCCCAAAGCACTTTCGCCATTTCTTTCTATCTCACTCTCTCTCTCTCTCTCTCTCTCTCTCTCTCCATCTCTCTTTCATTCGCGGCTTCGTTCCTTGCTCCTACCGCCTACGCCCTCCTAAATTACCATAGCACTAGGTAACAGCTGTTACGTGGCGGGCAACCCCCATCACCCCCCCCCTTAGCATCTGATAAACTGATAA
Source organism: Ceratosolen solmsi marchali (assembly GCF_000503995.2). Taxonomy (NCBI): domain Eukaryota; kingdom Metazoa; phylum Arthropoda; class Insecta; order Hymenoptera; family Agaonidae; genus Ceratosolen; species Ceratosolen solmsi. The sequence continues at coordinate 6,882,506 of NW_011948425.1, read as the reverse complement.
AACCAAGGCGTTTCATGGACGGTTTATGCAGCGCGCAACGGCGTCCAACTCGCGTGCAGCCGTTTTTCGCATGCGCATAAATACATCGCGTACTGGCCTCTTTCGCTTGCTCGCACACGCACACTAAGCCTCTGTCTCTGTCTACGGCTATCTCGCTCTCTCCCTCTCTATTGCCTTTTCGCATTGTGTTAAGCAGAATTTGATTATATCGAGCGAGGGGATATATGCCGGATCGTGTTTTGGACGGCCACGCCTATTTTCGTTACAATCTCGGTCTGGCTTCGTACGTTAATGCGTTTTATTTTTTGGTGAAACGGGCAAAGAAGAGAACGAGGGAAAGAGAAGAAGGAGAAGAAGACGTAGGTGTATGGGAGCTTCGGCACTGTCATAAATTTCGTCGGTTAAGTGACTGTAGGTGTCGAATTTGTTACCTTTCGTTTGTCTTATAAACGAAAAAACAACCAAGGACTTTCACAATGCCAGGCTCTCGTGACGCGTACTTTACCTTTCGTTTGACAACAAAAGAACAAAAGAAAAATGAACGCAATTAGGCAGAAAAAGTAGTTTAAGTATGTCTTATCGGCAAATAAATGTAATTTAGTAGTTGAGCAGAATATAACTTTGTGTATTTTATTAGGCTTTTTGCATGTATGTATGTATGTATGTGTTTACGTGGACGAAAGTTTCTAGCCGACCACTTTTAATGACGTGCAGATCAATACAGCCACTTCCTTTTGTCCTTTTTGTTCCACAAAATTTTTTTCAACGAAACTATGTTTCCATTCTCAATAGCATCTAACTCCCCACCCCCCCTCCCCCTAACCTCACCCCACTTTTAACGCAACTATAATTAAAATTTAATGGCTGCTTTAAAGAACTACGGCCAATTGGGCTACGCCGTAATATTGCCAATTTACTTTGCATCGCATGCATCTAATGAGACTGAATAGGCAAACCCTTAAAGAAATTAACATCTTAGCGGTCGTCGACCACTCCCATACCATCCCTTCCCTCGCAAACTACAATATCCTATTTATGATCAGTGCGCGTTATTCGTGGTAGGTGAACAAGTTCGAATGGTGCAATATAAACTAAAGCCAAAGGAAATTTTCCGAAAGTATGCAGTAAAGGCTCGGGAGCAAACAACCCAATCATAATTTCGTAGTTTCGTAGGGAAATTGTGTGCTGAATTTCCATGTACGTGAAAATCCTCCTCCATCGCCTCTCCTTTATCGCCGCCAACTCCGGTGCGCCGATCGAGGAGACGAGCAAGGAGATATCTGAGTAGAAATCACGCGAGCAGCGATTCCAACGAGCCATGTGGCTTTACAGCCCAAATTAAGGCGAAGCAGTAATGAATAATTTTATGCTCTCCTCTTCAGCTCCGATATTCAATATCATCAGTCTCTTAATTTAAATCCACGGCTTCTTGTCGAAGCCTTCCACTGCGGTCCACGCGCTCGCGATCTAACAAAATTTAAAGCATTGTTTTTATGACTTGCTATGAAATTGCAATGAGATGGAGGGAGACGCGGATAGATGAGAAAAGAACAGTTGTCATCTCCTCTGTCCTCTTTGCGGGGAAATAAAACACATTTTTCGGGCCCGTTGATTTTAGGAATACGAGGACGTGTGCACATACACACGGAAAAGCAGAGAGTGAGAGAGTAAAGCACATGGTCAAAATTACATGACCGTCGCGAGTTGAGGGGTCGGGGAGGAGGGAGAGGAGCAAATAAAGTTGGCTTGAGGGATGTAAGCGTAAACGAAATTGCTATAATTGAAAATTCCAGGGTAGACAGTCAAAATAAGGCTTTTAACTACGATGAAATGAGAGGTTTGCGCGGCTTAGTGTGGAATTAAAAAATTAGCTGCCGCGAGATAACGAGCACACGGTGGGGTCAAGTTATCGGTTATGGTCGTTAAGTCAAAATTGGAAAGACCGTTCGAGATTCTCTACTCTACTCTCTCTCTCTCTCAGACACCCCCCCCCCCCCGACTTTCACGACCCCCGTGTACACTGCTCTTATCCTTCCCCACCACTTTTGTTTTTTCATTGGGGCAACTTTACTACGGACTCGGAGACTCGTGTTCGTTAACACTTTAAAATAAAGAGAAACAGAGTGAGCAGAATGAGTGTGTGTGTGTGTGTGTGTGTGTGTGTGCACGAGTGGCGAAAGAGGCGAAGAAGTTGCGCGAGCGCTAAATCGCCACGCAATTTTCTTTCCGCAGTCTTGGCTCGTCGTCCCTGCTCTTTCTATATCTCCCGGGGCCGAGTGGCCGCATGATTGGTCGTAAACACCAAAAATATGCACCGATTGGCTGAACGGACGACTTTACGGCTCGGGAGACCGAGCGAGTACGCCATGTCCGCCTGGTTTTATGGTTAATTTTTGCAATTTTGTAATTGCCCCGCTCGCGGGCTCCTATTTCCCCCTCCTCGACCACTTTACCGCGGCCGCGTTCTATTCTCACGATCTTTCTTTACCTCTTGCTTTGTTTCGCACTCCTTGTCCCGCGCCCCTTATTTTGCACTTGATGCCAAGCAGGAGATACTATCCGCTTATCCTCCCGTCTGTACAATCCTGTATTACTAGAAGGAGATAACCAGAATTTAAATCGCCCAAGTCGAGCACTTTGAAATTTACTTTTTCCTTCCTACTTCGCCTTTCCTACTCTCCCCTTTTACTATACCCCCTCATCGCATTTTCTCCTGTATTTTATATATTTCCGAGTAGATACATTACTATTTTGTGAGCATATTTCAATTTGCGATCGTCGTGCAAAATTAATGCTCGTGAATTGATAACTGCAATTTCGAGTTCTATAATCTCTGGCAATCTATATTGTTGCGAAAAACCGTGACCGATTAATTAATCAAACGTACTGAAAAGATGTCTGTAAATTGGATATTTTAAATTCATTCGGCCGATTCTTTTATCAAACAAACGTTACTCAATTACAGTCCGTTCGATCGTCCAATAAGATCGATCTGTTTACAATTAATGCAAGAACTTTACAATACGACTTTACTTTTACTACTTTTCGCGGTTAAAGATAATATTTCTGATCAAGTCTCCATGAAAAATCATTTCCTCGTAGCGTAGTTTTTACAACGCACAAGCCACTTTTACAACAATCAGTAGTATTAGAGAAGTTAATAAAGTACATTGACTTTGTAATTAATTTTTATTCCCGACAAATTATCATCGAAAGACACCTACCAATCATCTTACCTAGAACGCGGCGACATTTTTATAAAGGGGTACCCTTCTGTCATTATACGAATCATCAAACTGATTAACAATGACGCCTACTGTGGACTTTTTTTATAATTTTTTTTTTTTTTTTTTTTTTATACTTACGTCGTCTTTGTTAATGTCATCAACTTTATACCTGGAAAATTAATACGATTAAATTTTTGGTTACCGAACAAGGGCGAGCGAGACAGGGGCGCCGTGTAAAATGCACGTCTGAGAGAGTGAGAGAGGGACGACTCGAGATCCTTTCACGAACGATGAATCATCTAAGATATTTAAATTAAGCATGACAAGCCCCATAATTAAGTTAATTTACGAGGGCAGTAGCAAGCCACAAAGGCCGACTATATAAAAGTCGGACGTCCGTAAAGCGAGAGAAACTCCGCGCCTAGCGAAGGAAAAGCGCAATCATCATGTCGTCCAAGCACTTCTTCACCTACGATAAGTGATGCGGACCTCAGATTTTTTGTACAGCTTTCTCGACAGATTTGTCGGGACAACGCGATATGAGCAGTGTCGCGTTAAAAAGAGAGCCGACTCGTTGTCAGGAGGTACGTGGCACGAGGCACCCCAATATCTCTTGTTCTCGTTCGCATTTCTAGACGCATAAAGCAAATGGGGTACGACAATGTATGACAATAAGTCCCGAAGGCTTTCCCTCCCCACCCTCTCTCCCTTTCCCCGTGCGGGAGGCCGTGAGCCCCGGGGCCACATCTCCACCGCCCTCCCGTCACGTACCAACGCACATGCCACTACTGTACACGAGCCCCCCACCATCAGCACCACCGCCCCCTTCTTTGCGCCGCTGTCCTACAAAGCTCTGCCGCTCTGGTACCTGAATTTTTCTCCCCTCCGTCGCTACTTTATCGCTCGTTTCTTGCACTTAATTTACATTTCGCGCGAGTAGGTTGTACGCGCGACTCTGCCTTCCCGCCGCCGAAAATAAACAGCGCTCGTCTTCGCCATTATCGGCACTTTATTCCTTTGGCATTGAGCTCGTGTGCCTTTCGCGGAATATGTTGATGTTTCAATTACTTTTTATGTGCCGGTATCGTAATGTATACTTTATGCCACGATATTGGCTGCAAATGAAAACTAAAGACAACGTAATTAAACTGGGCCATAAAAATTCTACACGAATGAGCGCTACGAATAACTTTTAAAACTAGATAAGAAAGCGAGATAGGGGAAAACAATCGCACCGACCTCAATCGAGAGAAACTTTTTAATCGAATCCAGCATTTTAGTAGTGAGCTCCTAAAGCGCTCGAATTAATTGACATAGACAAATAAATTTCTTAACAATTACCATAAATTTCATGATTGAACCTCAATGCCGGAATAGCCAACTAGAAATTGTGTAGGGAGAGCAGCGCGCGCGAAAAGCCACGGGTATTTTAGATTCGCACACCAACCACTGACGTTTTAATTTAGCAACAGTCCCGTATCGCCCGTCTCCTCTTTAAAAACGCGGAAAAATAAAAGCAGCGAGGATTGCGAGCCGCCGACGCGGAGATTGTGGATTCGCGGGACCTCGGGAGTCGGGAGGCCTCCGCCTGGGCGGCTCCTCTGCTTTCGGTCCCAATGCCGAGAGACGAGGTGTTGATATCGGCATGTTCGAGGCATAGACCGCAGCATTCCCAAGTAAGAAGCAGTTATTTGCGGTCGTCTCCCGGGCCTCGCCGAGACCGGGTCAAACCTCGCGACCCTCGGCAACAACCCGTAATGACGACCAAACTTGCTTATTTCTACCAATTAGAGGCGCTGCCAGGTCGCTGCGCGTTATATACACGCGTCGCTAATGCGCGGGCTGCGCATTAGAATTGACCGATAGACAAGCGGACGCCAGAAATTCTTACTTCTTCTCGACGTTAACGAGGGACGGAAGCGAGCCTAGCCGGCCCTACCCTTGACCGGGGCGCTCGGCCGGAACGGAAATTCGCGCGTGCCAAAGTCGTTTGCCCAGTTCCAACTTGGCCGAGACTTCTCTCCTCGGCCGCACGTGGCGCGCGCTCCCCACGAAGCCAGAAGACACAAGAGAAAGAAGGAGGAAGCGGGAGGCGCAAATAAATAAACAGCCGAGTTTTCGTGCCTCGCGTTGTGGTCGGTTTTAAAGTTGGAGGAGTAACGAGGTGAGAGAGAGAGAGAGAGAGAGAGAGAGAGAGAGAGATGGTAATGGTTACCGGACCAAATGCCACGAGATGGCTGGCTTGGACGAGTCTGAGAGACTAGAGATTTTGCCATCGGCAGCCGCGAGGATTATCCGCGTTTTCCCATTGATTCGTCTTAACTTATATGGCCCGTTCATACATCGATGTTGATGGTCAATTTTTATCCAAGCCTCGTGCATTCGTTATCCTTAACGGTCTTTTTGGGGCCTCCTCCAGGCCGAGGAGAGCGATCGATCATCTTCAAAGGATATCGTAAAAATTCTGATGCCGATTGTTTCTCGCGCTATATCCAAGCGGCTACAATACCCTTTAGGGACCCTTTTCCACGCTCCGACGATCGAAAAGAAGCCATTTTGGTTTGTTTTTTTTTTTTTCTTATCTTATCACGATAGCCAATACAATGCTAAGCAATCGTCACTTTTATACTTCAAAAGCAATTGCTTGTACGATGATAGACCACGGTCTTCCTCTACTAGCTTGTCAAGCTCGTAAACGGCAATTATCGCTTATTCATGCGTCATTCATTGATGGTAGGTTTATCACGGTGCACAATCACGTTGAGAATTTATTTCGGGATAATTGAAATCGACAATCGCTGGATGTACGACACTAAATTTCCTCCTTAACGTGCGTTTCACGCATCGTGTCCATTCGTTTCCACGGCCACATGCAACTTCAGTCTCGTGTTATTTCCAGACATTTATCACGTACTTTCAAAAAGAATGAATGAAAAAAAAAAGAAAAAAAGAAGCAATAAAAAAAGGAAATAGAAATGGAAGAAAGAAAAGAATAGAATAGAGAGAATAATAAATTATAGGATGAAAGGAAAATCGGAATTGCGCTCACCGACCACAGCAGGTTCTTCACACCTGCGCATCCTCGTATTGTCCGAGGTCCCGATATTATCGATTTCAACATCAGCTATGGCCATGGGCCACGTTTATCGACGATACGTACGCACTGTGTCCTCTCTCCCTCCCCCCGCCCCACCGTCACGTAGCCCCAACACAATCGGACTCGGTTGCACTGGCCTGCTTTCAGCCAGCAATGGGTCGAAAGCGAGAATCCCGCGGTTTCGTACATCTCGCGATTGCCGTTCAACATCAAGCTCTCGAAGGGTATCCGACAGCGCGTAGATGCACTTTGCCTGATAAATTATGATAAATCGGGGAGCCTGCAATACAGCCTCCCTATGTACATTTTGGCGCGCGCTCATCTTTGTTTTCGTGGCTAGAGTGTGCGCGCGCACGTATGTACACGAAGGGACAGACAGACGGACACAGAGTCTCGACAAAATGCACGGCGACCTCTGTTTCTGTCCAACTCCCTCCTCCCCCCGCGCTCCGAGCAACGTTCAAGGGGCTGGGAGCGGCGAAGAATGTTTTCTTTATCCTTTTCCACGACAACGACCACATGCACGCGTCTGTATAAATGCAGATCTTTTTCTTTGGACTCGCTCTCTATATTTATCTTCGCTCTTCCTTGTACTTTTTATGTCTCTGGCACGGAGGTGAGCCAGTGAGCCGCGTACGCGCGCGCCTCTGGATTTATGTACCGGTGATTCCTTTCCCGTACGTCTACATTAGTTGGCCAAATTTACCGACGGCATTAATATCCATTTAAATCGAATCAATAATGGGCAAGGGTGAACTAGCCAATCCCCCGCCCACGGCAATAATGACGCAGGCGAAAATATTTTGATAAATTCCCATCTTCCTCGGTCGTGTGCCTTCGTATACGCATTGATTTCGGGCGGTAAATACTATCTCGCTCCATCACGCTCCTTCTCTCCTTCTCTCTCTTTTCTCCTCCGTCTCCGTTCGTCCTCCAACTAGCAGCCGCTCGAGCATCTTCTCTACGTTGAGCAATAGCGATATTCTACGTAGGACGGTTCTTTCAGGCGCATTCCAAACGCAACTACCAAATATAAATCAAGTTTAATTCTTTGAGCCCCCCCCCCCCCCCCCTCTCCCTCTGTCTCTCCATCCCTTCCGCCTTGCTTCACTCTTCACGCGGGTGCGAACAAGAAAGATAAAAGAACTTTTACGTTTCGGAAAAAAAGGCCTTCTCTCTCTCTCTCTCTCTCTCTCTCTCTCTCTCTCTCTCTGCCTGTCTGTCTGTATGCCCCCCCCCCCTCTCTCTCTGTCCCTGTCTCGTTCGCGCTTGCGTGTGTTCACTGTTGGTTGAGCGATGAGAAACGCAGCGAGAACGAGAAAAAGAGCGAAAGAGACACGGCTGCCCAAGGTGAAAAAGGGATGGAGTTTATGCCGGAATAAAAAAGTCAAGATAATCGACTGTCTCGTGCGCCCTCTTGCTGGGTAATGATAACTTGGACGAGATATAATGACCGAGTTCAAGAGGGAAATACAGAGAGAAAGCTCGAGGGTTAAAAAAAAGAATTGTAGGAGGGCGAGAGAAACGCAAAGGAGAGTGGGGGGAGGGGAAGGAAAAAAAACGTGAAACGGGAGGTGGAACGCGAACGCGTGTATAAATGCGAGGGATAGAGACAGAGGGATGTACAGATTGAGAATGTGTTTGTTTGTTTGTGTGTGTGTGTGTGCGCGCGCGCGTGTGTGCGAGAGAGAGAGAGAGAGAGAGACAACGAGGAGCGCCTGGAGGACAAGAATGAAAGTAATCTAATTATTAGTGAAAACGATTATAGTAATTAGATACGAAGACCTAGCGATTTTCGAAGGTCTCTGTTTGTTGCAACCAAGTTCTCTTCGACTGCCCTCTATCCCTGCCCATCCGCCGCTAAACAATTCACCCCGCGCCCCACCTATTAAACTTTCTATATACGCGGACCAAAGATGGCAAGCCAAATGAAAAGGTGCACCACTTTGACCAGAGTCCTTTTCGGGGAATTACTGAGAATGAGAAAGAGAGAGAGCGAGTGAACGAGTGATTAAGAGAGAGAGAGAGAGAGAGAGAAGAGAGTTGAGAGAATAAAAGAAAGCGAGAGCGAGAAAACCAGAGAGTGGGCCCTGCTCTTCAGGGACGTAATTACTCCAAAAATTTTTGAGGCACCTTCACGACCATCAGCGTTCCACAATTGGAATGCTCTTTTCTCACCGACTCCTTTACAATGTATGTCTTCTTCTTCTTCTTCTTCTTCTTCTTCTTCTTCTTCTTCTTCTTCTTCTTCTTCCCGTTCTTTTCCATTTAATCTGCCCCATGATAAAATAAGAAAAAAAGAAGGCGCGCCGCATAAGTGGATAATTACCACGAAAATGTATGGGAGTACAAAAACCTTGTGCACTTCTTTTGGAAAGTATGCAAATGGCAAGGCTGAGCTTGCCGCTAAAACTTTCTTTGCCAGTGTATCATCGTAAATGTTATGATCTGATTTATTGCTTGGCATGTATTTTTCAGATATTTTCCAGTGTTTTATAAATTGCAATTTTCAGTCTGGATGGGCAGAGAGCTCTGTTGATGTTATGACATTACGTCATATTCAGCCGGAGCTGAATTCGATTAATCCTTACTTATTAACGATTGCTCCGCTACACCGTCCGTATGTGCTAGTCTATTGAAATATCACGATGGTGCGTGCGCTCTTATCAACTATCCACTTTCCATTGCAATAAACGAAATCACGAGTCTTCGCACAACCTTGTACAGTAGCGAACTACTCTTTCCTTATAAATTTCTACTCTCCGCTAAATTATCTCAAATACCTTGCAAACATTTGGCATCATTTTCTGCAACTTCTCATCATATAAATTAAACACTATTCTTTTTTTTCTTCTTTTTATTTTTCTTTTTATTGATCGTATTACAACATACCACTCCCTGTTTCTTCCCTTTTAATTACATTTCTCTGAATTTGTATAGCTGAATAAGCCCCCCTCCTCACCCGCCCCGTTTGTTGAAATAAAAACAAAAAGTACTTGTGCCATGGTAAAAATGAGTTTAACCTGAAAAAGAAATACTGCAATGGAGATAATACACATAAAAATTCGTGTAACCTCGATTGCTTTAAAGTCTAGCAGCATGAGAAAGTTTTTGAATTACAGCACTAAATGAAGCGACGCAAAGTTACGAAAACTAATGTAAATCATGCGGAAAACTGCAACAAGATCATTTGTGATTAACCAGGCTAGTAATTAAATTATTTAATTTTAAATTCTAAATTAGTGCATTGTTGAACATTGCGACTTGCCGAGTGTAACGCACACCGGGCAAGAACTTAAATTCACCTGTCGATCACAAGTACCACTAACCACGCGAATAAAACGCAACTGCTCGGTAAGGATGACGCGGAGGAGTGCAGCCTCCCCGTAAAGGAGCAACAGTCTTGGATGTGATCGCAATCGTTATCGCTCCATATCAACGAAACGCTCGCTCGTTATCGTCGCTTTATCACTAATAAGATCACTGGAATGCTCGTTATCGCAGTCTTTGACTGTCCCGACCGCTACCACCCTCCCCCAACCCCATCCCCGAGCAGTGCTCATTTTCGTACGATTGCAATCATTAATTACGGTTATCGCGCTGGATCGTCGTCCCCGCAGGCGACATCCAGGTCTCTGAAGCGCACGATCTCCCTCTCTCCACCGCTCCCCTCCCGCACCAACTCACCTTGTCATTATCATCCTGGTGATTACTGTCTTTATTATACTTGGAGATTATCATTTTGTTATCGGTGACCCATCGTAGGAGCGCGAGATTCGGCTCTGCTTAGTTGCGCGCCGACCTCGACGGTGCCGAGGTTTTTGACGATCCTCCGCACCGACGGCTTGAGCTTGGATTTTGTCGCTCGGACTTAATAGGTCCTCGCGCGTGTTCGGGTCCGACACAATGGCGCTGGCACAGTCGCGGAAACTCACGATGATTCTTTGATATTAGATTGTTGCGAGTTGGAAATACGTTAGCTTGTCGCGTCGGTTAGACGCGAGGTAGGGTTGGACGGAAAATTTTTGCGAGCGACAGGTTTATTCAAGCGGCGATGTACATTTGCTTTCGAATTGGCAATATATTTTCATAAATTTGAGCTTAGCGCTTTAAGATCAGCCACCATAATTCAAATAAAATATCCAAATTCTTTATGCAATGGAAGTATAATGATAACTTTTCCCTTCTGTCTACTATAATAAATTCCCTCCTATTTCACGTCTTACGTAATGTATTAATCATTATGATTAACAGTTGCCCATCGAAATCAATAGTGTAACAGTGAGATTAGGGGAGTTTGGTCAATATTCATAATTATTTGTTATGCTATATGTTTAATCTATAGTTGGTCGGGCCAAAATTAATGATGGCCACTTAAAAACTTTTGGTACTCGGAGCCCCGGTATGGAAGAAATTTCTAATTAATCTGATCGAAGACGTATAAGCAGATCTGGCTATAGTTGCGCGCGTGTGTGTTATATGCTAGGAATGGTAGGAAGGCCCGGCCGTGGGCCTCGGCATTTAAGACGGAATTGTTATTGGTCATAATTGGATGTGTCAGTTATGGGGCATGAGAAAACGAAACTTCCCGTTCGTCAATAAGACGGCCAAATAGATCCGCTAAAAATTCCGAAGCGAAGGCCTCCGTTACATTGGTGTCGGGTCCATTCTCATTGTATTTGAAAATCGAAGAACGCATTCGGCCGTGCGTTTAAGAGAACAAGAGAAATAGCAAAAGACGCAGCGGGACAAGAAGGGAGATATTAGGTGGGCCCGTGTACATAGGAGAGGAATATCGTCGGCCTCCAAGAGCCACGAGTGCTCATCCCAATGCTCGCCAGGTATAGTCGAGAGATAGATACAGAGTGAGAGAGAGAGAGATAGATAGAGAGAGAGAGAGAGAGAGAGTGAGAGTGAGAGAGAGTGAGAGAGAGAGAGTGAGTGAGTGAGAGTGAGAGTGAGAGTGAGGGAGTTGAGAGTTAGAGCGAGTGAGAGATCGCAGCGGGGTTGGGAACGGGGGAGTCCAACGGGATACTTACCTGAGAAAGACAGCGCGCGCGACAAAGAGGGAGCGAACCTGACACTTATGTCCCCCGACGGAATCACCCGCTGAGCGTTACCGAGAAAGGTCGAACGTTTATTAATTAAAATCGGTCGATTTTCGGCGTGTCGTCGCCACAGCACAACCAGGTATATAACGCAACACTAGCAGAGACCGAGATAAGAAAAACTGGTGAACGCCACGATATATTTTACTCACGGAATAACAATATCGCCCAGATCTTGCCCGATGGAATTGTTCTGGGAATTCCCGCCGTCGGAGAGAAAGATGATGATTAAAAAACGAGCCAGCACCCGGTCCGAGCTGTAATTTGGATTTCTAAATTAAAGGTTTTGTTTTCACCGTTAATGCATTTCAACCTTGAGTTACGGCCGCTCATTAATCTCTTTTTCACTCAATGTAAACCAAATGAATAACAAAATAGAGAAGAAAGTACAAATTAATATTATACATCATGCTGGTAAAAAGTCGTAATTATGTAGCCAGGAAATTGTCTTATTAAAAACGAGATCGTACCATCAATGCTCGAAATAAGGGGAAGGGAAGAAATAATATAGTCAACTAGTTGAATTATATAGTATTCGTGAAAACCTATTAAAATTAAGCTTATAACTTATAACCCAGTGGAGAAAATCATTTTTTTTTTCTTCGTGTTAAGTCATTAAAGGTGAACGTATAAATCATCGGGCACAATGACCAAAACTATGTCATGTTGGGATCTGATTAAAACGACGCCCACAAGGACAGCAAAGCATCATCAGACGTATCGCGTACAATCGAGTGGCTTAGAGAAAACATGCCGGTTATGGGGCTTTAAGGATGGATGTAAACAATTCAAAAAATAATAGCGACTGAGAGAATAAGAGAATGAGAGAGAAAGAGAGAGAGAGAGAGAGAGAGAGAGAGAGAGAAAGAGAGAGGGGGAGGTTGTGGCGGGTGAGGACGAGGGGGGAGGGGCAGCGAACGAGAGAGCGTGGGTGAGCGAAATGGGTTCGATGGCGGTAGTGAGTTAATGAGATTACTTTCTAGAGTGCCCAGGGAAATGAGGAAATCTGATTGGACGTTGGAAAAGATCGTAAAGAGAGTAATTAGAAGGAGCTTTGTTCGAGCAAGGACTCAACAATAGACCCGACATTGGACAGCGACGTTGTATTTTCAGCTCGCGAACGCGTCCTGAAGGGATCGGTTTTACCCGGATAAATACTCGATAGGCGTGCCGATTTTATATTGTTACGCGTGTGGATTGGCTCACTCACGAGATGGAAAATTAAGAATCCGAGCGCACGTACAATCGTTCATCCGTATGGCTGTCGCGTTTTCAGGTGTCACAAGACATAGCTGAACTTAGAAAATCATAGAAATCTAGATTTTCCTGTACTTCGAATGAGACTTTTGAAGTACAATGGTAGTAAGAATAGGTGCTTTTGTGCGTTTGTGTGCGCGCCCGAGTATACGGGACAGAGAGAGAGAGAGAGAGAGAGAGAGAGAGAGAGAGAGAGCCTGTGGGATTGATGGGGAATCGTGGGCGGGAGGGGAGGGGGATAGAATAGCAACAATGACGAAAAAAGGAAAATTAAACGGAAAGGTCGTTCGACATTCTTCGTTTCCGAGAAGGGGAGCGACACGCGGAAAAGGGACGAGGCAAGAAACTAATTTAATATTCTTTTGGGCTCGGCGGGTGGGGGGGGGATTGAAAGCAGAGGTAACTTTGAAAACTTGCAACTCGCGCGCAAAGCAAGAAATATACCTGAGATTAACGACGCGAATGTTGTGTAAATGTCAGGGTTAAAAGAAGAAAACCTCATCGTATAATGTTTTAACAAGAGTATTCATGTATAAACCACATCCCGTGGATTTTCAACAGCTGGCGAGCAACCGGAAGCGGTAGCTATTGCCTCGCACTGACGGGACACCGCTGAATAAAACGTTGAAATATAATTAGAGCCATAGAATGCTTAATTAGAGGAGATAACGAAGATAAAACGGCGGCCCAAGTAACAGGAGGCAATTTTCATGAAACGACGCTCC